>NC_137226.1:18204515-18494515 GCF_949987685.1 Ammodytes marinus
CACACACACACACACACACACACACACACACAAACTAAATCTGAAAGCATAGTACTCAGTTAATTGGCTTTGCCCTGTTCTTGTGGCACACAATTTGGAAACTTGGCTGGATGAGGCCTGTCCCTTGCTGTGCCCCTGGGCTCCATGCTGCTAAAACCACACATCACAATCCAACTCTCTCTCTCTCTGTCTCTCTTTATTGTTACAAATACAACAGTTTCTTTTTGTTAAATTGCCATGAGATTGCATAGATTTTTTCCCTCTGCCTTCCAAGATGGTCGTTTGTTTCATTTGTATAGAGTTCGCATAGTCTGAATCCCCCGACCGGCGCTTGATCAATGGTTCCCTGGCATAGCGCCTAACAGTTCCCCACTACTCACAGAGAAATCCAATTCATCAGTTTAGCAAACATGGCGCAGACAGGCTAACTAATAAAAACAAACGTGCGGGGGAAATTAAGCGATGAAAGATTAATGCGATCCGTTCAACGCAAAGTGCAATGTGCCAGATCATCATGCTAATATTAAGAGCCGCGGCAATCTGTATTTATGGATGAGGGTTCTGAAAAAGTAGAAGTCAGGAGGGTATAATCAAGTCATTTAAATGGCAATTCTACTGTCAGAGGCTACCAGACAACAAATCTATCCACTTAGGAAAAATAAGTATTTCATTGCTCTGCTCTCCTCTCTCACTCTCACTCTCTCTCTCTCTCTCTCTCTCTCTCTCTCTCTCTCTCTCTCTCTCTCTCTCTCTCTCCCTCTCCCTCTCTCGCTCTACAGAGTGGACTTCAAGTGTGTTTGAGCTTTTGAGCAAATGATTCTCAATAGTATAATGGTTCAGGAGCATGACCCAACACTGTGGATAAGAATTCCATTCCCGATGTGATGGATGGATGGATGGATAGATGAATGGATAGATAGATAGATAGAGAGATAGATAGATAGATAGATAGATAGATAGATAGATAGATAGATAGATAGATAGATAGATAGATAGATAGATAGATAGATAGATAGATAGATAGATAGATAGATAGATAGATAGATAGATAGATAGATAGATAGATAGATAGATAGATAGATAGATAGATAGATACTTTATTGAACCAACCACATGACATCAGAAGCAACCCAGCCAAACTGAAACTACAACACACACCGTGGAACCATATTATGTAAGAACTTTCATTTTATGTAACAACCCTTCACATTTCGGTTTTATTTCAAAGTTAAAACCCTCCTACGACTACGAGGACCTTTAAAATGTTAATCAAACAGTTTCATTTTTCCTCTGATGATTGTAAATGACTGATGATTCACATGCTTCACTGATGGCGCCGGCAGCAACCTCAGATATCTCACATAGAGCCTTCTTATGCATGATTTAAAACTGCTTTGCATGCATTACATAACATTTTAATCTACCGTAGAACTAAAAATAACTTTACAAAAGTATAATCTTTGTATAATAAGGTCCTATCAAGATCACTAGGTAAATATAGTGCTCACATTTAACAGTAAAAACAGTTTTTAGGAAGGTAATTTTTTTTTTAAATATTAAATTGTTGCTTGGACATTACAGCGCAAAAAAAGGTTGCTTTTAAGCGTTATGGATGGAACACAATATTTAAGATTTGAAGGAATTTCAATATCCAACTTGGGGCTGTTACTACTGCAATACCAGTGTTCCCTTACTCCAGCCCTTGCCCCTCCATGTGTGACTATACTGTGATTGACTACCCTCTAACAAGCATGTCTCCACCATGTAATCCTCCAATTGTGTAAAAATTGCCTTTCTGTCACTTTTCCGTGCACCATGCGGCTTATTTATCCATTTTATGAGGCCACGCTTAATTCCCCCCCCCCCCCTTCCCCACACACACACATTTTATCTACCCTGGCTGAACACACACACACACACACACGCACACACACACACAACAGAGCTGCTGTGTTTATGAGCAGCACCCTGTGGAGAGGGGCATTGTCTAGTGCAGACCGCCCACAGTGCTGCGATGCCTTGAAATGAGTCAAGGCTATTTGCCATGCCAGAGGTCTCCAACTACAAGGCCACGCCAGCACTTTAGACCCAGCGTCACTGATGTGTGGAGGCAGTAGGAGGGTGTGATGAGAAATGAACTTTTTCAGGATTTTTCAACAGTAATATGGGTCTCCGGTGTGACTATATGAGAAAAAAACAACCCTCTATCTCTGTGCCCACCTCCACCTTTCCATTAACCTATGTTCAAAAACAACCAGTCAGATTTCTCTCCCCTTATGATGTCATCAAGACAAGTAGCGTCCCCTCATCACCAACCACACTTAGCACTACCTCCACCTGTGATAAGCCACCCCCCCCGATTCCCACCTGAATCTGACTGGCAGTCAGATTAAAACCGACAGTTGGATTCAGGGCCAATCAGAGTAGACTGGGCTTTTTGGAAGGCGGGGCCTAAAGAGACAGGCTCTCAAACGGAGCGTTTCAGACAGAGGCTGAAAAGAGGAGATTCAGCAATGGCTCTGTGAGAAATATGAAGTTTTTTTTTGGTCACTACACCATGAAAACAGTTCCTGGTAGAAACCTTAATTACAATTTTGAACCTGAAAATGTGCCTTATTATGTATGTGCCCTTTTAACTCGACGTCATTGAAAAAGTGGGTCCCCCCTCAATTGATCTTTCGAGGTTAAATAAAGGAAAATAACTGTAATCAAAATGTGTGCATCTGTTGCCGCCCGCACCATCAGTCAAAGCCCTGATATGATGATAGTCTGTGATGTGCTCAGTGAGGGCCATCTAATACAATGAGTAATGGATTGAGGAAGCCATTAACTTCCGTCATGTTTAATGGTGGGTCTTATATGCGTGCCAGCCTTCATTATTCAGGAGATGAATTTGTGCTTGGTGTTGAAACAGTTGAGGTGTATGTGACTGATATCCAGAGAATGACACTGAGTTGTGCAGATTGGAGGGCGCTACAATTAAAGATCGCGGGTTGAAAGTTTGAAAAGGCCATGAGTGAGTTTTCACTGGTTTAACCTTGACAACATGGTAAATGGAAAATGGAATCCACTTATATAGTGCTTTTCCCTGGTTTTTCACAGACTCAGAGCGCTTTACATTGTTTTGTACACATTCACCCATTCACACACACATTCATACAATTAAATGAATCAGAGAAAAAGTCTTAATTGGATGATAATAAATTAAGATGTGTTATACGGAGAGCCCTTTTATGTTACCCGGCAGATTTAAGGACCCTTGTCCTCAATGGAAATTCAAGTATATTGTAGTATATAGTATACCACATACAGTAAGTATGCTTTGCTGATTATCAGGCAGTTATGTTAATGAGCTTTGAATAAAAAGGCAAAAACGTGCAAAAAATCATCTTAATCCCACTTTGCGTGTGTGTGATTTTATGAACTGCGACACACACACACACATGTGAACACAACACACGAGGCACAAGCTCTGTGTGTGTTCACTGCTTCCGGCTCACCAAGCGCTCTCTGTATCAGGCCGGATTGGCTGACGTCACCTCAGCTTTAGTGTGCTGTTGACACAACGCCTTGCTCTACGTCACCAAGAGAGGCTACAGTCAGTCTTTCAACAGGAGAGAGAGAAAGAGGGATGGAGAGAGAGGGATAGAGAGAGACTGAGAGGGAGAAGGAGAGAGAGAGAGAGGGAGAGAGAGAGAGAGTGGAAAGCCAGAGTCAGCAGAAAAAGCTGGGTGTAAAATAACTGCATGACATTCTGACAAAGCGCAAGTGTGTGTGCGCGTGTGTGTGTGTGTGTGTGTTTGTGGGTGCGTGAGTGCGTGAGTGTGTGCGTGTATGAATGAGAGCGGTACAAGGCCATGAAGCCGCCGACAGTATTTCTTCCTGTCAGTAAAGCCAATGGCGCTCCAATGTCAGCCGTCCAGGTGCGGGGATGGCTGATAGGAGCGCTGACGTATTCTTTATTCTCTCATGCTGCCGTGCACATTTTTGCCTGAGTCACCTGAAGGCCTCTTGAAAAGACTCTGTGCCACTGTGCCACACTTCTTTTTATTTGTTTTTCATTCATCTCGTTTTTCTGTGTGTCTGTAGCCTACGGGTGTGTGTGTGTGTGTGTGTGTGTGTGTGTGTGTGTGTGTGTCTTTTGTATATTAAGTTAAGATTAGAATTGAAAGAAAGCAATACACCTCAAACCAAATCACATTTGACATGTTGAAAAGAAATGTCAACTTCGAAACACTTGCAATGCTGTTCACGATGTGATGTACACAGTGTACAAGTGTTTGAAGTAATATAAAAAACGCATTAGCAAGTTTTTCTATTCTTAAAGCCTATAACCATTGTGGAGGAAATGTAAAGTTGTTCCCGAGGGCAGCACATGAGGAAAGACCACAATGTTATACAAATCTAAATGGGGTTTGTATGCATTTTTTTTACATTTTCAATCTATATGCTCAGGAATTTTATTGTCTTTTTTACTTTTCTGTTAGAGCCTACAACTGGGTGCACTGGGTCCAATAGCCCTTTTTAATGGGGATCTTCCGCCCATTAGAGTGCTGAACAGGAAACATTTCTTATGCAATCCTATGCAACTCTGAAGGAATAGATACTTTTTTGTTCATCAACACAGCTGCTATTTAGGGCCATATAACAACCTGCGCTTCACTCCCACTTAGCACATGTACCTGAGCTGACAGATCCTACACAGCAGTACAGAGAGGCAGGGCTGTCTAAAAAGGTCAATGACAAAAAAATGGTCCAACTTGAAATTGATTGAACTCTGAGTGAAGTGCAACAGCCAAGGTAGTGGTGCTACGAGGTTGGATATGAGTCCACTCTCAAAAGGTCAAACTGGCAGTAAAGCAATCACGTGCACAAGGTCTTTGGAATTGACTTTTCATGGTCAATGAAGTTGTTTGCCTGATGGTTGCACACTACACAACAGACATAGGTCAAGAAAACTATTGGGAGTCATCCCGTGTTGACTATGAGTATTGATGAATTCCAAGGTTGTCTGGCCAGGGAGATGCTATTTTTGCTGCTGAGCGAAGTGTTGGACCAACTGTGCAACATTGTCATTCTACCAACAACCACCAAGCAAAAGCAGCAATTAGGCAGAACAGCATCAGCTTAGGTGCCTCATGTGTTTAGGGGTGTCACAAGATGCATTCAGGCACAGTATTGAGTGTAGGTACTGTAGCATAGGTTACACAAGTAGCACACCGTTGCCTGTTTAGACAGCTGGATTGATTAAAAAACAGAAGTGTAGATGGATGACGGCCGCAAAAACGCCCACTGCTTCGACACAGTGTTCGATCTCTGCCACTCACGGAGCTAAAATGCAACTAATCACATGATACTGTTATTAAGTGGACAGCTGTGGTTAAATCAGCCAGGCGCGCGCGCGCGCACACACACACACACACACACACACACACACACACACACACACACACACACACACACACACACACACACACACACACACACACACACACACACACACACACACACACACACACACACACACACACACACACACACACACACACACACACAAAAGCTGATGCAAATCTCTGCCATTTCGCCTGATGTGAATTTCCCAACTTGACATCAGCTAATAGGCCTGCTTGGCTGTTCAGTGGGTGCATAATGCAGTGATGAGGGTTAAAGGAAAAACCTGTAACCCTGCACTGTATACCCGCACATGTACTGTTTATCATCATTATCTGACATCCAGTGCATTCCAAGAGTTATTTATGTCATGAAATCCTATAATTTGCTTCTTTATTTAATGTGTACCCACATTCCCTTAAACCTGGCCCATCTCTTTCCGCTACGGTTAATGGTTTTTTTCCTACACTTCCCAGAAGTCCTTTCATCAGCCCACAGAGTGTAGCCCTGAGACCAGATGTGGGGATGAGTATACACACACAGATAATAAATCATGTGCAACTTTCCACATGACGGCATGTATCAACGTGGGCTTTTTACCAAGTAAGGCACATGAGTGTGATGCAGTAATAATATTTCAGACACGTTCAAATTTAGACGCTGTCCCTTATCAGTTTTTCTTCATAAAATGTATAGAAGAATGAAACAACTGAACAAATACAGTTTATGAGCAAACATGGTTATATATGGGTGTGTCCGGATCTATTTATGGACCACGTGGGAGTCGGCAGGCCTCTTCATTTTGCACACTACTCTCAAAAGGTTTTGATTCAATGGGTAAACACATCTGTTCCCAGAAATCTGATCTGTTACGCCTACAAGAACATGAAGGTTGATGGATTGGTGGAGATGGTAACCCAAAAAACTATTCATTCATTCATTCCGAATACACATCTGATGGCATTGTGTTCTGGTCTACTTGTTTGCTACTGTGGGTGTAGAAATGGGCCTCTTGGCCAGTGCATTTCTATCTATGATTCTTGACAAAATGGGGGCTCTCGATAGAAGCCGTTACTGTGTGATCTCAGGAACCGTCGTCAAACACTGATTGCTGAAAAGTCTTCTGCATTCACACACCATGCATCATGTTGTCTACACAATTGGTCAGTTTTTGACCTTGGAATCATGATCTGTGACCAATGATCCATATAAAGGAATATTTCAAATGAAAAGCCGATGTGTCATCTTTCATCTTATCCCAGGTTTGGGTTTAGTCCATACCGCGGTCCGTGGTAGGTTTCAAGTCTGAACATCTGAACCGAATGAGGTAGTTGGAAAGTTACTCTCGAACTACTTGGAATTTGTAAAATTGCCATTTATTCTGATAAAGTGGAGATTTTTTGATGTTTTAAAGCCTTAATTTTTGCATCGTCTTTTCAGCTCCTTTGGCCTCAGTCCAAGAGCCGTGTGGCGGCATAGTGAAGTGGCAGAACCTGATTGGTCCTTCAGTGTTCATCCTAAACACAGACTGGCTTTGGAGTTGAAATATCTCAATAACAAGATGAATTGCATTGAAAATTTGGTTCAAACCTTACCCTCCCACCTTGGTACTTATTCGCATATGCTTACAGCTTAACTTAGATGATGAACATGAAATTTATCAGTCTTAAACATTGATGCGTTAAACATCAATGTGCCTAATATCAACGTTATCTCACTGGCATAGCAGCAGAATCTTCGCCTTGTTTCAAATACAATGGTCATTAATTAGTTAGTTAATAAGTCAAAAGTGTCAGTGCATAGTACTTTCAAGTGAATAACTAATTATTGACAGGAAAAGTCAGACTATTGTGAGGTTAGTTGCAGCAGAGAGAAAACCCTTTTGAAATGGATTGAGCCTCTGAAAGTATTTGTGTGTTTTTGTCAAAGTAAACTTGAGTTCAAGGGTTTCCTTTCTTTTTCTCCCCCGGCCTTTGTTCCATTCCCGAGGCTGAAAATGAGATTTTTCTGCTCAAAGCTAATGAGCTGCCTTTATAGGGGCTCATTTTCCGCTTGTCTCTCCCATCTCTTTTATTTTCACACACTTGGACTTTCAAATCGACTTTTCATTTGGTCTGCATTCTTCTAACCCATTTCCACCGACACAGTCTTTTTCTCTCTTGCCAGCATCTCATTCACCCTGCTCCTCTCTTGGGCGCGGCCCTGTATACCATTAAGGGGTTTCTGTGGTGGAGAGCTGAGTCCCCGGTGGAGGGTTAGCTCCGAGCCAGATCAGCCCCCCTTCTGGAGCCACAGCTGGCCTCAGGGACTAAATATATAGATGGAGAGAGAGAGAGAGAGAGATAGAGAGAGAGAGAGCTTAAGCCTTGGCAATTTCGAGAGAGAAAAGACCAGGCTGAAACGGATACTAAGACACTGGGAAAAAGGAAGATCGATTTAGATAAACGCCCAACGGCTTGTTGCACAGAAGAGGAGGCAGCAAAAAACAAACACAATAAAGATGGTGAGAGTAGCCCAGCAGAGCGTGTTTTACATCCTAACCTCCGTAAAAAAGGCCTGGGGTGATTTGTGAACTGCTCTCTGGCCCAAGGATAAATCGGCACAGTACATCACCAGCAGCAGCAGTTGCAACATAGCCTCTGTGAACATCGAATGGCATTTTAATTACATTGCAGTTGAGGTTTTTCCAAAGAATTCTAGCTTTTTCTTAGCTTGATAAATGTATCCTTCCGATTGCCCGGTCAGCCATTAGTCTTAGTAATGTCCATACATTATAAGAATTAACAGGCAGACACTAGAAATTAGCTTGAGACCCGTCATTTCTTGTACGTAGTCATTGTGTTGTATTGTGTTTCATTGTGGTCAAGTGTTGGCGGGAAAGGTCAGACGTGCCCAATGTGTCACTCAGCAACCAAACAACAGCTATTGGGTTCCTGAGGTCTGTTTATAATCCCTACTATTTAGTATGCCAGAAAAAGATTTAGGATGTCCCAATACATGCAAGTCAATTGTAGTATGCTGAAAATACATAAATGCCCCCACTAACTCCAATTGCATTTTAGAGTATTCTTGACATTTCTCTGGCCTGGTGCTCCCAGACCATCGTACTTCATTTCATTTGTACAGAAGGTCTGGAACTGCTGTAATTGGCAAACGTTCACTTACTTAGAGGCGGGTGTCTGTTGAAGTTTAAAACTATTGGATCTGCTCAGTGCCACTCTGGATTAGCCAACCAATCGCATAACGTTTGGTCGGCTTCTAACGTTGCGTTCCAGTTGTACAGGGAACTCGGAAATTTCCGACTTCACCACATATTGTAGTCTATGGATCACCGTTACCTGGCAACGGTAGCTTGCTAGAGCCTAACGTTTAGTTATTTGGATGAGAAAGGTTGTAGGCGTCCATACTTTCCCGAGCAGATGCACTGGAACACAGACAGGTCGGAACTCGGAACTACCAAGTCGGACATTTCAGAGTTCCGAGTATAAAGTAACGCAGCATTCAACTGAAACTGGAGCGTGACTTCGACGTCATCGTTCTCAGCCACTTCCTCTGTTCGCTGATTGGACACTCAGAAATTTGTTCGAGCAAAATCCCACTAATACGCCCATCTCCAGACTGACTACTGAAGGGAAAATTAAATTTGGGCGGAAGTAGGTGGGCGGGCAGAGCCAGGCTAACATTTCTCTGATCATAAATCTTCCTTATCTGATTTTTGTTTCTCTCCTGTGGCCCAAAAACTCTTATGTACTTTAGTATGTAGTGTAGTAAAAAGCAAAAGTATGTGATTTGGAACACAGGGAATGTTTTTCAACTTCACCTGTCATGTCTACATTACAACCAAATAACTCTAATCTGGTGAATAAGGCCGTGGGGATGTGATAGGTGCATTCTCTTTCTACAAGGGTCTGTTGAGGTTCACCACATTTTGGATTTGGTCTCACTATATCCTTGGGTCTATTTAGGAACATTTCAAGTTTCTCTCTTTTTTTGGAAAATGCATACTGTATACACAATGAAGATGTTGCATAGTTTTCAATGGCTCTGTTTCACGTCAGATCAACATTTTTGAATATCAAGGGGAAACAAATTTAAGCTATAACTGTGTGTGTATTTATTCTGCGGTGGACAAGGATAGATGTGCCATTGTCAAGGTATGGTCGAAATAAATGCCACCCAATGCAAACAAAGGAGGGCATTGGGTCATAAGGCTGCATACATACTGTATATCTGCCGTTGTGTGCGAACACCTTGAAAAGTCCTATAGTTTGACGTTCAGCTAAAATTAGTTCACCCCTTTCGTATTGAGGTGAGCTACGTCAAGCTATTCATTTCCAGTCTGACAGCATAAAGAGTGGAAAACCGAGTAAAGGCAACTTCCAGTTTAGATTTCATTACAGACCTGCTATAAAAGCAGGCGCAATAACTTCCTGTGTCAGCTCTAAAAGGGAGAGAGAAGCAGCAGCTAGTGTAAGCCCAGGTCAACCAATCGAACAGTGTGTGTGTGTGTGTGTGTGTGTGTGTGTGTGTGTGTGTGTGTGTGTGTGTGTGTGTGTGTGTGTGTGTGTGTGTGTGTGTGTGTGTGTGTGTGAAAAGAAGTGTGGTGATGGTGCTGACAGCAAGAGAAATGGGATTGATTTTACACTAACACTGGCTCAGCAGTCAGGATCACTTTAGTGGTGGATGGACTTGAACAATCCACAACTAAATGTCTATACACACAGACCATCGAAAAAGGCGATCGTATTGGACCACAAGATAGTTGATTTGACCTGAAGTGCAAACACGGGCTACATTTCTCACGGAGGTCGATTTCACTTCAGTTCTGCCACGCTGAACAGAAACATGAACGGGTGTCTGTGTGTGTGTGTGTGTGTGTTTGGGGGGGGGGGGCTGTTTCCCTTACCAATAAGTGCAGTGGAGGGTAAACCCACCTCAATTCAGGTCTGCCACCTTTAAAGGGTCACTTCGCCCAAACTACCAAAAGAATGATCACTCCCTTGCTAAACCTTCATGAGCTGACCCTTGATCAAACAGCTAAAGTTTGGAGTCAAGCCAACTTTACAGACAGTTAATATAAAGGGAATTACAAAAGACCTTGAATTTAGACAGAAAGATCACTGCATGTCCTTTTTGAGTTGACTTGCCTCATTATGGCATTATCTACCACTCCATATCCGCAATTACAATGTATTTGAAGTGCTTTTAACACACAGGACTGCCACAGTGTGCTTGTGCCTTGATGATGGCCTTGCATTTCCCTTTAAATGGCTTAAAAAGGCTAATATGTTTGAAAACTACTGTCTATCCGAACCAATCCGTCTCTCTTTCTGACAGTATATTTTGTATCATTAAAGTTCTCAGTCATATAATACTGCTGCTGAGTCAATCAGTCAAGATGGTGTGTTTTCATAGCTGCATCATCACATCAACTTTGGAACATTCTAGACGTCTCTCGACAGACTTTCTCACTCACACTTCATAAATGTGTCTACCATCAGAGATTTATTAACATTGGTATACTGAGGTATAGCTGTGGCTGTGTGTATCAGGCAATTGTGTGGGTAATACTGCATTTTAAATTGTAAAATTGTACGAAAGTAAATTGATCTGTAAGGAATTCATTTTTTCCTGGACATACCAAAAAAACAGGCAGAGGTATATAGTTTGAATTGAGTTGTAAGGTTTCAGTAATTCATATTTACAATGTAAATTCATTTCATTGTCTAATCTTAGGAAACACATGCCATTATCTGGAGGAAAAAGATTTGAGTGAAGATTTGCAACAGATGGATACCAAGGTCAACATAGCAACAGAAACAACATTCAGCCATTGCTGGATTTGAGTAATACATAGATAAAAAGCCAGCGTACTGTTTCCAAGATTAGCAAGTAAATAGCTTATAATGAAAGAGAAAGTGTCTATTTTATGACCGCCATGAGCATGACTGCAAAAAATATATATTCCAAACAGCCCCTTTAAGTTTGCCTGTTGGAAGTGTGCATGCTAAGCCCAATGATCAGTGTGTAAAACCTAGTGTAATCTATCAGAGATGGGTGGATCATAAATACAGGTTAGGCTCAGGGGGGGGGGGGGGGGGGAAAGCAGAAAACCAAAATGTAGACGATGGCAGATTGATTAGAGAGAAATGATAGGCCGGCTCTGGTATAACGCAAGAGGCCGCTCCCAGCGTCCAATCACAAGCGGCCGGCTTTGAAGTGTGAACAAGTTGGGCACTCCAAGGGCTGTAATTATAAAAGCCTTAATCAGGAGGGAGCAGAGGGGAAGTGCGTGTGTGTGTGTGTGTGTGTGTGTGTGTGTGTGTGTGTGTGTGTGTGTGTGTGTGTGTGTGCATCTGTACACTATAAATGGACTCTGGGGCCTGCTGAGAGCTGCACACACACTTGTAGAAATGAATGTCTGTGAGTGTGTGTGTGTGTGTGTGTGTATGTGTGTTTGTCGACAATCAAAATGGGTTTAAAATGAGTGGGTGTGGTATGGGATGATGTATGAGTTTGTGAGTGTGTGTAGTTGAAAATAGATTTAAAAGGAGTGTGTGTGACAGCGCGTGGTTGAAAATGGATGCAAAATGTGTATGCCTATTTGTGTATGTGTATTTGTGTACCTAAATGACTTTGCACCGTGGAAAAAAGTTAAGTAATGAGTTTGTGTGAGTGTGTTTGTGTGTGTGTGTGTGTGTGTGTGTGTGTGTGTGTGTGTGTGTGTGTGTGTGTGTGTGTGTGTGTGTGTGTGTGTGTGTGTGTGTGTGTGTAGGCATCTGTGAATGTGTTTGTGGTTGGAAAAAAAAGCAGGGAGTGTGTGTGTCCTTAGATTGTGTGCTCCCGCTAAAGTGGTTTGGAATGTATGGGGCTGATAATGTGTATGTGTGTGTAGTCAAAAATAGGCACAAAGTGAGTGTGTGGGTGTCTTGGGATGGCGTGTGTGCAAAGCTGGATTTAAGAATGTGTGTGCGTGTGTGTTTGTGTGTGGCTATGTTGCATGGACTTTAATGATTATAAAATATGAATAATGAGTGTGTACGAGGGTATGAGTGTGCGTTTGTGTTTGTGCTTGTGCGTGTCCATGCATGTCAATTTGTGATGTGTGTACAATATGGACGCTGAATTACAAAGATATCAAGATGAGTCCCATTATTTTCGTCCACGGACTTCCTTATTACCTTTGAGTTAATTTCCCTGCAGGTAAAGGAACACTAGAGTGGCTTTCTATATTGTGTGTGTGTGTGTGTGTGTGTGTGTGTGTGTGTGTGTGTGTGTGTGTGTGTGTGTGTGTGTGTGTGTGTGTGTGTGTGTCGCGTGGGGAAGCGTAATTCTTTTAATAGGTTTGATTATCGCCCACAGTTCCCCGCGCATGTTGTCATTTTCATCTTCATTAGTGCCTCTGGAGTCTGGCACTCGTTTCCTCTCTACCACTCATCTCCACTTTCACAGTTAGGGAAATCAATTGCTCATTACGCCTCCAAATGAAATCAACCTGTTACCTTTTTTGGCTTCCGTCTCTGTTTCCCCCTGTTCATTAAGGCTATTGCAGGCTCACGCACTGCACACAGTTGTCAGTCAAAAGATGGCTGGGGAATTTATATACAACGATATGCAGTTTGTTTATGTCAGGGCGTAGAATTTATTTTTATTAAAAAAAAATGTAGGCTTAATTTTTTTGTGTACATACAGGTTATAAATCATAATCGCAGATTCAAATTGCAAACATAAAACAAAGGCCAAGCAACGCCAAGCTGTAGAAGTTAAAGGGTTTACTTGAGTTCAGTCTGCGTTTGATAGGATGATATGAATAATTCGAAAACTATTTATGAGTAAGTTGCAGCGTGGTTCCACACTACTGAATCACTGCCCACATCTCTGCTTTGTTCAGTCATTCAAACAGTCTAGTGCTTATTCAGCCAGTTAGATACAGTCAACACACCAGACCCTTTAAAGAGAGATTAGAAAATGACTGCATACATGAGAAATAGTCATGGAAAAGAGGCTCTAAAGCTTTAACAAGGTATTCAAATTACGACTGCTATAGCAACGCCTACCACAGATCCTGCATCACGTCATTAATTCCTGATTGGTTATAGGGCAAAGCAGGCCTTGTATGGGCATACCAAAAAAAAATAGATTGTCACGATTTATGGCTGATCATATTAACCTCCACAATTTTTGAAAAATGTATTGTTTGGAATTCAATCAGGACATTATTTTAAACAAATGTAACATCTACAAATTTTTAAAGGAGAAGCCACGCGTTTTGGACATGGCCAAACATACATTGCTTACTATACACTACTGTACATTACTATATTCACAAACACAATATTTGATTGAATCCTCTGTGGTGTGTGGGGGATGTACAGAAGATGTTGTTTTCCTACTGTATATTCATGTCTTTGTGAATAAAGTTTGAATAATGCGTTAGTAATGAGTTAGTGTTGCGTTTCCATATCGCTTTGCATGTACTGACAATTTAAAATTTGCTGCGCCTGTTGGTCTGGACACTCTCCATTAAAGCTCATTAAATATGTCAAGAAATCCTGAGCTGCCAATCAAATTGTTCTTTCTGATATGGGCGGGCCAGAGCCCTATGTATGGTGCTCTGGGGCGGACGTAACCAGATGACGACAGTGCTGTGCATGCGCCGTCGAAGACGTGATGGTAAACATCAAAGATGGCTGCGGATATGTTGTTTGAGTTCGAGACTGATTTGGCCTCGACCCTTTACGATTTGGAAGACGGCGCTCAAATCTTTCATTAGCAAGTAAGAATAATGTTCTGTTTTGCCAACCGACCACGGCGAACGTTTAATTTAACGGTTAATCCCGCTGTTCGCTAAATGAACAGGGCTCAATACGTCACCTTGTTAATTTCTCTGATTTGTGGTAGTGATATTAAATTGGGTGCAGTGGTATTTGAAATTGCACGAGTAGAATCCGCCCCCTTGAGTTGGGAATTACTATTGATCGTGGCCAGACCCTCTATCGTTCTAGATATGGGTCTGGATTTACAGGCTAACCTTGAATGTGTCCGTCTTTAAAATGTCAACCGCTGACATTCTCTAATGTTCATCATATGTGGTTTCATTATATCCACTTCACCGCTCAGCCATTTAATATTCACACTGCGTAAGTGTTCTCCTGTGACCTCTCTATCTTTGGTCTAACATTCCGTGCAAATATGCGATTAAAATACATGCACAGGTAATGGAGCATGTATCTGAATTAGGATGTGAAAGGGGAGCGCTAATGAGCTGGATTGCTATAAATATAATAGCTTATATTCTGCTTGGGTAAATTTGGGAAAGAAAACTTCCCTTTAGGCTTGTTTCACATAAAACACAGGCAGAACACTTCAACCAGATTATTGGTTTATGGTTATATTGTACATTACATTACAAATCATTTTTCTCTACATCTATTGATTTATGGTTACGTTTTTTTTTATCAGTGTGCATTGTCAACCTCCCAAACAACATTTGACAAAGTTAATGGTGCATATAAGCAAATTAAAATAAAAATATATACTCAGATGTGTATTGCTTAAAGGATGAGTGTATAGTTTCATTGTGAAATGTGCACGTTTGCTTTTCTTGTCAGGCGTTCGCTGCATGAGAAGATCAATACTACTGGATTAACCAGAGAAGAAGAAGAGGATTTTTTTTTATTAATCCCTCAAGGGGGAAATATATTAAATGTATCACTCTGTTGTTGTATTTACACGCCTTCACACAAGCATGCAATACACACACACATACACACAAAGAGGACATACCCATGCATTCATCAATGTATGGAGAAATATAGGAAGCGGTCGAGGGGGGGGGGGTTCTGTGCCTCACTACTCTGCAGTAATTACTTTTTCTAACTACTTCTTGTGAAAATTTCCAGTTTATGAATACAAACGGCAGATGCTTGAAAACAATATTTGCGTTATTCTTTAAGTGAGAGAGATGATACCACTCTCATGTCTGTACTCTAAATATAAGATAATAGGCATTAGTAAACTCTTGACCAGAAAAAAAATAACTGTATGTCCCTTTTAAATGGGTGGTAGCCAACATAAAAAAACATAACATAAAGCATTCTTCCTTTGTTTGTAAAATCAACACCCAGTGCAGACGCCAAAACACATGGGTCTCACAACTCTGACGGAGCACCAGCTGCTGTCCCATACTATTTCCCACTTCTTATTCCGTGAGTGTCACCTCCACCAAGCCACAAACACAGACACACACACACACACACACAGACACACACACACACACACACACACCCACACACACACACACACACACACACAAGACATGTGAACGGAGGGAGAGGGCCCCCTTTCTTTAATCTTTTGTTTCCTGCCAACACCAAAACACTGAAGCAGGAAGACAGATTATAGCGGACACGACGTCCAACCCGGCCTCTGTTGTGCAACGCCATCCACAGCTGAGAACAGTATACACTAAAAAAAACATGTGGGCACTCAGCCATTACAGCTATTTAAATATATGTTTTATTCCTTTTAACAGAGCGAAATTACAGGAAATGCAACAAGCTCATTTGCTTAAAAGCACCGCAATAGACTGAATGGGAGGTAAATGGTGGATATGTGTTGTCCCCGCTGTGTCTGTCTCTGTGTGTGCACTCAGATACCTTTAATGCTGCCCACCGCTGCGACACTGCACTTACACACCGCTAAATTATAGTGGGCATGTGTGTGTGTGTGTGTGTTTTCGTGGACTGCAATATCTCTTAAAATAGGCAGCAGGGGAAATTATGGCCTTCTGTGCCCACGTGCTAGCTAGCTAGTGTGTGTGTGTGTGTGTGTGTGTGTGTGTGTGTGTGTGTGTGTGTGTGTGTGTGTGTGTGTGTGTGTACTGCAGGCATCTTTATGAGGACCAGCTTTTAGCCTTTAAGCATCGGTATATGTGTATGTGTGTGTGTGTGTGTGTGTGTGTGTGTGTGTGTGTGTGTGTGTGTGTGTGTGTGTGTGTGTGTGTGTGTGTGTGCGTGCGTGTGTGTGTGAGCAGCAGCAGCAGCATCTTAGGTGTTATCCGTCAGTCAGATGGCAGCAGGATGTATGGGGGGAATCGATACAGTGTTGGCAAACAGCCAGACAGTATGTCGGAGTCATCACATTCCAGACTGGGAGAGATAAGATTGAGAGGAGGGACATACAGTAGAGAGATGCAGGTAGATATACTGTATAAGAGCTGAGAGTACAACAATGATAATAGCTGGGGGTGTGTCCAAACAAACAAGTAAAGGCCCTGGTAGTAGACAGAAAAAAGTGCCGGTTGGAGCTAATTTTAAAATGAAATAAATCTAGGGGTTGGAAATATAGAAATGAGGGAGCTTACGAGGGCTTCCGTCAAATTGTTGGTGACCCCGTTGCATTGTGGGTAATGTTGGTGCCTGGTTTTGACCAGGAACAGCGGAATAAAAGAGACAATATCTCTCTGTTTATACCGTGATGTTTCGTTCACAATATGCAATATTGTATATCAATGATATACAATGTCCAAAACAATCTCCTCTCAATTACTGGATACCGTTATACCAAGGGTTTACAGCACTCACATTAGACCTACAGTACATTCCCATCCAAACCCTCCTTTCCTTTTTCTAACTATTTTTAAATTCCCAATTAAAGGATCATACTGCTTGAGAAAATTACACATGCATAAGGGCTAATGAAACCCTTCCAAACCCCGAAGGATAAACTCAAAAATGCCTCTCGGTCATGAAGTAAACAAGACAAGTCTGTGAAAAAGTTCCCACAGCACAGACGTTTTTTTTCTCGCTTTTTTCCATAATTTTGATTTTCATTTCAGTTGTGCACACGCCAGCCACACACACATGCACACATACATACACCCACCCACCAACACACACACACACACACACTCGCTGTCAGATGTCACACTTTGCTCCACATACACTGCTGTGCCGATGTGGACCCCAAGCCAACCGGGACTTTGTTCGGCTCCCCGTCACCATGGCAACCCCATCCCATCATGCAAAGCAAGCTGGTAGAAGGAGGAGAGTGTAAAAGCTCTGTGTGCGCTTTTTTGTTTTTTCAATCTCTTTTTCCGTCACTCTTTGTTCCCCCTTTTTTTTCTACCTGACGCCCCACACACACACACACACACACACACACACACACACACACACACACACACACACACACACACACACACACACACACACACACACACACACATACACACACACACACGTCCTTTCTCTGCCTCTATCAGCAGGTAACAGATGCCCGGGCCAGTCCTCATAAATATCTTCCTAATCACCATTGCCACCATTGCCGTTGATTCATGGCACACACACACACAGACGGATAACCTTCCGGCACGTATACAATTCTCACCCACGTACACACGAGCTAAAGGACAGATGGGGCCTTCTCAAGCACACAGTGACAGATTACTGTCATGTGTTCCTGGGCTGTATGGTAAAGGCAACCATGGGTAAAAAAAATAAAGAATATAGAAAGAGAGTAAGAGAGAGACCACAGCAAAAGTAGCAAAAATAGCCAAACAACTAAAATATTCCAGAGAATGTAGCTCACACTCATGCCAGTTATTGATCATTCATACCAGACTACAGCAAATTGAAAATCCATCTTTTGTATCAAATGCCCACTCTCTGTCTAGGCTTAATGCATGTAGGTGGATCTCAAATGATGAGGCAATTTTCCTAGTTTCACTGATTAGTCACAAAGGTCAAGCTCTAAATTGTCCATTGAGGTTGTCCATGGGCTTAGACACAGACCATATTACTCCAACACAACTGCACTTTTCATCCGATTTTTCATCATTAACGCATGTACTGTTGCTGTCACATTTTGAACAGTTTCGGTTAATATTCCACTTTCGACGGTGTATTTCAACATAGCAGTGCTTTTAGCTTTGATGTGGAGAAAGGATGTAGGTGTAAGACATACCAACTGCAGAGGATTCAGTTTCTGTTTGAAGAGTTAACACAACATGTCACGTCTAAGCCTATAACCATGCTGCTCCTTGATCGACAGTATCAAAATGTATGGCTGAGAGGGAAACTGAAAGTACATGAGAAGCGCCACATCTACAGTAGTATATCTATCTACTGTGTTTAAATTCAAATGACCCATTAAATCAACCAGTGTTGATAATTGACAACGACGAGCAGGCGAAAAAATAATGGAGTATATAAGGGTTATCTCAATGTTACAGACACTGAAGAAAAGAATAGAGTGTAGTGTAGTGTAGCAGACTACAGTATAGAGATGAGAGGAGGCAGACAGCTGTCATTATAAGCCTCTGCTATTATGACGTTCTACTTGTCTGGATGTGGTTTTGAATGTCCAGAACAGTAAGCAGCAGCCTCACACACACATCTTGTCCTTTAAAGGCGCTATACGTGTACTTTGGCGTGTCAACAAGACATAAAAACATTAATTTTGAGAAATGAGTGTTATTACTGTGAAGTGACTAACAGACAACAGTGACAGAGGCCTTGCTGCTGTTTGCTCTAAAGAGTGTAGTCTAGACCTGCAGTGTCATCAAGTGACTTCTGTTAGGATGTGGCGCTATATAAATTAACATTGAATTGACTTGACTTGAAAGCCTAATTTAACACTAAGTTCTACGAGTTTGATTTGATCTGACATTTTGGGAAATACGCTTATTCACCTTCTAAACAACATTGGTGTATATGGAAAGATGGATGCCACTCTCACCCCTGTATGCTAAATATCAAGCTAATGTCGGAAGGCTAATAGCTCAACGTAGCATAACGACAGGAAACAAATAACCAGCCAAGTATTTTTGCTCAGTCAAATTGTAGAAATTCTACTTTCTTTCTTTTTTTTTTAAAGATATTTTTTTGGCATTTTTCATGCTTTATTGAGTGTTAAGAAACAGAGGTGAAATGGGGCAGAGAGGGGAGTGACATGCAGAGAACGACCGCGGGCGGGAATTGAACCCGGGTCTGCTGCTGGGCCCGGCCGGGGGGGGGGACGCCCTACCAACTGAGCTAAGGGCGCCCCCGAAATTCTACTTTCTTAACTGTACATGAGTGAGTATATGAGTGAACAAAAAACTTTGTAGTTTTTAGGGTAAGCTAATGTGCTGGACTTCTTGAAGCAGAGACTTCCAGTCAGCAGTCACTAAAGTAAGGTGTTAGCTATGTTATTGCACACACTATTTTCAACAGATTTAGGAATTTTGGTGGTAGCGCTATAGCTAGTTTCCCTCTCATTTAAGTCTTTATTCTAACTTAAACTAAGCTAAGCTAATCGCGTCTTCACTCTAACTGCATATGTAACGCATAGAAAAGGAGTAGTTACAATTTTTCAGCTAATCAGCGGGAAGGGATTAAAAAGTTTATAAATGCAGACACATGAAAAATATAGACTCATGGAAAAGTAAAACACTCCCTCAGTGCTTTTAAAGTCAGTAAAGTTCATTTTAACACATCGTCCCTTTGTTAGTGTTTGATCTGAACTGGCCGTGAGAGCTTCTCCACAATAGCAGATGTTTTCTGAAGGAGTGAAAGCCAGCGATAAATCACTTCCACCATGTCTGTCTGTCCTCAGAACAGCCAAAGAGAAAACAAAATGAGTGAAGGCAGAGATTCAAACGTCAACATCCTCTTCGTGAGAGGAAGCAACAGAGTTTAAGGGAAATGTGCTCCTGATTCCTGAGAGACAATACCCAGGGGCAATGAGAAAGAAAGCTTCCAATCAACTATTTCAAACCTGAAAATGTTTTATTATTCAAGTCAGTCCAAAACAATAGAGGTACTACGCCTGCTCTGTATTAACTCTGTCCATTAGTTCTGGGATCCATTTTTGTTATCATTTTGTGTTCTGCTGTACTGCTATTGTGCAAGCATGCCACAGTAAGTTTGACTAACAAGAAAAAAATTAATTAGATGAAAACCAAATTTTAACTGTTAAAATGCATTAGTTTACTACTACACGCAAAATATATGTTAAAGGACACATGTAAAATCTGTAGCCTTTAACAACTTGTTGAAAAGAAGTAATTTTTTTAGTTAGTTCAATTTATAATTATTGTGTTACTGCAATACAAGTGTATTACCTTAGATAACCTTCAGGTGTGTGCATTCAACTAACCTAATACAATTTTGTGAAACCTGTTGACAAAAATCAATTTGTTTCAATTGCAACGTCCTCGCGTGATCTCCGTTCTCTCCACTGCTGTCATGACTTCCTGTGCCTTTCCTTTTCCTCTCCTCCGTTTATATCCCTCTCTCTCTTTCCCCTCATCCCTCTTTGCCCTGCTCTCTCTCTCTCCCCCTCCAGTCATGTTCAGACACAGCTTGTCCTGGCGTGACCTGGCCAGACACCACACCACACCACCAGACGCTACCTTCCCACTGGTTTGGAAAGGGAGGTGGGATAGTGGCGGTGTGTACAAAGACACACACACACACACACACACACACACACACACACACACACACACACACACACACACACACACACACACACACACACACACACACACAACAACACACACACACGTTTGTACAGCTATACTTGTGAGGACACTCATTGACATAATGCATTACCTATAGCCCCATACCCTAACCCTAACCATCAACACGAAATGCCTAACCCTAACACTAATGTAAACCTGAATTATACCTGCACCTCAAAATCTGGTGTTAACCCTCAATCAGCTCCTTTAAAGGCCTGTCCCAAAGTGAGGGCCTGCATAAAATGTCCTCACTTTCCAAAAATGTCCTCAATACTGTCTATAAGGTCTAAAACTCAAGTTGGTTCTCACAAAAAATAGTTGTGAAAGTAGACACAGACATGCACACACACACACGCACACGCACGTGCACGCGCGCACACACACACACACACACACACACACACACACACACACACACACACACACACACACACACACACACAGGGAGTGGTAGAGAGAAAGGGGCTTATGGGAAAATGTGTCAGAAAGTTGTAGAATTATATGTGGATTAAAGTTGGGTTCATTGTTGATTTGTCCACCCATCCATCTCTTTGTTTTTCTCTCGTTGTGTTCTCTAAAATTCCCTTTACATATTTATGATCAGAGGAGGCAGCTGTCGTACAGATCTGAATTACAGCAGAATTGTGCAGTCGCTCCCAAAAGGAGCACGCTAGCAAAATTTGTGATTGCCTCCTCGCACAATCTCCGGTGTGAAAAAAGCTGGGTAATGGCATGTCCTTTGAGAAAACTAATATAGGAGCTTCTTCCACTGTTGGCTTGGTCAGATGTGAGCTTTGTTACTGCTGGTTTGCAATAGGTCAGTGTCACTAATGTGTTCCATAGATAACCTAAGTTTGAGAATTCAGATTCAAATTTGAGTGATTCCATTGAAATAAATCCATAATGTGCCAAGAATGCCAAAAGAACATCTTTGCCACCTTTAACAAGGCAAGACAGTCCACCTTAACCCATATTACATGCTACTTTCTATTACACATTAAAGGTACAGTCTGTTGAAGTTTTTTTTCCAACAGACATTGTATGAATGGAATATAATATTCATAAGTATGTTTTAGTGTAGTGTATACAACTTGAAAATAAAAGTAGTTTCTTCCGTTTAGAAAGAGGTATAGATTGACGTGAGCACAATTACATTCCCCATGCGATTTAACCAACTCTCTTAGTTCATTAATGCAGTGAAATTGCCCTGTCAAGCCACTCCACTGCTCCTTCTTCAAGGTTTGCTGATGCTACTGTGTGTCTGTGTGTGTGTGTGTGTGTGTGTGTGTGTGTGTGTGTGTGTGTGTTTGCATGCCTGCTTCTTCTTGCTGAGTCAGTGATGAGGAGAGCTCTGTTTGCCCCGGCCGGCTCTGCCAACATGTCCGCCCTGACCCCTTTTTGGAGGGACATGAGGCCAGTCTTTGAGTCTCCGTTGGTAGCTAGCGGGCCAGCTGAGTAGGGCTGTGTGTGTGTGTGTGTGTGTGTGTGTGCTGCCTTGCCACACCACACACACACACACACACACACACACACACACACACACACACACACACACACACACACACACACACACACACACACACACACACACACAGTTGAGTCCACCAGCTCCGCAGGGCCAGACCGGCCACGCTGGCAGTATAACCCAGGCTGGAAAAAAACACTCCCCCAAAACACATGAGCCCAGATGGACTCTCTCTAATAGGGAAATACACATGCAATGAAAGGGAAGGGGAAAGAAGATCCAAAATGGTTTAGTGGTCGTATGCATAATAATTGCCAATGGAATAACACATTGAAAAGTCCCAGGCTCCTCTCAACAATGCAATATAGAAGAAGTAAATGTATAAGAGAAACACAAGTGAAGAGAGCAACACCGGAGACACAACTAAACACAAAAGCAATGCAAGGAAACAGCTACACTACAACGTGTAGAGATATGGTGCACCGTATGAATATAAAATAGAATGGAAAATAAAGTTAAATTAAATGTAAACTAAATAAAATACCACACATGGAAATAAATAAATAAAGCAATAACTGTAGTTTTTCAAGAAAACCCCAAAAATAGAGAATAAAAAATAATAAAAGTAATTACTGTAGTGAATAGGATACTGTACATGTACTAGAATAATGTTAAATATGTATATGTGATATGGTCAGGTTAACAGAAAGAAGAAGTGATGTGGGAAAAACATGTATGGAGGGAGTTGTGAATGATGGCGGAAATGAGTGACTGGGGGCTGCACAGTTAATCATGGTAGAACGGCACCATAATGCTTGAATCTCCACGGATTTTCAATTGTCACGGCAGCAATAAATTGAAAGAAAAAGTCATTTCCCTCTCTACAACAGGAACTGAAAAACTGTCACGTCACCCAGATATAAGCAGCCAGAGCTGGGAGCTAGAGAAAATTGCTTCTTAATCGTGGAAAAAAAGGCCATTACAATTCCTTAATACAGCTTGCACTTTTGCTATATTGAGTGTACAAAGGTGTAAAATGGAGACATCAAAGTTGTCCGATGTAGAGCTCAGTCTCAAATAGTCAGTGTAATTCTCTCAAACATTAAACAGCTGAGCTCACAGGTTAAAGGTGGAGTCCGAGATTATGGAGAACGCTTTTTTGTCTAAATCACTTTTTGTCAACATAGGTGAATATCTCCACGGATCCGCTACTTCTGCAGTTTACAGAGCATAGGCTGTGTATTAACAACAGATTTAGCTTTTTTTTTGGTATGGGCAATAGCTGTTTTCGGAAGGACGTATTCACTGATTTTCACAAAAATTGATTTTGACAGCGAGCGTTCTCCATAATCTCTGATTCCACCTTTAAGTGTCACTACTCAATGAATGACCTTTATGTATAGATTTTGTCATTAGGAGTTCCGCTCTAAGGGAAGGCCAGGGCTCCACTTTGATCTTCTAAGAATATAATCAGTCTGATGGATTCGTGGGGTATGATATCCCTAACTGAAGCACAGCAAGATAAAGAAAGTAGGCTCACTGAAGATTGCACCACTTTATTACTAACCCTGCGTTCCGAATCTCATACCCTTTCTTTTTTCTATTCTACATACTACATCCGACGATAAAAAAAATCTAGTTAGGATGCAGTATAGGCATACTATTGGGACATACTTTTAATATTTTTTTCATCATAACATTGCACCTTGATCTTGCCTCTTGCTTTTATATCCGTCGCATCCCCGTTTGTTTTCATGTGGAGGCTCCGATGATGTGACACCACTTCAAGTTCGCACTGGATTATTTATCAGAATCGCCCAAATAGGATGCTGTTTTCAACACTAAAAATCTTGGCCGGGTGTAGTAGACATCCAGGTCTTTCTAACCATCCTAAATCTGGCCACAAGAATGGGGACATACTAAATCTTTTTTCTACCATACTAAATAGTAGAAAGTATG
Source organism: Ammodytes marinus (assembly GCF_949987685.1). NCBI lineage: Eukaryota > Metazoa > Chordata > Actinopteri > Uranoscopiformes > Ammodytidae > Ammodytes > Ammodytes marinus. The sequence continues at coordinate 18,228,839 of NC_137226.1, forward strand.
CAATTCGTCACTCCGAATGACGAAATTACTGCAAGACAGGTGACATTTAGCAGTGTTTGAAGAGCACCTGAGAGTGGATTCTTCCCTTTGCTCAAGGAAAAGAATGAGTCAAAATCCAGAGAGAGAGAGAAAGAGAGAGAGAGAGACTGAATGAAAAGGAGGAGGTGGAGAAGTGGAAAACTACTCCCAGTGGTTGAGTAAAAGCTGTCCCAGTAGCTGGTGTCAAAGCAGGCCACTTTAAATGTTCCTCCAGCAGCCGTTTAATGGGACACGGCTCAGCCCGCCTCCACTTAATTAAAGCCATGATTCACTTCTGTTACAGCGCGCAGTCTGCAGCAAGTCTGGCAGCCCAAGACACACACACACACACACTGTCATCCTTTCTTTCTTTTAGCGCACAGACACACACACACACACACTTGCGCACTGTCATCCTTTTTTTCTTGTCACACACACACACACACACACTGCCATCCTTTTTCTCTTTTAATACACACACACACACACACACACACACACACACACACACACACTCAAGACGCTGTTTTTTGGGTAATTTTTTTAAAGAGCTCAGTGCCTCACTGAATCCTGTTACTCTCCCTAAGTCCAAAAACAATGCATTGCCACAGTCTTTCTCACACACACACACACACACACGCACACACACACACACACACACACACACACACACACACACACACACACACACACACACACACAAACTCACACACACACACACACACACACACACACACACACACACACACTTGTTGCCTTATCTTCTGGTGACAAATCTGTCACATTCATTTTGGGCATATACACTCGGTGCCTACACTCAGATATCCTTGCGCTCCAGAGGTAAACACTGTCTGAGATTATTTGCTCTGAAAAGGCATTCTCTCACCATGCAAAAATGCCCCCAGCTCCCTCCTGCACTCTGCCGTTTATTAATGCCCAAATGTGGCTAACGTTTATAGCCGACAATAGCACTCTTGACATAAGACTGGGGGGCTAAAACACTAACAACAAAATCAATATTTATTGGCAGCAGTGGTGTGATTACATTCAGATCTAAGCCTTGCAGCCCAGGGCCTGTATACGAGCACAGGCAGTCGTGCATAATAGCCATGGGGAACCACTACATCTACAATATACACTTATCAGTACTGTATGTCAGCACAAAACGCACACACGTACTGTACACACAGCGCGGGGTTGAGCAAGGGACTTAAAGAAATCGGACATTCCCTGCGTTCCAATTCCCATACTTCCCTACTATTTAGTATGCCAAAAAAAGATTTAGGATGTCCCAATACATGCACTTCAATTGTATAATGCTGAAAATACATAAATGCCCCATTAACTCCAATAGCATTTTGGAGTACTCGTCTTTATTCTTGACATTTCTCAACATAATGAAAAAGAAATCTTCCTTATCTGATTTTTTTTCTCTTCTGTGGCCCTAAAACTCTTCTGTACTAGTATGTACTGTAGTAAAAAGAAAGAGTATGTGATTTGGAACGCAGGGATTGAGTTACTGTGTTGGACTTTGATATTTTCTTAACAATGATCTTGTGGATTTATATGAAACATCTTGGTCTATAAATGAGATGGCTGTCTCCTGTTGAGGTACCTTTATGTGGTGAATATAGTTATTTGCCTCCAGGGGGGGAAAAGTAATTTTCTAAACTTCATTAAAATGTCTTCGCTCAACTGTTTATCATTTGCATATTTCTTTGAACAGTCAGAGAAATTAAATAAAAATGATTTTTTTTAGGGGAAATTCTATTCAAATATTATGCAGTCCATTTACGTTGCATCTTGGGAAAAAGACTAATGTCTGTCTTAAAGTTTGCCTTACTTTAATTGCTTAACTATAACAATTTAGATGTTCTTTTTACGTTCTAATTAAGTATCTTTATTTTAAACCCTTGTTTTTAATGGCGTGTAAATTTCGGCAACTTTTATGGCCTTTTATTGCAAGACCAAAATACTTCACGTTCACAGTTGAAGCTGCCGGCTTTAAAAATGTCCACTTTTGTGTGGGGATTCCATTAAGCACTGGCCTATCCCCTTCCAGAAGCAGACACACATTTCCCTTACACACACACACGCGCACACACACACACACACACTAACAACCACAGACGGGCCCAGATGTTAGAGTGGAACATGGAAGTCTCACAGATGGTAGCCATGTATCAGTTTACTGCTCTACGACAATTGTAACACGCCTGCACAACACACACACACACACACACACACACACACACACACACACACACACCTTGAAGCAAACACAGAAAGAACAAAATGTTTAAAAAAAAATAAACTGTCAATCTAACACTACCACTATGTAATCAAATATGTCAAACAGATTAGTAGTTATAGGCCACATATCCACTCTTTGCCTTTATGGGGAAAACCCATTGAACCCGGGGCAATTGGATTCCTGTCGAAACATGCATCAAACAAACCCGATTAACCTGCGAGGCGTTTTACGATGCGTGGCAGGCAGCTGTGGAGGGGTACACACCACACTGCTGATGCCGACGTTTCCTATCATTAACGACCCAGCCTCTGATTCAAAGGAGGAGCATGTAAATGTACCTCAGGGATTGAACCCCCCACCCCACACACACACACACACACACACACACACACATACACACACACAAACACAAGCACACACACACATCTGGGGACCTTGTCATCTCTTAAATACAGACGTCTGAGCCGCAGCACCGCACCTTTCACAATTTTTTTTCAGTTGTGTTTGACAGCGTGAGGACACACTTTGTGAGTGTTTTTTATGACACTATTTTGGTCACGATCACAGCTTTGGCTTTGGATGGGAAACACACACGCATACAGCAGCAGACTGCTGTTCTCCAGACAGACAGTGGTTTTTAAAGGGGGGGAAGAGAAGGCGGGCTGACGACATTTTTTCCCATGTGCAACTCTTCCGCTATGTGTCTGCTACTGTGAGGGATGGGGTGAGTGAGTGTAAGTGTGACTGGTTGTGTGTGTGTGTGTGTGTGTGTGTGTGTGTGTGTTCGTGTTTCACGTGTGAATATCCCTTCAGGCATGGAGGCCTCACTGATGACGGGTAGAAGAAGTTATTAAGGATGCAAGTCTGGAAGTGGACACACACACACACACACACACACACACACATACTGAAGGGCAGGCAGTCAGTAGGTTTACATGACGTTAGAGAACTGGACTTTTATAATACATTTAAACATGTGAGTCCAACTGAAATTGTACTAAATCAGATTTAGTACACCCAGATAATGTGATTGGGAGTCTGGCTTCTATTGCATGTTTACTGACATTGGCACTCTGAGCATGCTCCACAGTTTCCCACCCAGGACTTGTGAAAAAGCCTTCAATGCTAACAGAAGAACAACAACTAAGAAAGATGAAGAAAGTTGTGCGCACGTACGCAATGTACAGCGCTGTAAAGTTATCCATATCACTGGTCGACATGGTACCAGTTTGCCCCCTCGCTAACCGTTAGCCGCTGACTTTATTAGTTAGCCGTTTGCTTAGTAGTTAGCTGCTCGCTAACTCTTAGCCGCTTGTAACATAATAGGTAAACCGGCAAAGGGTCCAATACTAACAAGCTGAAAGCAGCTGAAAGGGCGCATAACGCCAGCTAACTTAGCAGAGTCGGACTTACTTGGGTCAATAAATGGATTCCCTTCCTGTGCTTGTATACTGGGATAAAGACAGTGGTCCAATGAAATGTCCTGGTCCAACTAGAACCGTAGCTCGACCTAACACTGCATGGAAACATACTGACTGACTGGAGGGCCGATAGTGTCTATTTATTGTTTCCTCTCAGAATAAGCCTTATTTGTGGTTGTAAGCTATACGGCGATGTCTCACTGTTTCTGTTAATGACTTAATGGTCTTAAAAAGCCGCGTGTACTTTAACGTGTGGGCGTGTGCTCCGACCGTTTCTGTACATAGAAGGACAAAAGTGTCCTCAGAAGGCTAGAAAAAAATGAGGCAATCTTTCCGGTATGGGCCCTGACTAATAATGCTTTCCCAGGATTATTTCGGGTCCTCCTGTATGCGCGTCGGCTTGTCTCTGTTTGTGGTTTGGCCTTTCGTCGCCTCTGTAATGGGCTCCAGACGGTCACACAGATGGTCAGCCCAGTCTAGTGAATGAGGAGTCAGAGGATGGGGGCCTCCGGGCTGCCTCTAACCACCAGGCCAGACGGAGGGAGCGCTACACTCAGTCTGCTCTGTATCCCTTAGAGAGGCATTTGAAGCGGGGATGACACTAGATGAGTGAAAACCATGATTAAAAAGTAGATTCCGCACTTGTTCCAAATCAATACAATGCCGCTGTAGAAATGTGTGATGTGATGAGACTTTTCATGTATGGTTATAGGCTGAAAAGAAATCAGAAAAACATGCTGTATGTCAGGCTTAGTGCAATAGAATAATTAGATTTTTGATGCTGTTGAATAGGATTAAAGGGATAGTTCAGCATTTTTTGAAAGAGGAGTTTGAGAGAGACTTGGCCGTAGCAGATGTCAGCATTGTTAGTGTTGCAGAGGGGGGCCAGCATGAAATAGTTTTTTTTCTGACACATATACTGTATACATTTAAACCAAAATATCTTAAGAATACATGTCCGAACTACGCTTGAACGAAAAAGTGCAATAATAAACAGCTTTCTGGCAGCAAGCTAAAGCAGTGAAAAGTCCTACAACTATCGTACAATTGAACAGACATATATTTTCTAGGTTAGCATTTATCGATGTGCTGGCTTTGCTAGCTCCATCTACAACAGTACAAGGCTGACTTCTTCTACAGCGATGTCTCCCCCAAAACTCCTTATAGGGACATGCGCTGATCACCATCTCCATAAGGTAACAGACTAACTATGCATCAGTACCCCATACAAACACATTTCAAAAATACTGAACTATCCCGTTAAGATGATGAAAGGTTAAAATCTTGTGTAAATCAGTCTGTGGTTGCTATACTTTTGATGGTGGGACACAGCCAGGGGCTTCCACCCTCCAACCACCCACCCCCCTTCCCCCCTTGACGTTGGGGATGTTTGATCCAGGATTAAGCAGCAGAGCTGGGCAGGAAAACAGCAGTATAGCACTAAGATCACACAAACAGGACATCCGGGAACTCACTCTCACGACACACACACACACACACACACACACACACACACACACACACAAACACACACACGGGCAGAGGACAAAGACTGGGGCCGCGAGACAAGCATGACTGCAATCACACACAAAAACAGGGTGTTCCGGCTATCTTCTTTAATATCTAGGGTCATTTCTATTAGTGGTGTGATAAATTGTGTCAGGCAGTGTGAGGGGAACACACACATGAGGACGGCCTTTTGATATACAGCAAACTGACTTAAAAAGCCAAGCAGGAAAACAGACAGAGTGTGAGCAGGGCTTAACTGTAAAATGGACCGTCTCCACCGCACCACAGTAATCGATGACTTTATAATGGAAATGCTGCAATCATTGGATGTGCTGACCGAGGTGAAGTCAATCTGTTCAAATTGATCTTGACTACATAATAAAGGGATTATTTGTAAATGAATTTATAATTATAGCAAGTGTCCAACGTAAAGAGTCAATGAAGTGAAGTATAGATTAAAGTCTCGTTTCCAATGAGCGGTTCGGTTAAGCGTTTATTTTTTTTGCTTTTCCACTGTCAAATGTTGGGAAGGGTTCCAAAATAAGTGTACTGTGCCAATACCTATTTATGTTACCCTTTAGTTGGGGTACCAAGCCGTCCAATCGGGTGAAGCTATACTGCAGTCTTTTGGTTGGTTGACTTAATAGTAATTTATTTGAGATAGATAAAAGAAAAATGTCTGTATCACATATATCCTCTTCATTGAATGAATCCCCAGACGACAGTGTGTCCTGCTGCTACAATGTCAATATACTAAGGTAGCCTATCACCATCCGGCATAACCAGCCTACGAAGTATGGTTTCTACTAAGCAATGGAAACGTAAGCCATATCTAGGGGTTACCATCCCATACCAAACCGTACCATACCGAACTGTGCCGGTAGGGGCGAAAATGAGGCATAAGAAGGAGAGTCTTTGGGAAGCAGCACTCTGAAATCAATGACTTTTTAATTGAATTGCCACAATCAGCGGAATTTGCTCCCAGAGGTGAAGTCAATCTGTTCAACTCTGATCTTGACTACATAATAAAACGGATTAATTGTCAATTAATTATTAATTACCGCAAGTGTAATGAGTAAAGTGCAGTGTAGCGGAGGAGACATTAAAAAGGACAGGGAGATAGGAGCTCATTTGTCCGATTAGGGGGACCCCTGTTTGAGGCCATTAGCGAACTCAGCGGTCTCTCTGTGGCCTATACTGTATCAGTTACAGCTGATCACAGACCAGTGAAGGTGAGGAATTTGGAGTTTCCCTGTAGAAATTCCAGTCAGGAATGTCTCGGTCTTTTCATAAGACTTTTCCCCATTCCTCGCGTGGAACTAGCGTGGCTTTGTTCCTCGTTTGTCGCTATGGAGATCTCTTCCTCACACGTGCACACAGGCACACACACAAAGGCACACACACACACACACACACACACACAAAGGCACATACACACAAACACAGGTGCACACACACACACACACACACACACACACACACACACACACACAGGCATACAAACAAGAACATGGAGAAGAAGGGGAAAATATCATGTTGGGATTCTAAAACGAGGTCACTGAGGTCTATCTCCGTACACAGTTGACCGCTCATGAGCACAGGAGCTTTTTGGGAGACTGTGTGTGTGTGTGTGTGTGTGTGTGTGTGTGTGTGTGTGTGTGTGTGTGTGTGTGTGTGTGTGTGTGTGTGTGTGTGTGTGTGTGTGACTTTAAGGCATGGATGCACAAGCAGGTTTACCACTCAACCGACTGAGAAAAGATGCTGTATACAGCTGCAATCCCAGCGCGCGCACACACACACACACACACACACACACACACACACACACACACACACACACACACACACACACACACACACACACACACACACACACACACACACACACACACACACACACACACACACACACACACACACAGCACAGCACAGCACACTCACAGGCCTCCAAAAAATCCCAGAGGCAATGCACAAAGAAACCAAACAAGCAGCAGCAGCACAGAGCAAACGGCCCTTATTAGCCGCGCTGATCTGGGCAGCTACAATTCCTTTAAAGGGAACAGACCAGGCTGTTTGTGTGTGTGTGTGTGTGTGTGTGTGTGTGTGTGTGTGTGTGTGTGTGTGTGTGTGTGTCTGTCTGCGGCAAAGTGAACTGCACTGGAAGTCTACTGTATGATTTGCCCACATTTGCTATTCCAAAAAAAAATTAAATTAAATTATACATCTTCATTTTGGAAAAAAAAATTTTGCTGCCTGAAATTCATGACTCAATGTTTCAGCACATCTGTCAGCAAGCACTTTGAGTCCCCCTTGAGTGATATCCTAATGTCAGTTTACTATGACGCCAGCACTCATTTTTTTCAGATGAGTTTTTTCCCTTTTTTTTCTCCAAACGCTGGATATTTTAATTCAATTTTAAATACTTAACTCTTATGAGGACTTCGCCAACTTGTAGGGATGTGGGCCAATTAGTAACCGATACAGGATTAGATGTTCGGCCCTCAAATGAGTGTATGGTGTATGTAGGCCTATAAGTATGCAGCATATTAATCTGGTCTCCCAAATCCCTTATACGGCTATACTTCTAGTGATCCATCTATCCACTTAAATTGCTTTTAATTTTGAATATTGGACTCACTTCAACCTAATCCAAAGGCTGCAGTGTAGGGAAAGTGACAGTAATTCATGTTCAGCTGCACCAATTATTTGGTTTTATAAACTACTGTTTTTTGTGTGATTAAGATTTTGGGCCAGTAGAATGGTAGAAATATGTGAAAAAAAGCCTACAACAAGATTTTCAACCCAAGCGTAACTCCACATCCTCACATCTGAGACGTTGGGACGAGATGATGTTTGCTTAAAATATGAAAATGACTGAATTACAGAAATATACACATATACACCAAACATTAGAAAAAGTTCATTACAGTCTGTGAGCTACTAATATAAGAGAACTACTTCACACACGGCTAAGTTAAGTAACTTTATTAGTCAATGGTTACATTGAAATTTGTCTTTCCGCATCTCCCCTCTCAAGTTACCACACTTCGGAGGGGGTCAGAGCGCAGGGTCAGCTGTAGTACAGCGCCCCTGGAACAATTTTGGGGTGAAGTGCCTTGCTCAAGGACACAATGGTAGAGATGGTGGGCACTGTAGACGTAATACCAGCCACTACTAGTTTAACAACTAACACCCTCCAGTCCGGTGCCGGGGATCGAAGCAGCGACCTTATGGTTACTGGTCGGCCACCTTTTCCTCTAGGCCATCCTACCCCTAACTACTGTACTTCAAAGTAATGGATCGTTATCAGGATTAGCAATTGTAATGTAATAACTGAATTTCAAGTGATAGCCTAATCCCTCCTGCTTACCTGTCACTGAAAAGATGAACTTGAATGCTCTAACGCCCAACACTGAATATGGATGAGGTGAATCCATATTTAGTTTATGGTGCTCACTCGCACAATGAAAAATGACATTGATATTTACTTCCAGTCTAAGGCTTGTTCTGTGTTTGGGTATAGGCAGGTGATCCAACAATTAGATATAGCCACACTGATTCTGCTTTATTTACAGTTTTTTTTCTCACTGTCTAGTCTAGGCCATAGTTAAAGTGGCTACGGGGAACTTTCAGTTTGTGTTCATTCTAGCGGCCCCCTTTGGACAAATGCGGTAGTGTTTTTATGGCGGTAGCTGCTGTTCCTGGGTGAGCGTAACTGAACAAAGGCATTGAGAAAAACTATTTAAAAAATAGCAGTCTTTGCAATGATGGTCTCATTTGCTATTACATGTCATTTATGATCATCAGAGAAAAAATAAAACTCTTTCAGAAATAATTCAAAGTTCCTCGTAGCTACTTGAACAAGAACTAACATTATAAGATTGCTAATACGTTTGGTAAGATAGTGGTCAACTACAGTACAGTATGACACTCCTTAGTAAGACCAGAATGGTGAATATAAGCTGTTAACTTCAGACAGGGGAACCGGGCACTGCCTCTGACAAGTAGCCTATACCCATACCCAGACATCCTCGGTTAAACAAAATGCTTGCGGCCTGACACGTGTCTCACTTTGCACAAATATTATTACTTAATTATCGACCGCTGCCATGCTTTTCTGTCCGCTTTGACTAAGACTTGCATTACTCTTCGAACTAAATCTAATTTGGCACGCTCTCAAAAACTGCTGTGGGATTGTAGCGGTGTGGGGGGCTAATGCCAGCACACTCACAGTCTGCCCAAGGCTCTGGTGTCCAAGCCAGGCGGAGGAGCTTTTCAATCGCAGAAAAGACAAATGGTTAAAACACTAGTTGATGGAGGTCAGATTTATTTACACACTCTCGGGTCAAGCCAAATGTCATGTTTTCTTCTTGGTCATAAAACTAATCGTTTGCTGTATTTGGAACATACTGAAAGTCTGTAAACCATAGCCTTGGTCTGTGTGTGTGTGTTTGTGTGTGTGTGTGTGTGTGTGTGTGTGTGTGACACCACCGTGCCTCCTATGTCTCTTTTTACAAGAGGTTGTGACCCCGCTGGTCCTTGAAGAGAGAGTTTACACAAGGAGGCTCAGACAAGATTCCCAGGCCCCCTGAACATGCCTGAAGCAGGGTGACGCTCGCTGCCTGGACGCCGTGTGTTATGTGTGTGTGTGTGTGTGTGTGTGTGTCTGTGGTGAAAGAAACGGGATTATTTGCACTTTAAAAGGGAAAGAAAGAGGGTAAACAAATGGAGATATAGATGACTTTTGAGGCAAGTCAACAATATACACACACACACACATACATTCCTACCTTGCCAACAGTGGACTATCGGTCTACATTGACCAAGTGTGGACCTCTATTTCTGGTCATACCTTTCAAAGCAAAAACACTAAACACACAGATACGCACACACACGTTTGTACAACTATACTTGTGAGGACATTCATTGACATAATGCATTCCCTAGTGCCTCAACCTAACCCTAACCATCACAACTAAATGCCTAACCCCAACCCTTATACTAACCCTAACCTTAACCTTATTCTAACATGAACCTTAAAACCTATTGTTATCACTCAAACAGCCCTCTAAAGGCCTGTCCTGAAACCGGCCAAAAAGTACACACTTTCCAAACATATCCGAACTCTTAAAGTCTCAAACTCAAATTGGATCTCGAGAATAGTTGTAAAAGTACACACACACACACACACACACACACACACACACACACACACACACACACACACACCTGTGTAATCACATATAAACACACACTGCAGCATTAAAACTTAAATCCATGATCCTGCACAAACACCCGGCCTCAGACTCTTCAATCAGAATGCAGCACCCTGTCATCACCACAACTAGATAAATCGTCCAATTTGTGACCTGTGCGTGTGTGTGTGTGTGTGTGTGTGTGTGCGTGTGTGTGTGTGTGTGAGTGCGCGCGTGTGTGGTTGGTTGGTTGTCGGGCAGAAGCTGATGCAATGCCGGCAGACATTGGCACAACTGTGATAGCAGGATCCCAGCTCTTCTTGGCAGGGATTTAATACAGTCTTTTCCTACAGGTTTTTTACAACCAATTCCCAGTTAATGCTGTACAGAAGAGAGGATGTCTCACTCTGCTACAATGTTCTTGCACCAGGATGTAGATATATCTTTCTTAAACTAAGGTTTCTCTTAGGACAAGACCTTATTATAATTCTGAAAGGGTCACTTCATCCAAAAGAAAGGTATTTTATTCCCACTTACACTTTTTCTTTTAAGCCATGGGAGTTCAACCTCCACTGAAGTACAACAGAGGTCAACTGAAGGGAGCACACTAGAAATACAAGATCTCTTTCCAGGAAAAGCCCTGGATCATACAGCTCTACAGCTTTCTTTGGCCCTATTTCGTCATTTTAGAGACACGTACTTACATCAAAAGATAGATAGATAGATAGATAGATAGATAGATAGATAGATAGATAGATAGATAGATAGATAGATAGATAGATAGATAGATAGATAGATAGATAGATAGATAGATAGATAGATAGATAGATAGATAGATAGATAGATAGATAGATAGATAGATAGATAGATAGATAGATAGATAGATAGATAGATAGATAGATAGATAGATAGATGATACCACACAAACTGTTCTGTTCCCCTTTCTGGATTCTTCACTTTCATTAAATGGGCAAGCCCTGTGTGTGGCGAACAGCTGCACTGAGATATATTTCTAATGATTGAGTTTGGTCAAGGTCAGGATAAATGAAAATATTTAATTAAAGGGACATAGGTGATTTTACAATTAATATTGTACACACATCAGTTTGATCTGGAAATGAAAGTCAATGTCAGAGATACATAAGGGGTGAAGGGGTGATTGAAACCTCTCTTAACCTCAACAACTCTATAATTGAAATATATTCCTATAGAAATAATGATCAGAGAATGACATTACTTATAGGTCCCCTAAGGTATATGGAGGGGATTAGAATTCTCAGTTGTCCAGCGCAGCCTGCAGCAACAGTGGTGACTCACACAGAGCAGGTAGAAGAAAAGAAGAAAGAAAAAAAAATCCTTATCCAAAGACGCGACAGCTTTGGTTTCATGCCTGAGCGGATGAGCCCATGCAGAGGGACAGCAGAAATCCCTCTATCATTATTTTCACTTGTCATGCTTTCCCATCATCCCCTGTAGAATATTATTGCACAATCCTGTATGTTAAGTTTGGAGCCCATTCGCACTATCAATTTCAGATGGATGGAAGACATATCATCAGACAAATTTGAGACACGCCAGGCAAAAACATAGCTTTTCAAGCAATGGTCAATTTTGAGATCTGTTGTCTATTTTGCTTCCATAACATGTCTTCTTTCATATATCGTGTAAATAAAAGTTCCAAAATGTATAATTAGGTTTTTATTGGACTAAGCAGTGTCGGGTTTCTCCTACAACCATCTTTAACGGCCATTATCTCTAACGAATAGGGTTTTTTTTTTACCCAACATTCTGTACCAAAAATCGCAACTTCTAAAGCATTTAACATCAACTAAACTAGACCTGTACATAATAAGTCTTGATATTACAAAATTAAAAAGACGATCATGAAATAAAATATGCTTAGTCAAACCTTTGGACTCTTATTTGTTCTAAAAAACTAAATAATAAATAAAACAGATATTGCCGCCATCGGCATATTTATTCAATTATTTCTGGAACAAATTATAGTGCAATAATATTGCTTTAATATCAGTAAATCAACTGTCAACGTTTCATTATATCTAGGTATATATTAGATGTCTATAAAATACAAGTTTGACCCTATATTCCAGTGAACCATCACAAGAATGATGGGATTATCATTTCAGTTTCTGTTAATGGAAAGGAAAAAACCCAGAAAGATGTTATCCATCGTTCACACCATACAGTAAACCTGTTGTATAGGCGAGCAGTACTGAGTCAACACTCGCTGTGCACGGCCCGTCAATGCACTCATCTTTTGCACCTCTGATTTTTTTGGACATGCTGCTTACAACACAAATACATTACATCCACGGGCGCCAATTCATTCAATATGAGTCTTAATGGAAAGGCATCATATCATATCTCCTCGTGTAAAATAGTAAGCCTAATGTGGGGCGTACAATTCACGCCCCAGGAACCCCCCGCTTGCCCTGAGAGCATCTTCTTTATTGTGTGATCAATTATTTACAAGGCGGCGATTACAGAGGACATTGGTCCTAAACGCTCCCTTAAGATTGGTTTATTTTTAGACAGCCATATGGACTTCCAGATTGATTTATTCCCCCATTAGAAAACGATAGCTCTCTCTATCCAGATGGAGAGAGCGTCTGGGTGGGTTGGTTGGAACGCGTAGGGGTGCCCACTTCTTTGCCAAACCACCATCGCTCACCAAGCCACGTTTCCAGAGACAAAAAGCCCCGCTGCTGCCTCCCCTTCCCATCTCCGACCGTGCCACTTGTGCCAGCGGAGAGGAAGAGAGCGACCGGCAGCATTGCCTGATCTCTCCCATCCAATCACAACCTAAACGTTTAGGCTGTTCAAACCCACACCACTTAGTTCCACCAGTTAAAACATTAAAAGACAGACCGCTTAACAAAAGCGCAACAAGACCAATCAGTTGAGTATAGCCAAATGTTTCCCCACATTATAAATATATTGATGTAAAACAGTGTGTAGGCTAACACACTCCTGCTGGGTGATTTACGCATTCATTCACACGGCACAAGTATCAATTATGCATCGGCTGCGTTATTGTACAGCTCAAGAACAAATCGATGGTGTTGTCAACCTGCCAGGACAAGGAGCAATACATCAATACGCACGGACACACACACACACACACACACTACGCGCGCGTAAAAATAGCCATACACTAACATCCGACAGAGTAGAGATTGGATTGAGAGATCCTACCTGGTTGGAACATACTTTGGAAATAAAAGATGACGAGTATAAAGGATCCCAAACAGGTGGCGAAAATCATCCGGCATATCCTGCTCATCCTCATCAGTTCGCTCAGAGTCTGTTTCATGACACTGACCGGCCGCTGATTGCTTTGTGTGTATGTGTGTGAGTGTGTGTATGGGTATGAAGGCAGGGGCCGGCCGGTGTATGTGTGTGTGTGCGCGCGTGTGTGTGTGTTGGAAGCTCCGGGACTCTGATGGTACTGATGAGGACTGTCTGCCGCCGGTCAATGAGCTGAACGAAGATCCAGCAACAGAGCCGGAGCGTACCACTTGGCGTGGCCGCTGGAGGGGTGTCGGAGGCGGGATGGTGATGGCAGCAGGCAGGCCCCCCCCTCGATTGGAGGAAAAATGAGCGCGTCCAGATGTGCGCTTCTGTTTCACACACGAGCTGAGAGCGAAGCATCACACGACTGAAAGAGCGTCTGTTGGAGCGTTTTCCAACAGTGGAAGACTACTGCGTGTTTTTGGAAGAGAGTCCAGACACACCCTTTATAGAAAATGTATTCCTGTAATATTCCTTAAAATAGACGCCATATTTCCAGAGTTTCAACTACTTTATAGGCTACTGCTGGATAGTTTAATCTAACTATTTATAACATTATAGTCAAATAAGTCGGATAAAAGCAGTAAGAAATAGGATTACCCTCTGAAGTAATGTTAAAGTAGCTGTGTAAAGTTATTAAGAACATGTACTCGAGTATTGTACTTAAACAGACTTTTTGGTTCCTTAAAATTGACTTGGGTTGTTCTGCTACTTTATACCCCTACTCGCAAAGCAATTGAGCCTTTTACTTATTATATGTAATTGACAACATAATTAAGTAGCATTATTAATACAAAAAAGTGTGTGTGTGTGTGTGTGTGTGTGTGTGTGTGTGTGTGTGTGTGTGTGTGTGTGTGTGTGTGTGTGTGTGTGTGTGTGTGTGTGTGTGCGTGCGTGTGTGTGTGCAGTGGTTGTTTTGGGGACTGTTGCCCTCAAGCATTGTTAGTTGCAAGTCTTCAGTCAACAGTGATGTTTATTGGAATCAGGAAATTTGAGAAATCTCACTACAAACAATGATTAGTGACCATACTTTTACTTTTGATTTTCTTTTACAAAAAATAAAAATCTGATCTTAAACCGATCTAAATACTGTTTAACCACTGAGATATGGTGGCAATTGTAGCAGTGGTGGGAGTAGGATAAAAAGTAGGGCTGTCAAGCGATTCAAAAAAATAATCTAATTCATTACAGGCTCTGTGATTAATTAATCTAAATTAATCGCATACTTTTATGACACTTTTATGCCTGTTTATAAACAGCTGTATAGCCTACTACAGTTTGTTTCTCTCTCTCTCTCGCTCTCCGTCTCTCGTAACTTCTGTCTCCTCCCCTCAGCCAGGTTTCTACATGAAAATTAGGAACTAGCGCCGAATTTTCTCAAAAAAACAAGCAGACTAAATGACGACTTTCCATCTCCCACAACTGAGCCGATTCATTCACCATCGTCGTCATAGGCAAAAATATTGACATACACACACACACACACACACGGGGCGGGTGTCCGTTTATGCGGAGACGAGACAGCTAGCAAACAAAATTGAGACACACGGAGGAAGATCGAGAGATACTGTTTTGAACATATTGTTGCACCCACAAAATCAATAATGCACAGACACTGCGGAGAATAAAGTAAGATGTCTTCCTACCTTCATGCTTATTTGCACGAAGCATCCCATAAACCGTCCACAGAGCCCTCTATGGACGGTTTTCTCTTTTCTCCCTTTTACCCGTGCGGGCCGTGTCTGCAACCTACAGGGTGCATCTTGCGCACCACTTTTGCACCGGGTCAAAGGGCATTATAGAAGTGCGATTAATCTCCGTAAATTTTTTTAATCGCGTTAAATTTTCTGTGATTAATTAATCGAAATTAACGCATTAATTTGACAGCCCTAATAAAAAGTAATATAAGTATCACTATCGTCATATTAACAGATACAAATTGCACTAGAAGAACATCTGTTTATAGAAACAGTTTGATTTGTGTTGCTCGCAGTACAAGTTATTGCAAAACAGTGAACATAATCATTTGAACTTGAATACACTCTATCAACCCACACAATCTTTTAAACACTTTTATTTTGCCCTATCCTCAGTTATGACAATTGAATATTACTTTCCACTCTGCATACATCTACAGTGCCATCTAGTGGTGAGACGGCACGGCAGAGACTGCACTGGGGTCAGTTTGAAAGCCCCTGTACATGGTCCAAGAAAAGCAAGGCAGTGATATATTATAGACCTCCATGCATTATCTTAACCTTGGCCGTGAGACCCGCACAAAGTCACAGAGAGCTGCTGTTTGCCTTTGATCAAATTATGCTCTAATGGCATTTCCAGGCACATGCCAAAAAGAGCCACTCACACACACTGTCCTCTGCACTTTTTCTAATGAGGACATCTGTCTTCCTTATCCAGGCAAGGGTGGAGAATCAGAAGGTGATCTGGAGGATAGTTTAGCATTTGCATATAATTGCTTACAATGATTAGCACGCACTAGCTAGCACAATGCATTGGCAGTATAGGCATTAACAAGGAATAGATAGGAGACACTCGGGAGACGCTGCAAAGACATATAGACCCTGCGGTCCAAATCACATACTTTTTCTTTTTACTAAACTACAGAAGAGTTTTAAGGCCACAGAAGAGAAGGAAAATCAGATAAGGAAGATTTTTTTTTCATTATGTCGAGAAATATCAAGAATAAAGACGAATACTCCAAAATGCTATTGGAGTTAGTGGGACATGTATGTATTTTCAGCATACTACAATTGACGTGCATGTATTGGGACATCCTAAATCTTTTTCTGGCATACTAAATAGTAGGGAAGTATGGGGATTGGAACACAACCAGAATGAAAATGACGTCCTTGCATGCGGGAACACCCATGTTGTAACCCTTGTATGTAATGTTCATTTTCTGATTTGAATGCAGAGTGGAGAGCGCAAACAGGGGGGCGAAAAACTTTGAGGGTCAGCGCGGCATGCTTTTAAGAAATATACGGTATAGGCCTATATGCACTTGGGTCCCCTGCATTCATTTGTATTAGACGCTGCTGCACCCTAATAAATATTCAACAGCTGATTTAAGACAGTCACTGTGCTTAGTGGTGCTGAAGAAGAGAGAGAATATAAAAGAGGAAAATCAAATAAAGGAGTGCATCAGGATGGAACTCCATAAAAAACAGCGTATGCGTCAATTTACGGCAGAGAGTAAAGTGGTAATTTTACGAGAAAGTCGTAGCTCAATATTATGACCAAAAAAAGTTGAGAAGGAATTTGTTGATTTAGGCTGTGTATTGCTTTAGAGGAGGAATATGGTATTCTTCCCCCTTCATTCAAATGAGGAACGTGGATCATCTCGTGAAGTTATAGCCTACCTATCGATGCTGCTCCTAGACTGCTATTTCTTTTCTGAATTATATATTTTTTTCTTCTAATATTACAACTTTCATCTTCGAAAATTACAAATATATTCTTCATAATTCTTCTTAATTCTCATATACGTAAACTTTTTTTTTATAAAGTTACGACTCTATTCTTGTAATTTTATTTTTTAACTTTTTTCCTCAAAGTCGCCCTATTACTCCATTGTATCAAATAAAGCTGATGGACACTATTCATTTGGATGATTCACTAATCCCTGTCTAGTTCATTACATGAAATTTAGGCTGTAAAACCACCCAGGCTCGTGCCATAGCAATAAAAACAGCATGTTACCTATGGAAGAATTTATTAGACTTTATTATCTGGCAAAACAGTTTTGTAAAAGCACAGAATACAATTGACTAGTGTGAACCAAGATTCACACGTATTTCACTAACCACAAACCTGTAATTTTTGACTTGCAAATATGTAGAACTTACTCTGAAAATACAAAGTCATATTTACGCATTTACGGATCCATTTCTACATGTGAAAAAGGGTTTGCATATTTGTGGATTGCCTCCTGTGAGTTTGTGAGCCACATTACATTTTTACATCATGTTGTCCAACTTATACCACCGAGATCTGTGGAACTAGCCTTACAAATGTGAAGTGCAATCATTTGTATGTGTGTAATTGTGTTTTGTAAAGTTAAAACAGTTAAAAATAACATTCTCTCCTCCTATACCAGTGGTTTACATCTCATGATATATGATGGGGAAAAGGTTTAAAGCTCCCATATTATACACTTTTCGGTTCTATTATACACCATATTATATGGTCTTAGTGGTCCCTAATACGTTTTTCTTTAATTGTTTGCTGAAAAAAACTTTCAGATAATTTATTGTACTATGCTGATGTTCAGCTAATCTCACAATGGCCTATTTTTTAAAAAGAGCTGCAGCTCCCCTCGTAAATATACAATCTTTGAGCTCCCCCCGCCCCCTGTCCGGAAGCGAAGCCAGATACGCCTCGCCCTCTGTCTGTCAGGGCCGTGGACCAATAAGAAATAGGGGTGTGGGCTGCACAGTGGAAGCTTCTGGCTTTCCAGTTTGTGAGGTCAGAAAAGGGGAGAATTCTGACTGGAGTATATTGAGGGGGAGGGGTGGGGGTTTCAGAAAAGGGGAGAGTGAGAAAAGGAGAGATTGTTATTTTTTTTTAATATTTTGGCAGTCTCTAGGCACACCGTGGACGCATGGATATGTTGGAACACATTTAAAAAGTGCATTTAGCATAATATGGGACCTTTAAAGAAATACGTTTAGCAAAATGTGTTCTGACTTCTGGTGTGTGAGTGCGTGTGCGTGTGTGTGTGTGTGTGTGTGTGTGTGTGTGTGTGTGTGTGTGTGTGTGCCAGCAGAGCCCCAACCACAGCGAGTTCTACCAGCATCTGATACACAACTGTGAAGAAAGCATTATTTGCAAAGGTGAGCAAAAGTATTGGAACAGATAGACTTAAAATAAATTAAATTGAATAAGACTTAATATTTTGTTGCAAATCCTTTGCTTGCAATAACTGCATCAAACCTGTGACCCATTGATATCACAAAACTTTAGCATTCTTCTTTTGTGATGCTTTTCCAGGCTTTCACCACAGCCTCATTCAGTTGCTGTTTGTTTTGGGGGGTCACTCGCTTCGGTCTCCTCTTTAGCAGGTAAAATGCATGCTCAATAGGGTTTAAGTCTGGAGATTGACTTGGCCAGTCGAAAACCTTCCATTTCTTGCCCCTGATTAACTCCTTTGTTGTGTTTGCAGTTTTTTTGGATCATTATCTTGCTGCATGATGAAGGATCTTCCAATCAGTTTGGTTGCATCTTTCTTTAAATTGTCAGACAAAATGTTTCTGTAAACTTCTGAGTTTGTTTTGCTGCTGCCATCATGTGTTACTGTGTTGTTGTCAAGATGAACCTTTACCAAAGTGATGGAAAGGCTAAAGTTTGGAGAAAGAAAGGATCTGCT
Source organism: Ammodytes marinus (assembly GCF_949987685.1). Lineage (NCBI taxonomy): Eukaryota > Metazoa > Chordata > Actinopteri > Uranoscopiformes > Ammodytidae > Ammodytes > Ammodytes marinus. Next base: position 18,247,931 of record NC_137226.1, read on the forward strand.
TATGATCCCAAACATACAGGCTCATCTGTCGGTGGAGGCAATGTCATGGCTTGGGCTTGCATGGCTTCTTCTGGGACGGGCTCATTATTCTTCATTGATGATGTAACACATGATTGCAACAGCAAACTTAACTCAGAAGTTTACAGAAACAATTTGTCTGCCAATTTAAAGAAAGATGCAACCAAACTGATTGGAAGATCCTCCATCATGCAGCAAGATATTGACCCAAAACACACTGCAAAAACAAAAAAAGGAGTTAATCAGGGGCAATAAATGGAAGGTTTCAGACTGGCCAAGTCAATCTCCAGAGTTATAACATAAATAATGCATTCCCTATAGAGAATGCATTTTACCTGCTAAAGAGGAGACTGAAGACAGTACACAAACAACAACTGAAAGAGGATGCAGTGAAAGCCTGGAAAAACATCACAAAAGAAGAATGCAAATTGCAAGATTGATGCAGTTGTTGCAAGCGAAGGATTTGCAACAAAATATTAAGTCTTATTTACTTTAATTTATTTTAAGTCTATCTGTTCCAATACTTTTCCTCATCTAAAAATGTGGTGTTCCTTTACAAATAAATGCTTTCTTCACAGTTGTGTATCAGATCCAAATGTAAATACATGGAAACGAAAGCCGCAATGTTGATCTATTGTCTCATATTCATATTTGGTGTCAAACCCAAATGTTTCCAGTCTACAGCAAAAATAAAGGAATTGGCCTCAATGTTCCAATACTTTTGGAGGGGACTGTATATGTTGAAAGGTGTTATACTTTCATGTTTCCAATGCTTTGAAATTTTCAAATTCCGTTTCAATAAAAATAAAAAATAAATTAACCATAGTTAGCTGTCTCTCCCGCTTTCTGACTGCCTGCCTGCCTGTCTCTTTCTGTGTAAGTGATCGGGGGTTTTGCCTGCATTTCTCCAAAACGTCCAGAAGATGGCGCCAGCACCACCGTAGCCACTAAAATGTTAAAAAGAGTGGAATTATAATTAATAAAACCACCCCACTCACTCTAACACATTTAATGTAGATACAATTTGGATTTATTTTATTTTTTTCAATTTATTTTATATTCTCCTTTTTTTTAATAGAAGTTGGTTGTTAGCCTACTTGATTTATTGAGTATGCTGCTTGGAATAATTTGTCAAATGTGAAGTTATAAACAGTAAAATATTAATGCTGTTTTTTTGTATTTTGGAAAACTTTGTGCAAAAAATAAAAAAAAGTGCAGAGACTGTGACGTATTTCCGTTTTATCCATACAATGGAAATACGTCACAGCGTTCAGATGGTTTGTTTGTGGAAAAGAATCAAGGACCAATTGAGAAAGAAAAATGTAATAACTAAGATGTGTGTGTGTGTGTGTGTGTGGCCGTTTGAGCATTAGCATAATCTATTTTTTATTTTTGTATTCTTTTTATATTTATATATTTATAAAAGACAGCGCACATTAATACACACATGAGCACAAAAGTTCAACGTGTATATGTGCCAGATTTAGCCACGCAGTGCTAATGTTCATCTGTAGTCCCTGGCTGGTTTGATACCTTAAAAGAAAACATTCCAAAAAACTACAAAAATACAACACATAAGCACAAAACAAAATGACACAAGCACAGATAAATGAAATGACACAAACATTATTCGAGCCCATAACAGGTTGGTGATGTGTGAAAAACAATGAAATGAAACAAGTAGCATACAGACACAGATAGAAGTGCATGATCATATACAGCTCCGGAAAACATTAGAGACCAGTCTGGATTTTTCTTAAATCTTCATCTCTACATTACTTAATAGAAATGCTCTTAATGACAAAAAATGTATTGAAATGATTATACTAGGATCTCAGAGTTCAATACATCTTCCTATTTCCACCGGTCAAGTAGGTCTTTAACTATTTCACTTTACATAGGCTATTATGGTTGTCATTGATAACAGTAATGTGTATGTTAGTGTAATATGATCTCAGTGTATAGTAGTTAATAGCATGCTAAAATCCAGTCTGTTATGTTCATGTTATTGTGCTCCACACCATTAGGAGCCTGTATTGGGAGTGTTAACGTGGGTCAGCCCATGTATGTCATTTAACCCAAGAAAAAAACAGGAAAACAGGTGTTGTTTGATTGGGAAGCAAACAGTTATTGGACTGTGCCCTTTGTGTGTATAGTTGTCATCAATTAGTTTTGTTACTTTTGTTACTAATTGAATTATGAGTTAACGTTTGCGCCGGTGAATGGATTTACGAAAGGAGAATAAACCTGTATAATCAGACTTTACTCTTGTTTATTATTTACTGGGCGCACGTTGGAACCATCCATATTAACAACCCGGTAGTGGCTTGGAACAGGGCTTAGCTGCTACACAGAGTTTACTTAATGACCAGATACCGGATAGAAATTTGATAGAAAAGAACAGCAGAGAGGGAGTCACGAACATGGGCTTTTGGCAGGCAGTGTGTTCACTCGTGGAATTCTCTCAATATCTTTGGAGAATACCCAGAGGCCTGTTGCACAAAAGTAGAATTCAGATATCCAGGATGATTGATAAAGCCAGCCTGGGCACTTTGGATTAGTCAGTTGCACAAACGCCAATCCAGGATGAAAAGGCCTGTCTGTGTGTGTGTGTCTGTCCGTCCGTCCGTCCGTCTGTCTGTCTGTCTATCTGTCTGTTCAGAGCCTAGGCCGTGTATTAACATCTTGTCATGACACGTTCATGGTTTATATGGGGGGGGGGGGGGGGGGGCTGTTAGTTTGTTTATAGTTAGGGGGTTCGGGGTTTAGGTTAGGAGGTGGAAGTCCTGGACTCAAACAGTCAAACTGTGGCTGCTCCAGGCTTCCCCCACTTGTGTTTTTTTTACAGCCCTCCAGTGGACGTGAGTTTTGGGATTAATTTAATAAATTGATATTATCGTTTGAGCTTAAATCCTGGTTTTGTGTTGTTCTTTATTTGTCGCCGGCCGCCGAATGACCCACGTAGGCGGCTGTAACTTATCGGGACCCGGAGAAGTAGACCCAGAGATGGTCAGGACCAGACTAAATGTAATGTATTTCCATGGTAACTTATGTCCTTCCGCTTTTTATGCAACTGAATCATGGCTAAAGCAAGGCAGGATAACAGAAATATGGAAGGTTAATCCCTTATCTTGGTTTTGTGCAACAGGCCCCAGGATTCATTCCCCTAACGACCCCACTGCTCCCTTCAAGTACACATTCACAACAGGAGATGGCACTGTTGACCTATCTAACTGGATTGAACTGGACCCAATTAACATACCCTGTGTTCCAAATCAAATACTCTTTTTTTTACTACACTACATACTTACAGAAGAGTTTTAGGGCCACAGGAGAGAGAAAAAAATCAGATATCACATTTTTTTCATTATGTTGAGAAATGTCAAGAATAAAGACGAATACTCCAACATGCTATTGGAGTTAGTGGGGCATTTATGTATCCCCATACTTCCCTACTATTAAGTATGCCAAAAAAAGATTTAGGATGTCTCAATACATGCACGTCAATTGTAGTATGCTGAAAATACATAAATGCCCCAATAACTCCTGTCTTTATTCTTTACATTTCTCGAAAATAAATCTTCCTTATCTGATTTTTTTAAATATTTTTCTCTCTCTCTTGTGGCCCTAAAACTCTTGTGATTTCAGTATGTAGTGTAGTAAAAAGAAGGAGTGTGTGATTTGGAACACAGGGTTGGTTGTGAAGCAGAAGTTGTTCCTCTATGGAGCTTTTCCTTCCTAGCTCAGTTGTTGTTGGAGACATATTTTATGTTAGTTCCAAATCTTTATTTTTTTTCTACCTTTATTTATACAAGTATATCCCATTGAGACCGAAGACTCTTTTGCAAGGGAGACCTGTTTTTCCTTTCCCACGTTACCATTCACACACACATAGCAGGCTAACTATCGACATTCACACAAGGCAAGGTGAGTTAAGTGTCTAGCCCAAGGACACAACAACTATGACACAGGTGGCCGGGCGGGGATCAAACCTCCAACCCTTTGATCATCGGCCAACCCGCTCTACCAACTGAGCCACAGTCACCCCATATTTAAATTATTCTATAATTAATTAATTCCTATTTGATCTAAGTGATGTTTGTGTTTTACTCTGGATGGTAATGTGTAAATGGGAACAGGTCTCCCTTGTAAAAGAGTCTCCGGTCTCAATGGGATTTACCTGTATATAAATAAAGGTTAAAAAATGCTTGTCCAGAAACCCTTGTAATTCACCCCCCCCCCCTCTCTTCTTTTCTCAACAGATGAGCTTGACTGGTTCCTCCCTCTCTCTGTCTCCCCATTTCAACTCTGTACTATCTAATAAAGCTTAAAAAATGGCCCAAAAAATGATCTTGAAAAAATAAAAAATTAAAGTGAGCATTGACATCTGGCAATCACTGAATATGTCAACCTGTTTCCCCATCCCCTTGGCCTTTAACAGAAGTTCAGCTTTTGGGTAACTTTTGTCTTTTATATCTGTCTAATTTTATCTGTTGTGTTTTTTAATTAGTGTGAATGCTGGAGCATATTCATACTTCTTTCATACTAACACAGTTGCACTTCCCCTCGTTCACTTACCCTCAGCCCTTGGTATGACGTACCGGCATACGTTGCAAGGAGGGAACTTGGAGCGCGGAGGGAGAGTGGGCGGGGGAGGAGCAGGGGATTTAAATGGAACCCACTTGCACTTGTAGTCACAGTGGACCGTCAGTTACATAGGTAGTTCTGAATGCAAATAATACAGAATTATAACATTCTGCTAAGGTAGCCTATATTGCAGAAAGCCATTTCCATAGCATAACAAACATTGAGTTTCGACATGGTAACTCAGATTATCAAGATATTGTTACTTACACATGTAAATTGTTTGCTCCGACGTATTTTCTTATTTCTGTTAGTTTCAACCAAAAACATTTGTTTTAAATAGTCCTATAATTGGCAGCCATCGGTGTTATAGCAGCAATGTGTAAACTGCAATACATTCACTGGATTGTTCCTATGGAAATAGGATAGGTTAATTGAGGCGTTTTGGAATATATTTATATATAGCCTATATTTGTCCTGTGGGTGGCCGCGATGTCACTAAAAGCATACAGTCTACCGGAAAATAAAAGGAGAAGAAGAAGAAGACCAACTGCAATGCACTGTGGGTGATATCCACCTCGGAGTGACCATGGATGTTCACTCAGCCCTCCGAGGGTCTATCTCAGGAAGTTCACTTCAGTTTCTAGACAATTTGAATGACACTTATGATGGCGGCGGGGATTCCCCCGAGGGCAAGTGCCTAGGGAAAGTGAACGAGGGCATGTTGAACGGGTAATGGAACGCAGCGTCTGTGTTGGTTTCAGCCTTGGATAGCACTACTAAAAGCTACATGGTAGGAAGCAGGAGGCTAGGTAAGCTACGGTCACCCTACACATGCACACAGTAGGTCAACCAAAGAGTTGTTTATGGAACTTTTTTCTTATTATTTTACCTTATGAAAAAATCAAAAAGCTTGTTACTTTTGGATTCGTAAGATGATTAAGCTTGTACAAGTGGTACAATCCAAAATGAGTCTATGACTAAGAATTGTGCTGTTTGTTTTCATAAGCTGTGTCTCAATCGAGGGGTCGCATCCTTCTAAGGACGCGGTCTATGAAGGCCATACACCGTGAAGGCCGAATCGAAGGCCGAACGAGCGTTGTTAAATGAGCCTCCGCAGGTCTCCGTTTACGAGCATTTACGGTTTGCGTAACAAGCCGTTACATTGCGTGACGACTCGCCACTCCTGTGCTGCCTAGCAACCCTGATTGCTGCCAACGGAAACAGCCTTGTCAGCAGAGGAAAAAAGAAAATAAAAAGTACAAGAAGAAATAAAAGAAAAGACAAGAAAAAAAGAAAGGAAGATAAAAGTTAAGAAGATGGAGCAACACGTTGCTGTTTTGTTATTTTTTATTTTATCTTATGCCATCTCTGAAAAAAACGCAATGAATCTTGGGATATGTTGGGCTGCGAAGGATACATCTTGTTGGACCCTTCAAAACCGTGAAATGAAGGCTGCATTTCTCGGCCGCATATGAAGGAGCCTTCCAAATGGGACAAGCCTTTGCGCGCCGCTATGACGCAATCGGTCTTCAAATGCAGCCTTCTCAAGCTGCGGCCCCTTAAATGAGAGACAGCCATAGTTGTTGGCACTTTTGTATTTTTCCTAACCAATCTTTTTTTAGATAAGTAGAGTAGGCCTTTTAGTTGCAGAGTAAGCGAGTAGGTTGGCGTAGTTTTGTTAGATCCATTTGTTTACTCTGTAAACTCTGTATCGGATTACCACAACACTATCACTCACTTCTCCCAATGGTGCACACATAACTTCCTCCATCTCAATGTAGCCAAAACAAAAGAAATAACAATAGGTAACCCATCACCCCAGCCCCCCACTCTCATCAACAATGACACAGTAGAAACAGTTGACAGCTTTCCTTGGACTCACACTGGACAATAAACTCAATTTCGACCAGCACACAACGGACGTTCAAAAAAGGAGCCACCAAAGACTGTATGCCATCCGTAAACTTAAAGGACTCTATGTTGCACCCCATCTCCTCCTTCTGTTGTATCAAAGTATTGTCCAACCCATCCTGCTCTACTGTTCCACCTGCTTCTTTAACATGCTCACTGTCAAAAACCGGGTCAAACTCACACGTGTCACAAATATAGCTGCCAAAATAATTGGTCTCCCCACACCCACACTGTCAGAACTGAATCTCAAGGCCATCTCATGCATTGCATCCACAATAGCACAGGACAACACACACCCACTCAACTGCCACTTCACTGTCATGCCCTCCGGACGCAGGTACAGGTCCCTGTTGTGCCGGAGGGCTCGCTATGGCAAAAGCCTGGTGCCTGCAGCCATAGCAGCCCTCAACAAAAGGCCAAGATAGATCACCCCAGTCCCACCCTGTTTATATATCCTGTATGTATGTTTACTCTGTTTCTGTCTATTGTCCGTCGGCGTGCAGCGCATAAATGTACATGTGATGTGAAAAAGAATTTCCCCTTGGGGACAATAAAGTCTAAAGTCTAAAGTTTGTCAACTTCCTTTGTTTTGAAGGCTGTGTTATATTTTGAATTTGATTAGCGATGTCAACATCCCTTTAATGTTGCTACCTTTACTCTGACTCGTCAATATAATTTGGTTGTCGTGTGTAGGGGATTTACCTGTAGCTTATGTAGCTTACTACTCCGAGGGGCAACGGTTAGATGTAAGTTTGATGTGTGTGTAATGGATTTAATGTCCAGAGAGCTGCTGTCAGTGTTGGGAAAGTTCTTTTTCTACGTGAACTAGTTCAAAGTTCAGTTCACACACTTTAAAATGAACTAGTTCAGTTCATAATTCAAAATTCTGAACTAAGTTCACAGTTCAAAAATTAACTATTTCATAGTTTTTTTTTTTCAATATGTTGCTGCAGGCTATTATTTTTCTAAATAATTGCCACATTCCATATAGAACCAAAGACAGAACTTATTTCAATAACATTCAGTCCACACTAGAAGCCAGCTGCAGCTTTTAAAATAATCTAGGAAGGGGCGCCAAATTCTGTCAAATTTATTCTCGGATCCCTGGGTAGTATAACATATTTTCTCTAAATTCATACATGACATAATGTCTCTAATCCAATGTGAGTGGGAAGGAGGAGCAGGATCTTTCCACTTGAGTAAGATAGCCCTACGAGCAAGTAATGAGGTGAAGCTCTCAAATTCAATATTTTCCTTCATAGACCGCGTCAACCGCGTTCTTAGAAGGATGTGGCCCCTTAATTGAGACACAGCTTTCATCTGAACGCTGTGACGTATTTCCATTGTATGGATAAAACGGAAATACGTCACAGTCTCAGCACTTTTTATAATTTTTTTTTTTGCACAAAGTACAAAAAAACTGAATTAATATTTTACTGTTTATAACTTCACGTTTGACAAATTATTCCAAGCAGCATACTCAATAAATCAAGTTAAATAGGCTAACAACCAACTTGTATAAAAAAAAATAAGAATATAAAATAAGTTGAAATTAATAAAATAAATCCAAATTGTATCTAAATGAAATGTGTTGGAATGAGTGGGGTGGGGGGCTTTTATTAATCAATTCATTATAATTCCACTCTTTTTTTTGGCATTTTCAAGCTTCATTTGACAGTAGAGTTGAAATGGGGAGACAGAGAGAGAGACAGGCAGGCAGTCAGAAATCAGGAGAGACAGCTAACTATCGTAAATTAATTATTATTCTTTTTATTGAAAAAGAATTTGAAAATGTCAAAGCATTGGAAACATGAAAATATCACATCTTTCAACAGGTCACCATAAGGGGTAGAACGTGGGAAGGCTTTCTAGGGCCCAGCCACTTGAAAAAAATATTTAAAATAATTGTATTGATTATGGGGCCCATTGTAGTCCGGAAACCAAGGCAATTGCCTACGTTTGCCTATGGCAAGGTTCACCTTGTCTACACACATACACACACACACACACACACACACACACACACACACACACACACACACACACACACACACACACACACACACACAGAGATCGTTGTTGATGAATGAGAGGGTGATCCTCATCTCATAATTATGAGATATTTATCTCGTAATTGCGAGATACTTATCTCGTAATTACGAGATCTTTTCTCATAATTACGAGATCCTGAGTGTGCTAACGGCTAGGCCTACATTAGCTGTGAAACTTTTTTTTTTTTGGTGAATGCTCAGCGTTTGCGCTGTGCAAATTGCGCCCTATATATGCCTATTGATTCTGCTCTGCTATGTGCTGTAGTAAAGATAGGTCGCCTTGGAAACAATTAAGCCCCCGGAGACCGCGAGCATCTTGTCTTTTTTACTCGCGCGAATCACCATTCTCTGCAGCCGTCACCGGCTCGCCGAGGCTCGGGCACGCTCGCGCTTCAGCTGCGCTCCAACTCCCCGGTTCACTCGTAAACTGAAATTTCGAGTCGGGGACAGCCCTACTGTGAAACATAAGCAGCCAAGGATGTATGAATATAATACGTTTTTTAGTGCAAAACGATTGATAGTCGCTCAACTCTTGGCTAAACTGTAGGCTACATAGATATGATAAAACTGGTTAGATTAATAAACTAGTGAGCGGTTGGATGCTGGGTCTGGGGCGAGGGCTTTTCGCCAAATTGTGTGACGTTTCGCCAAAATGTGTCCCCACCAATATGAACATCAAAGTTACGCCACTGTTTGGACCCCATGAAAAAACAGGTTGGGTACCTTTTGTAGTTATACATTCTTATAAAGAGGACAGGCTAGTTACTCTGTAATTTTCCTTAGTCTACAAACAGGTTTAAATTATCTCTCCCCATGACGTACATTTGTGTGAAAAAGAATTTCCCTTTGGGGACTATACCTTCCAAAGGCTTTGACATAAGTCTTCAGGTTGACACGACCAGCCAGGTCTGACCAGTTTTTCACAAACCTGGCCAATTGACCAACTAGCCGCGTCATACCACAATGAAGCTGACGAGCAGCATCATCCTGTTTTAATTATTGTCGTAACCACCGAGGTCCTGCTTTCTGTATTGTTTCTAAAAAAATAAATTGACCTAAAAAAGTTCTTAATGCAAAGAAAGACACAAGACACAAAGAAGTTGGAAATAATTGAAGGAACAGATTTGAGTTCAAATATTAAGAACTTTTTTTGTAATGATTTCAGTGCTTTTGCAGTGATGAGAGGAGAATGAACTAAGCCTAAATGTTGCAACCAAACATAGGCCAACTTTATAGTTTTGAGGGTTGGTTTGGTTATTCATGTAGAGAACCGCCTTTTATTCATTTATGTGTGAAGAATTTGTTGTTGATGTTTTTTAAGTGTTATTTATTTCAACAAAAAACAAAAGATTTCAAATGATTTAATGTTATGTGCAGAAATACAAAAAAGTGCAATATTTGGTGCAGTCAATTAGTGTAAATGTATCTTACCAGAAACTGGTAGCATAGAAAACATGCAAATTGTAAAAAAACTGTTTGCTTTAGTGAATACTAAAGAAGAACAATGTCTCTGTGTGAACTGATAATTTTGTAGGGATCTGTTGATCTCTTAATCAATTGTGTGAGTGTAAGGGAATCAAAATAAATTGGTAGGTATGCTGGGCTAAGTCAGAAATGTGCTACTGTTTTAAAATAATAATGAGCCCTTGCTCCCCCAACTGTCTCTGCAATTCCCTGGTTGATAAGATAGTTAGTCTCTCTACAAATACATGTATGTGTTTATTGAGGGATGAGCGCACTCACACTCATTGTTGATAGGAGTAATGGGTAAGGGGGGCCCATTGACTGGAGGTTTTCAGGGGCCCAGCCATTTGTGTGGGCAGGCCTGCACACACACACACACACACACACACACACACACACACACACACACACACACACACACACACACACACACACACACACACACACACACACACACACACACACACCATATATAGAAGTCAGAACACATTTTGCTAAACGTATTTCTTTAAACCTTTTCCCCATCATATATCATGAGATGTAAACCACTGGTATAGGAGGAGAGAATGTTATTTTTAACTGTTTTAACTTTACACAACACAATTACACACATACAAATGATTGCACTTCTCATTTGTAAGGCTAGTTCCACAGATCTCGGTGGTAGAAGTTGGACAAAATTAAGTAAAAATGTAATGTGGCTCACAAACTCACAGGAGGCAATCCACAAATATGCAAACCCTTTTTCACATGTAGAAATGGATCCGTAAATGCGCAAATATGACTTTGTATTTTCAGAGCAAGTTCTACATATTTGCAAGTCAAAAATTACAGGTTTGTGGATAGTGAAATACGTGTGAATCTTGGTTCACACTTGTCAATTGTATTCTGTGCTTTTACAAAACTGTTTTGCCTTCACAGATAATAAAGTCCACTAAATTCTTCCATAATTATCTTTCATAAAATGTTGTTACACTGTCAGCCGAGCCCCTCAGGTTAGGAAGAAAGATCATAACCTGACCTCATGCAAGTTTGATTCATATGTTAAGTCTATGTGCAATTAAGAAAATGACTAATTATCAGCGATGTACTTCGGCCCTTTGTCCAACAGCAATGAGTGTGTCACTGATGAATAATGTCCATTTAACAAACAGGATGTCAGCTGGAAAAGGTTGCAGAGAGTTCATAGGGGGTTTCAAAGTACAAAGTGAGGCAAGGGAGGAAATTCTGCACACTAAAAAAAAAAATCGTTTTAGAGTGCAGTTTAATTAATTATTTAATTAATTAGTGAGGCAACGGAGGAAATTCTGCACACTAAAAAAAATCGTTTTAGAGTGCAGTTTAATTAATTATTTAATTTAATGAATGATTTATTTTATTTTATGATTGTCCTCTGTAAAGCAGTACATATCGGCTGAAGAAAGAGTAGTATTTAAGTCAGTTGTATTTTATTGAGTCAATCTTTATCTGTACAATTGGAAATGAGAATCAAAGGGCTTCCAAGAACAAGGACGACAAACCAAAAACTACAAGTTCAAACAGAATGAGGTCATGATAAAGTCAGTAAGCCGCAGATGCACTTGAGGTCCCTAGCAGTTGACATATGTATTCTTTTAGGAGGCAGTAATAGTCGTAACGCTTTTAAAGTGTGAAGAATATTGCAAGTTAAGAGTGTAATTAAATGGTGTGTGTTTGTGTGTCTGAGAGTGTATTATCTCCCCAGTGTCACGGGGGCCAGGCAGAAACTCTAAAACAAGCTGAGTGAGCAGCTGGTATTCTCAGTCTGCCCAGATGCTGCAGGAAGCTGTGCAAGCGCAAACACACACGCGCGCGCGCACACACACACACACACACACACACACACACACACACACACACACACACACACACACACACACACACAGACACACACACACACACACACACACACACACACACACACACACACACACACACACACACACACACACACACACACAGAGATATCCTGAAGCTATTCAACAAATAGCCTACTTTCTAAGGGCGCACTCAGTAGACTACGCTCCAAATTCTAATCGCGCACGGTGACGTAGGCAAGGTGCAATCGTGCTCACCAAAGGCGCTATGAGTCAATGGGACATCCCGATTTGAGGAAGCAGATGTGAATCTCTGCACGTTTCCTCGCCTCGGGGTTTTCATCTCAGCGGAGCGCGTGGCGGAGCAGCAGGGAGGCGCGCGCAAAGTGATGACATGTCTGCAGTGGGCCACAATCACATTTCTATAGGCCCACCAAATTTTGCATCAGAAGAATAGTTGTGCAAGAGTATAAGGCTCGATTCTATTTAAACATTTTAATTATATGTATCCAAGAAAGAAAATAACACAATTCATCTACATAAATATCACCCACCACTTTTATTGAACTGCTATCATAGCCTATAACCCAATGGAAAGAAAATGCTTTATTGAGTAAATGCAAATGTAACTGGACTAAATTGAACAGTGTCAAGTGAAGGAAATGTATGTACTATTTAAAATAATAAATACAACGAAATGTACAATAGGCCTATAATAGGCTACAACGAAGAAAATAATCAACATAGTCTAAGTTAGAAAATAATTGAATTCATGTTCTCTATAGCCAATTTATAGGCCTATGAGAAAATGAATGAATTGGCTATAAAGAACATTACTGCTGCTGCTGCTGACTGTAATAGAAATGGAATAGGCCTACAATGAGGCAACTCATTTAATAAGCTGTATGCCTACGTAGGCTATAGCCATATTTAACTAGGCCTATTACCTACAGTTTACTAATAATAATTGTCATAAAATATACTAGGCCTACATGTAAAATGTTCATCCCTCATCCTCATACATACGATTATTACCACAGAGAGGCGCTGTTGCTGCCTTAGTGCATGTGTCATCTACTGGAGGTGTATTGCATGGTTGTGGATGTCGATGGATGTGCGCGCGCGTGGCCTTCGTCACAGCAGCAGCCAGTCACGTTGCTTCCCGGCGAGGCGGGGGTTTGGGTTAAATAGCGGATGCGTGCGGCACACCGGCAGATTAGACCGGCTCAACGCGCCCTGTACACGCGGTGAACATCCCTGTTTCAGTCTGCCTGAACTTTGGAGGCTCCTGCTCTAAACACCGGCTTCTTTTTCTATCGGCCTATTTTCTTTGGGGGATCTAAGCGGCTGGGTTCTCGTGTTGCTACTGTGCGGCTCTTCAGTCTCTAAAGGAATGCCCAGAGAGCTGACCCAGAACAGGATCCAAAAGACCTGGATTCCAACCAGGGATGACAAGCCGTCACCAAGAAGAGGTAAAAAAGCCATAATGTTACGGGTATTCTTATATGCCTACTTATAGGCTACTCGTGTCCTTTCATAAAGTAGGAAAGGAAACCTCATAGACCTAATTGCTACAGAATAATAGGCATTCATTGCTTTATTAGCCTATTCTTTGTGTTTCTGTCGCTATACCCTTTATGTAGGTAGGCTATCTACTTGTAGAGTAAGCCGCATCATTTTCCATTAGCCTACATTTCCTTGTATCTCTTCACGCCTAGTTAGTGTGTGTCTGTTGTGGTCGGTGCTGCTGCAGCATCACTATGCAAACTGTTCCCGTCATACAACCACACAGCGAACGTGTTTGGTTTCTACGGAACTAAACAGTTTCCTTGTAACGTGTTCCACTTTAGCTAGCCCATAGCAGGCTAAGCTATTGAGGCTATTGTTCCTTGTAGTGTGGCTCTTCATGACACCTGACCTTCGCCGGTTTGACTCATCATGGTGGTCTTCATCTGCATGCGCGGCACGTCACAGCTCCTCCGGTTGCCGTGGTTACCGATTCCCCTTTGAAGTGGTGCTTTTTTCTAATTGGTCGGCCGGCTGCGCGTGTGCATGGTGCGACCCTGATGCTGACTCGTGTCTGGCTCAGCACCGGAGAGGGACCGCAGGGAAGAGATTGTCTCTGCGTGCTCAGTGAACGGGGTTACTAAAGTTTGTTGCAGGCAGCAAATTAGCATCACTTTAACGTCACCGAGAAGCTCCCGCCTTTGTTTTCTTCCGCTGCTGCTGAGGAAGACACAAGTCAAATGTACGCAATAAAGGTAGACAAACAGAAGAAGTCCTAAGAAAAACATTATAAATAGCCTAGAATGTAAAAAGGATAGGCCCCTAGTTTTCCTAATAAGCAAATGCGTATTTTTTTTCTTTCTTTTTTTACTATGTGCCGTGTGTATCTATGTGTAACCTAGTAGTTAAATCGCTAAAATATTTCATTTGGAAAGAGTAGGCTATTTTTACTTTTGTAATATCAGTCTCCTCATCCTCTGCTGCTGCTCATTTCTTATTGATGGATTATTGTGGTTTAAATGCCTACTGATCTATAAGGAAAGGAGTGATACAAAAGCTCAATGCTAGAGGACTGTTTTCTCTTTGACTCCACTCAAGCCTAAGATAAGATTCAGAATTCTGAGTTTTCCTTTTCTCCAATGTGTCACTAAATTTTGTCCCCAGGTGTAGTTAACAAAGCGCTATGACACATGGTTATTGAAGCAAAGAGGTGGAATGCAAGTGAGATGGTGGGAGAATGTCCAGCCAGATCCTCTCAAGAGTGTGATTTTCCGTTCCATCAACGTGGCGCTTGTGTTATGGAAACAAGATTAGCAGCACCGGGAGCTAAGTTTAATTAGCTCAGGTCAGTGGCAGGCGAGGACTCACTGCTGATGCTTCAAATCAAATCAGACTTCATTTCTATAGCACATTTCTCTCAGGGAATGTGAGCAGAGGACATGGAGAGTCAAACAATCTGTTGTGATTTGTTCACATTTCAATGACCTTACTTACAATATTCTTTATCATGCAGAATCAACACCATGCATTTAATATGCCTAGTACCAACCCACTTTGTGAATCCAGGGCAGCCTATAGTGACGCATGACATATGCCTCAGGGCTGGGGGTTACAGCAAATAGTACGTGGTCATGGAAAAACAACTCCTCGGGCTGGGTCACTTAGCCTGTTCAGAGCATGCAGAAGTGGGTCAATGTGCAGAGAGCTGGATGCAAAAGGCCAGTCTGGCCTGGAAATGGATATTATAGGCACAGAGGTGGTTTCCATGTATACTATTCTGTCAGGTTGCAGCTCTTGGGTCAGTAGTCGTTGATTGTGCCAACTCTTGCTCTCAGGTTGCATAGCAGATGATGTCAATTCAATGTGTCAAATCTGTCCTGGCTACGGTATTGGAAACTGGCATTTGACTTCACATAACCCCTCCTCACTTTCCCCTCTCTCTCGTTCTCTCTCTCCTTCCCTCTCTCTCTCTCTCTCTCTCTCTCTCTCTCTCTCTCTCTCTCTCTCTCTCTCTCTCTCTCTCTCTCTCTCTCTCTCTCTCTCTCTCTCTCTCTCTCTCTCTCTCTCTCTCTCTCTCTCTCTCTCTCTCTCTCCCCCTCTCTCTCAGCAGCCAATGGCGCTCCACACCTGGCCAATCCTCCCACCGTCATCGTGATGGTGGGCCTTCCGGCTCGGGGCAAGACATACATGTCCAAGAAGCTCACCCGCTACCTCAACTGGATCGGCATGCCCACCAAAGGTACACAACACGCAGGCGCACACACACACACACACACACACACACACACACACACACACACACAAACAACCAGGTCTTCATGTTCTAACTGGCAGCATCAACATATGTTTCTACCTCCAAGGCATGTTGTTCATGCCTGTTGCTTGTTCTTCCTCTCTGTGTTGTAGTCTTTAATGTGGGCGAGTACCGCAGGGAGGCGGTCAAGAACTACAGCTCCTACGACTTCTTCAAGCCCGATAATGAGTGTGCCGTGAAAATCAGGCAGTAAGTTCTACATGAAACAACAAAGAGAAAGTTCACAATCAGAGCAGTGTATTGTGTGTGTTAGGCTGATTACACAAAATGAACATCTCCACTTGTTCCTTAGGCAATGTGCCTTAGCTGCCTTGAGGGACGTCAAGGCCTACTTGGAGGACGAGGGAGGCCAAGTGGCGGTGAGTTTCCCATCATGCATCACATTCTTTTCTTATACTTATATCTAGACGTGTTTGATGAGGAAAAAGCCATGGTCTTATAAAGCCCTTTCTTTCAGGTCTTCGACGCCACAAACACGACAAGAGAAAGGCGAGACATCATCCTCAAGTTCGGCAGTGAGAACGGCTTCAAGGTGAGTGTTGCTCCGGCGACCAAAGGGGACAAGGAATGACAACATCGTTACAATGCAACAGCTTTGAACTGATTTTTCTTTTCTTTCTTTTTTCTTTTTTTTTGGCCCAGATCTTTTTCATCGAGTCTGTGTGCGACGACCCCAGCGTCATCGCCTCGAACATCATGGTGAGTCACAAGCACCGCATGGCAACGCTACCTGGCGCCGCCCAAAATCACATTGAATATTGTGAATATTGCCGTCTGACAGTCTCCCCTCCCCAACAGGAAGTCAAGGTGTCGTGTCCGGACTACCGCGACTGCAACAAGACGGACGCCATGTTGGATTTCCAGAGGAGAATCGAATGCTACAAAATGAGCTACCAGCCTCTGGACCCCGATCAGTACGACAGGTAAAAATGATCGCAGATGATTCATTTTTTTTTCTTTCTTATTACTTATTTTATTTTATTTATTGATATTTATTTGTATGATTAAATTTGATTATTTCTTTATATGTTATTATTATGTTTAATTTAATGTATCTATTAATTTACTATGGTCTTATGTTGGTATATCTCTTAAAGATTGGTGGTGTTTCTTTAGGACTTTTTCAGCAATAAAGTCCAACATAAAACTGAATATGAAATAATAATACTATCGCCCATCCCACACTCTTTGCTCTCTTCCTCCAGGGGTCTCTCCTTCATCAAGGTGATAGACGTGGGTCGGCGTTTCCTGGTCAACCGTATCCAGGATCACATCCAGAGTAAGATCGTGTACTACCTGATGAACATCCACGTCCAGCCCCGCACCATCTACCTGTGTCGGCACGGAGAGACCACCGACAACCAGCAGGGGAGACTGGGAGGGGACGCTGGGCTTTCACCGCACGGAAAACAAGTAAGAACCGAAGCCAAAAGACGGATCTACGAATTAGATATCAAGAAAGATAAAAGTTCAGGTGTTTAAAACCCATTGGCTCCTCCTTGCTGTAGTTCTCGGCTGCCTTGGCTGGGTTTGTGGAGGAGCAGCAGCTGAAGGATCTGAAAGTGTGGAGCAGCCAGCTGTGCAGCAGCATCCAGACCGCAGAGCACCTCAAGGTCCCGTACCAACAGTGGAAGGCTCTCAACGAGATAGACGCCGTGAGTACCAGTCAATCCAGCAGACTTTAACTGTTAACTTGGCCAACACACACACGCACGCAAGCACGCACAAACACACACACACACACACACAAAGATACACACACATATAAACACAACACCCACCCACACCCAAAGCGGTGACTTTGTGATAAAATGAAGAAATTTATCGGAAACAGGAACTGAACTGAACCGAATTGAGGAAATGCAATCATAAGTGAGCAAACAACAAACAGTCTACACATATACAGATAAAAAGGCCATACACAGATAGATAAATAAGTTCTTAATTAAAAGCCAGCCTAAAAACTTAGGTTTTAAGTTTGCCTTTACAAATAACAGCTACATTAGTTACCCGAGTGATTGGGTTTTCTAACTGGGTGTTTTCTTCTTTAGGGAGTTTGTGAAGAGTTGACGTACGACGAGGTGAAGGAGAAATTCCCGGAGGAGTTTGCGTTGAGGGATGAAGATAAATTCTACTATCGCTACCCAGCTGGAGAGGTACATACATACACAGGCTATAACCAACTGACACCTACACACTTATTTCTCCATTTCAGAGCATCTTAAGGGGGTTTTGAAAAAATGATGATTACCCTATTTCAGAGGCATTTGATTCAAGTTCAAACATACTTATAAACAATAACAAACAAACCCCCTCCTGCCTGCAGTCGTATCAGGACCTGGTGCAGCGGGTGGAGCCAGTCATCATGGAGCTGGAGAGGCAGGAGAACGTGCTGGTTGTCTGCCACCAGGCCGTCATGCGCTGCCTGCTCGCCTTCTTCCTTGACAAGAGCGCAGGTGGGTACAACTACAACTCCCACAAGCCCCTCTGGCGTAGTGTCCAAATCTTTTATCGCTGAGCCGCCCATGCAGCTGTGTTCATGTACCTTTCCCTTTGGATTGTTTGTTCCAGAGGAGATGCCTTACCTGAAGTGTCCCCTCCACACGGTGCTGAAGCTCACCCCGGTGGCCTATGGCTGCAAAGTGGAGTCCATCTCTCTGAATGTGGAGGCAGTGAACACCCACCGAGACAGACCTGAGGTAAGGCAGTGTCACATCCTGTACAACTCATTTGGGCAACACTCAAGTAACACAATAAGGGTACATTAATGAACTGTTAGTTAATGCTTAGTAAATGCATACTAAACATAAACTCATCACATACTATTAATACATGCTAAGGAAGTGCTTAATAAGCATTTACTAAGCATTAACTGACTGTTGTGCTTAGTTAATGCTTAACTAGTTTACCAAGCATGGTTAATGTCTAAACAAACATTAACTAACCGTTAATAACGAAGCATTAACAGTTAGGTAAAGCTTAATAATCATTAACTTGCCGTTAAAATCATTAACTAAGCGCTAATTAACAGTCAATAAATGTGCCCTTATTATAAAGTGTTACCCTAATTTGGGTTCATAATGCCAGGAAATGTTTAAATAACTGTTTATAGCTTGGGCTTGATTTCAGAGTCTGAATGGTGTTCTGTTTGATATCCCTGACCCTGGCAGGAGGTGAAGAGAGGTCCTGGCACCTTGATCAGGAGGAACAGTGTGACTCCGCTGACCAGCCCCGAGTCAAACATCAAGAAACCTCGCATCGACGAGCTGGACCAGCCCCCCATCCAGGAGCTGCCTCCGTCTGCTATGGCCCTCTGCAGCCCCTCACACCTCCCTCTCTCCATGGCCGGAAAGGTGGGTTTATCATTAACACACTTAAAACATTACATATTTACAGCTTCTAGGATTCAACTAATACCGGTAGGTGACATATTAAGCTCATTTTCAGGTTGAAGATAGTCATTTGGGTTTCTACTAGAAACTTCTGTCATAGTGACGTGTCCAAAAAAACCTTTATATTTTTCTCAACGATGTTCCTGAATCTCCTCTCTTCAGCCTCTGTCTAAAACGCTCCGTTTCGGAGCCTGTCTCTTTAAGCCCCGCCGTCCGAAAAGCCCAGTCTGCTCTGATTGGTCCTGAATCTAGCTGCCGGTTTGAATCTAACTGCCATACAAGTCTAGAAAGAGTTTTGTTTTGACCGAATTGTCTTTTAATAGGGATAGGCATCCCTCTGAACTGCTATCAGGAGACCAAGAGAAAACTAAAACATTACAAAAAAAAAAAAAAAAACATAGTTTCCCTTGTGACAGCAATATCTTTTGTGTTCACTGCTGACTGCCATAATACTTCAACTGAGAATGGCTAGAAAAATCTATTAGGCCTATTGTTAATCTAATTATGTAGGAAATATTAATTCTAAATTGTACATACTGTACCTTTAATCACATCTAAGAGGATTTATAATGATAAAATGCAAAATATCGCAGTAACCTGACATTCTGTGCCAGGAAATGTTCTCTTTATTGTACAGTAAGTCTGTACTTAACTGGAATTGAAAACAAAGACTTGAATCACAGGAAATGATACTTTGTATGAAGAAGCAGTGGTGCTTTCCCCACTGTTGGGTTCTAGGGAACTCCCACTTCCTAGTTTACATTCCAGTGATTCCTCCCTGCTGTTGTCATGGTTCTTGTTGTCACCACTATCAGCCTGACTCATGCTGTCGTTGTCCTTGTCTGTGTGTTTGGTTTATTTTTGGCTGTCTTGTGCTTACCTTTTCACTCATAGTCTTTCAAAGGTAAACACACCATAGAGGCCTTGCAGTTGCTTTGTACCAGTAGTTCCGCCAGCAGCCACAAGTGACGCAAATAGTTTCAGATAAATATTTGCCAACCAGACTAAACCAGTTTACATAATCAGTTAAATGATAGTTTCTATGTCGTAACAAGGCCGGTTTTTGAAGACGTAACCAAACTGTGGACTAACTTGCCAGCATAAATGTTACATGCTAAAGCTAGCTTCCACTAGATGTGCTTAGTTTGTGCTAAAGCTAAGGGTTTCATTCAGAAACAAACAGACATTTTAGTTTTTTTTGTTGTGATGGACAATTAAGGTGTTTTGGAAGAATAAAATAAATAACAAATAAGCTAGCCAGCAGGCCCTTTTAGCAACCGTTTAGACACAAATGGTATGCTAAAGCTAGCTTTTACTAGATGGGTTACTAGTTAACGATATGACAATATGGGCAAGCTAGTTAGCATCCATTCTCAAGCTTAATTACAAGTATGTGTTATATGATCCTTTTCCTCTCAAAAGGGAAAAAATAAATGTTTCGTGTTTTGGGCAATTTAAGAAGAGCAGCTGTCAACTGCTACTAGCTACCATCCAAAATGGCCACCAACGTGTGAATTGGGTCTGCAATGAAGCCCGCTTTAGAGACTTCATCAGACATGACTTTTCTCTTATTTTCCCCCCTCATTTTGGTTCTGTTTACAATTTAATTCGTTAATTTCACTAGGTTATTTCTTGCGAGAAGGCCATCAGCTTTGTCCTCAGTTGGGTCTCTAACATAGGTACTTAGTCAGCAGTTGAATGAAAGGTCAATGTCGTTGAAGTTTATTGACAGCATAAAGGGTAAGGGCATTTCTGCACTGGTTTTGCAGGCGATTGGGCAAGCGTGGATATTCTCAGCTCCAATCATAATCACTTGATTTAACTTGGCAAAAAACACACACACACACAACCTGTTCACACACCCTTAAACTTCTTGCTCGTTTTCACACCCTCTAAAAATATCACGGAGAAGGTGATGTAACTAGCGGTTAAGGGATTAAACTAGATGAGAGAGTATCATTGGGCCAGGGGGTATTTTAAGAGCACTGCTGATTGTGTACTACTGGTTCCAACTTCAAATGTTATGTGTCGTATTATGTTACCGCAATAACGTTCTTGTTGCATTTTTTTTTTGCGTGTGTTTACAGAACCTGAGAAGAAGCTGCTCTGGCCGCCGTGACATCCCACAGCCCTGCCAATGAAATGTCAGCCACGTGTCAGGTGTCTCCAGAGGCCAGAGAGAAGGACCACTGACAAAGACTCAATGAAGACAAGAACCTGAAACGACAAGAAGAAGAATAAAACTGAAGAGTAATATTTCAAAAAAAGCAACATTTGTCATTCTGTCAAATGAATAGGATCAGTTAGGTCATTATGTCAGCCTGAGGATACACGTTTATCTACCTTTTCTTTTTTATTCTTTCAGAAGAGCCGTGCTTATGTGTCAGATATGACTGATCAAACACATGTCATTTTAATAGCAAGATTCACTTTTTCTTTCTCACAAAACTGAGACTGATGAATCGGTGTTCTCTGGGAGACTTCTAACAAAGTCTCGTGTCGGAGTCATTCAGACTGAGAGAGTCGAACTATGACTCATTAACTTAGACAGTCATTCGTGCTGCATCTCACGGCTCAGTTGGCTCTCGTGGAAACCAGTTCTTTCTGGTTTGTTATTGTGGGAGAGACCAAAGATCAACCCCCTTGAACCTGAATTTAACTTTCTGCTCATCCTATTTTCAATTTATCGTTGCACTTTTGATTTAGAAAAAGGATACAGTATGGAGTTTACATTGTAAGCTCTTTGGCAATTACCTTGCGTTTTTCATGTACATGTTTTCTAAGAGGTGTGAAAAAGAAGGCCGATTTAGTTGACTCCTTTGTACGTTGACACGCTACATAATTTTGCACTGAGAGGGGAGGTTTTTACTTATGTTAGATTTTTGTGTTTTTTTATTTTTTTGCCATAGAGTGCCTATAGTGCTTGTGTTTCAAGCCTGGCGCCGCTTCTCTTGCCATTACTACGGGATTGGTTGCTCGAGGAGAGGCACCGCATTTCACCTAATAACTCCACATATCATATCAATATTTAACTTTTCACAGTTTGAATATTTATTTTTTCATCGCCTATAGTTGTCAGCGCTAAGGTACATGCTGATCATCGGACATCATGGACAAACTTAATTCTCAAGTGTATGATCCTCGATTTTCTAGTTCGTTGTCTGCTACGCACAAATGTAAGCACCTATATTTTTAACAATGCTGTTAAATGATATATTTGTAAATATTTGTGTACATAGAGTATAACTGGAGATGGATGGGAGTCTTGACTGGGGAGTCTTAATGAACATGTGTGTTTTTGTACTAATGTGTTGGGAATGTATGGAGAGTGTGTGGAGAAAGAAGCTGCTGCTTACCTCTCTCAGTAAAACCTTTGTTAACATGTTTGCTTGAGATACTTGAATATTGTTTTGTTTTTTTGTAATTTGTTATTATATTGTATTCTTTATTTATTTGTACGTAGTTTTGGATGACTGCTTGGAGCAAAGTTCCCATTGTTTAAACCCGAGGACAATGCATGAGAGGACAGTATGTTGTACAGTTGATTTGGCCTCTGCTGGACCAATAAATTAACTTCAAGAAAATACACTTGTGTTTCATGTTTGTCTATTGTTTTCATTATTATTCCGCCCACCCATTGTGTTTCCATATATGGAGCTTATCTGCAGTGTACACAACAGCACGTTTGGGCACTCCTGCATTTACTACCATTGACGAGATCCGTGAGTTACACTCTGAGTCGCCTACTGCTTATCAGATATGAATGGCCGGGGCTCATACAGGATGTTGCTGGGAAATTGCATCACATTAAACACAAAATGAGTTTGTGGTTTTTGTCTGAAGTTTAGCGTTGATAAGGTTAAGTTCCTCAGATGAATAAAAAAAGGAACTGTTAGGGGGCAGGGTTTTTTTAGAACTAACATTTTGTGTCTCTGAAATGATACAAAGTCTGGCGTCCTGCTACAAAAGCATTCCCTATCCGTCACAACAAGCCTCGACATTGTCTCCAAAGTACAAAGGAGCAACACATGGTGAGGGAGTCAGCTTCAATGTGATGTCATTCAAATGATCTTTTTTTAGACATGCCATCCTAACAACATTGGTGATCTGACTTTTGTTTTAATGGCGCAATGAAGTTGACATTTGTGGTTTTGAGGGATTGCAATAAAGTTAAACTAAATTCTTACAACTTTTTGATCATTTTATTTTTTATAGAAAAAATGTAATTACAAGAAACAACATTCTAATCGACCTCAGATGTAATTGTTTAGGGCTAATAAGCAAATCTTAGCTTGCTAGTATGAAAAACTAAAATATATCAAAAGTGTTTTAGCACTGTCGTTGACATATTAGCATGTAGCTCAAAGCGCTGCTGAACCTACATTGAGCATTTTGTGCTAAGTTAAGGAGAAACTGCTGGACATTATTGATAGAAAATTCTATATACTATGATAGAAACCCAGATGTTGGTGGTCCTTATTGGTCTTAGAGGGGAAAACGTTCAGTATATCCAGATAAATGTGTCATATGGTGTCTGTTGCTGTACAGGCCCTTCTAGCATAGTTTGAATACATGATGAATATTAATTCAAATCACCTGACATCTTCCAGCTGCCAGTGCTGCCAGGTGCCCAAACCACACAAACATACAAACCACGTATTGTCCTAGTTTAGTTTTAAAAACCTGACACTGAGATGTTGTTTGCTAATCCTCTAGTGCAGGGGTGTCCAAACTTTTTTCACTGAGGGCCACATACAGAAAAATCTACGAAGGGCCGGGCCACTTTGCAAAAATAACACATTTATCAGGACATGTAGCTGCTCTGATGTTTAGTTTCATAGTGTCTTTGTAAATTGTAATCCTTCTTCACGGCAACACTTTACTTGCACATTAAAAAGATACATCCCCCTCTTGTTAAATGCCATTAATACACCCAGTGTTTTCTGCTTTTACATCTAATGTCCAGCTTGGTGAAAATAGAAGCCAGCCGAGATCCCGCCCCTCCAAGAGGGGTCCGGGGGTATGCCCCCCCGGGAGATTTTAAAGTGAAATGCATGAATCTGGTGCACTTTGAGAGGGAAATTAAGAGGCTAAAGCTGAAGAATTTTGTATGAAAAAAAATGTAAACACTGTGTCAGATGAAATAGAAGCTATTGGAGAAGGACACATGGATTTTCCATAATAATATTAATTTAAATTAAAATATTATGCAGGGTCCTCTGGGATGGCCTTGGTGCTCTTTTTCTTTTATGGGACATATTTCTCTGTAATATAATGAGTGCATTTAGATTATTTAAAAATTAAAAGGGCCAATCAATCAGTTTTGACACCTCTGCACTAGTGGGTTAACTAAGAAATGCAAAAAAAATAAAATAATAACAATTTTTTTTTTTTTTCAAAGGGCCATATTGCATTACATTTTTAAAATCGGCCGCGGGCCAATAAAAAGTGGGCCGCGGGCCGCAGTTGGCCCGCGGGCCGTAGTTTGGACACCCCTGCTCTAGTGTGTTGTTTTCAGTCATTCAGGCATCACTTCAGTTTTAAAAGTCAAAAAGGCTGCAGAACATACAAACAATTTTAGTCTGCATCACAGTTTTGTTTGTGATCATTTTGAAACTATGCTTGTGTCAAAATGCTTTCTTTCATTGTGTATAAAAATAAAGTAGTTGGTTTCATATTACCCCTGACATTTAACAAAATGCAAAGGCCGTCTGTGAGGCTTTCACCACTTTCCATAATCAAATCATTTAATACTTTAACTGCTTCCTGCTTTGTGAAGGCCTTTTTCCCTGCAATGAGTCTGCAAAACTTGTGAAACAGGACAGAGCTACATTCAAGTATAATATAAGTCACAGTATTTGCCAACTGTTATAATTCCAGATGTTTCATTCCCCTCTATGAAATTATAACAAATTATTTTGGTGACGGCCTGACTTTTCGCATAGTGCCATCATCAGGCCATCGTACTGAGAATAAAAATAGTTTTAATTTAAAATAATAATAACTAGTATTTTTGGGCATGTTTTGTATCATTTTCTGATTTTATTACAGTTCATATATTCGTAGCACAAAACTTTTGAAATGGTGCACTGTTAAAAAAAAGTATTCTGTGTACTAAAACACATCATAAGTAAATATTTTACAGTATGAGTGATGGTTTAATATTGATGCTGTATAAAGAGGCAGGCCATTTCCTCTCCTCTTTCTGTCTCCCATTAAATTCACACACACACACACACACACACTCACTCACACACAGACACTCTGCGCATTTGCCAGCTGACTGTGGTATTTCCTCAAGTCTGAATCATGGGTAGACTTTGTGTCTTGGCTCACAGTGGTCATCCTGTGGGCATTTTGGATATGTGACTACTGGCAGGTACACCATTTACTGCCTCATATGCACAGTCGCACACGTAGGCCTACTCTCCTGTGTCTGTGTGACTACTGGCAGGTTTAGCACTCACAGAGTCACTGAAACTCTTTAACCCTACTTTGCATTTGAACTTTGCATCTTGTTTACCTGCAAAGTTAGAATGCAAAGTGGGACTAATGTTTGCATCACATCCCACGTCACTGCAGTATTCCATTAGACCTTTTATCATTGTTCCATTCGCTTTTATCGTCCTCTGCATTTACTGATGGCCCTACTGACGGTATGTCCAGCTCAGCCTATAGCGGACATGCATGATGTGCATGGCCTTGGTGATCTCTGTGGGAGAGAGGAGTTGCTGTGTCAGGCGTATGTATAGTATGTGGGCTTGGTGTTAAACGGCAGCGCTAAGCCAGCAGCTCCACAAATAGCTGCCACTAATTCCGCGCTGACGAAGGATTGTGTGCGTTCCAAATTGCTCAGTTTGAAGGTAAACAAAAGAGAGTAATGGAGAGCTGCATGCCCAATTGGTCAATGGAGTCCAGTATGCAAAACTCAGCGCCTCTCCCCACCATGGGGACTTTGACAGACTGATTGACCCTCATCAGGGCGCCATGTTCCTCCATGTGTCTTTGTTGCTCCTCTATAATGACTCAGCTCAGCTCATCCTTGTCTACCTGCTTAGCTCTTTCTCATTAGCCAATCATGTGTCCCTGACCCATTTAAGCTCAGAGCAATCATGGCAACTTGTACACTTTCACATCTATGTGTGCACACATGGTACACATACTGTATGTAGCCCTATAAACACACAACCACAGTAAGATACACCAAACATACATGATCAAAGTAGCTGAGTAATGGAAAATGTGTTAAAATGAATGGCTTGAAGTAATGAATATATTTGATAGTTAGCTAAAAGTAAAGGATAACTGGTTGTAGGCTAATAGTTAGCTAAAATTAATCTATTGGATAAATGGTTGTAATAGTTAGCTAAAAGTAATGGATAATAGGTTAGACTAGGTTTGGAACATGACAGGTGGTTTTTGATGAAGAAGTAGGATAGTATCCGGCAGGGCTGTGGGGTTACGTCTGTTACATTGGAAACTACTGACCCAGATACCTTTGTTCCTGCATTGCGTCAATGCCAGTAAATACACATTTATGTCTTTATGACAGTTGGTCATCATCAGCAGTCACATGTTCGCAAACATGCCTCCCTGTCGAGACAGCAATGTCACACATGCTCTCAGGCTCATGAGTGGAAGTTTACTGGGTCAAACCCGTGGAAAATGTACAATCTATTTAATGGACCAGCTAGCTGCATTAAGGCGCCATGTGTAGCTGAAAATGAACATGGTATATTATGCTCAGACTTTTTTGTCTGACTCTGCCTGATTGTCAAAATAACACATTTACACAAAACAAAACACACAACAGGGAAAACCCAAACACCTATGTAATACGATGAAGCCTATACGTACATGCTCAAGTTGACCACGTGTTTTTGTAAAGAATGTATTAAGCTCCATCATTGGTGCAGTAGAGTGAAAACTCATCCCTCTGTCTTTGTGCAGAGGCCATTGACAGGGAGATTTGACTCTGAATGGAGAGGATAAGTCATTCAGCGGGCTATTGAATAGAGTAGAGCAGATCAAATAGACCTTGTGCTATCCCTGATTACACTGGCCCTGGGAATAAAAGCCTTTTACTGTACGTGATCCTCTGCACAGTTCTGTCATCAAATTGTTTCGTTGCAATGCGTCATCCTAATGTTTTCTTCTGTGCTGCATTGCATTGTTAGATTATATACTTAACAGATTGCATCTCTTTTCAATGCTTTTAAAAGTTACAGTGTGGCATATATGGTGCATAGAAAAAGGGAATAAGTTAAAGGTCACATATAATGCTAGTTTTCAGGTTCAAAATTGTCATTTGGGTTTCTGCTATAAACTGTTTTCATGGTGTAGTGTCCAGAAAAAACCTTTATAATTCTCACAGTGCCATTGCTAAATATCCTCTTTTCAGCCTCTGTCTGAATCACTCCATTTACCAGCTTAAGCCCCGCCTTCTTAAAAGCCCAGTCTGCTCTGATTGACTCCGAATCTAACCGCAGGTTTAAATCTAACTGGAAATTGGATTCAAACCAGTAAAAATATAATCATATGATAAGCAATGACGATAATAAAGAATAGTATTGATAAAAAAGTAAATTTAACATCTTAGTAAAGGGTGCTAAAAAACATAAAAATTACAATCTGAATTTTCTTTTTTTGAGTAGATTGTGTTACCACTGACCATTTTGCATTAATTCAATTTGATTTTGGAATACAACTAAGTGCATATTATATACCTCTCACAACTTACTGAATCATCACATCCTATCTTACATCCTCTCATCCTGTGTCCTAAATAGAAAATATTCCTCTCTCACCAGGTGCCCTCGGACTTTACCTTGTGTTCACATCACCTGACTGTCCCTCCCATCTCCATCTCCATCTCCATACCCTAACCCACTACCCTCATCAGCTCTGCCCTGCTCTGCCCAAATTCCTCTACTGCATCTCATTGTATCATAAGCCAAACAAGACAGGACTGATTATTTTGTTCCCTGTCCAATTGGCATGTTGTTGCTCAGTCATGTTCTATGCCACATTCAAGCCATGGATATCTGCAGCTGCCTGTCTGCCAACCAACCATACTTACCTCAACCCATACTGGCCTCTCTCCTTACCTGCCTGTACCTGCACGTAGGCCTTCTCTGTAAGCCTATCCCTGCTCTGTCGCTCTCACAAACTCTGAATGTTTTAAATACCAATAGGTAAATAGGTTTTGTTCCACATGGGATAACTCTGTGTGAAGGCCTGAAGGAATGCTGAAACTCTGGAGGTGTAAACAACACTAGTGTGGGTATGTTGTTTTGGGTGTGTCTCAATATGTGAGGCTAGCAACTACAAAACAGGAATCCACAACATTTAAAAGGCAAGAAAAACTAGGCGTTTCCCTGTATTGAACTACAATGTTTTGAAGATATGATATGGTAGGATATGATATTGCCTGTAAGTTGGCAATATCATTGAGGCATAACGCAAGGTGAATTTTGAAATGACATACGAAGCCAATGAGAAGATGCAAGAAGATGTCAGTTTGCCCTGGGTATAACAATGAGCTTAGGCGTGCAGAAGGACGGTTACGGTATGCAAGAATACACATGTGAAGGCTGAACCGCATCATTGTATTTGCTTATTGGATAGTTTGCAAATTCCTCTACTGCATCTCATTGTATCATAAGCCAAACAAGACAGGTACATGACTGATTATTTTGTTCCCTGTCCAATTGGCATGTTGTTGCATAGTCATGTTCTATGCCAACAGGAAGTAAACTGAGGGAGAGAGAGGGATGAGAGGTGACAGAGGTCACTGGCTGGATTTGAAAGAAGGATGTTGTGGTCACATGGAATGCACTTTACACTGCAGGGAGCCCAGGACGCCCCACCAAGAAAAACTAAAAAAGCTTTCTTAAGAATAAGGAACTGGATGCAGGCATTAGAACTTATGTCATAAGTTATTTGTTCTTTAAGACTGATAACTGAGGAACACAAATGTTTCAACGATTTGTGTATAGAGTATATTCACTAGTGTTTTGATTATTAATTTCGTTTTGTGAGTAACTTGCCCCATCAAAGGTGTGGGTTTGTGAACCTAAACTTTATGCCAAGATCTACAGTACACTTAGTTGCCTCAGCTGATGTTGCCATCAACCTCACAGTGTGTGTAACCTTTCATTGGCTGTGTTAGTTAGGAGGACTGCTGTGATAGGCTATATAATCCCATCTGAATCAGACGAGCAGATAGGTCCGATTTAGGCCTTTGGCAGTCGACATCTCAACATCAGTTCCATAGGAGCCCAAATCTCTAGATTAGACGCTGGGTTGTAAGCCTCCACAGAATAAGAGCCTCACTGCATGGCCTCAAAGTGCTGTTGATGTTATCAAACAGAGGATTACTTCTTGTTATATCAGTGTCCTGACTCTTTCTAATTCCTCCACTGATTTAATGAGTTAGAGTAAGCCCACTAATAGGATAGTCCCAGGCTGCAGCCACGCACACATCAGGACAGAGAAGCAGCAGTCGAATGTAACTAAGTACTTAAGTACAAGTTTGAGGCACGTTTACTTTACTTGTATATTTTCTTCTCATGCTTTATACTTATACTCCACAACCATTCATTATGAAATATACTGTTTACCCCACTATATATATCTGATCATTTAAGTTACTAGTTACGTTACGAATTAAGATGTTTTTCCAGACGACAACATATGACGAGTTTATACAATAGTGTGTACTTCCCAACAGTATGTAGGGCTTCAAGCACAGATTAAACATGAGTCGATGATTGACGCAAATTGATTTTCTATTGACAAAATTGGTATGTATATTTCAAGTATGCCATAAAATGTCATGGTTCCAGCTTCTCAAATTTGAGGATGTGCTGCCTTACCTTTTAATCTTTTTTTTACCATGCAAACAATCAATCAAAACTTAAATCCACAAGCTGGACCATCAACTGTAATTGAATTCCCACATAAAATAAGCTCCATCTCATCCAGCTACATACATCCTTTGACATTAATGTATGAGTCATATTAATCTTAATCGAGCAGTCTCGTCTGCAATGAGAAGCTTGTATTAACTAATTTGGTGATGGCTTGAATGTGACCGACATTCCTTTATATGAAAAATGTACGCACTGTAGCTTTAAGTAAAGGTCCTGAATACTTCCTACACCACTGCAGAGGAGAGAGGAGTTGAGATAGGCAAGAATATTGCAACTTTTCATTGTACATATCTTGTTCTTAGGAGAATGTGAAATGTATATTTCTTGTTTTCGTAGGGAAAAGTATGATATTTTTAATAAGACAGGCAAGGTAACAAGTGACCTTTAATATTAAGGTAGAATCACTAAAAGTGTTGTATTCAAGTTTTTATCCTGAAATATATACATAATTGTGAATTCATAAGGCCTCTCTGAAAAGGCATGCCTGGGCTTGTCCTGGGACAGGTCAGGGGTGAGAGAGACAAGGGGGGCAGTGGGTCCTTGAGCTGGACACACACACCCTCATCTTTACCCCCACCCTCTCTCCTCCTAATACACACACCCACTCTCTCTGTCTTCAGACTAAAGCCAGGGTTTTGAGCAAGAAGGGCTGCTGGTTTTTGGGGAAGTCTTGACTGTTCCACTTTTTTGTTCTTTCAGCATGGACGAAAGACTTTCGAGAAAAACTCGAAAGAAAAACTGAATCTTTTTGAGTGCAAAATACTTAGAAAAAAAGGGAGAGCAGTTATTTTTTCTTTTTAAAGGTCACATATCATGCTAAATGCACTTTTTAAATGTGTTCCAACATATCCATGGGTCCACGGTGTGCCTAGAGACTGCCAAAATATAAAAAAAAATAACAATCTCTCCTTTTCTCACTCTCCCCTTTTCTGAAACCCCCACCCCTCCCCCTCAATATACTCCAGTCAGAATTCTCCCCTTTTCTGACCTCACAAACTGGAAAGCCAGAAGCTTCCACTGTGCAGCCCACACCCCTATTTCTTATTGGTCCACGGCCCTGACAGACAGAGGGCGAGGCGCATCTGGCTTCGCTTCCGGACAGGGGGCGGGGGGAGCTCAAAGATTGTATATTTACGAGGGGAGCTGCAGCTCTTTTTTAAAAAATGGCCATTGTGAGATTAGCTGAACATCAGCATAGTACAATAAATTATCTGAAAGTTTTTTTCAGCAAACAATTAAAGAAAAACGTATTAGGGACCACTAAGACCATATAATATGGTGTATAATAGAACTGAAAAGTGTATAATATGGGAGCTTTAAGAAGGGGAAGAAGCCCTGAACCAATTCTTCTTTTTTTCTGAGAAGTTTGGTAAGGGAACATTTGGGTTACTAATAGGAATTAATTGATGAACCAGGTTGTGGAATGGCATCGAGTTGAGGTTTTAAAACTGTTGAACCAACTTTTCCCGACTGTTTGCGTTGCAAAATCACCATTGTTATAAGGATTTGAAGAAATTAAAATTTATATGACTTTGGTGAAAGCTCGACCATAAACTCAGAGAATATTTAAAGTTGTGTAGACAGTGGACAAGCTTTGAAAAACCTGAAGATGAGAATACTCCTTATCTCTTGTGGATCAACAAAATAGACAGTTGAACCAACTTTTCCCGACTGTTTGCGTTGCAAAATCACCATTGTTATAAGGATTTGAAGAAATTCAAATTTATATGACTTTGGTGAAAGCTCGACCATAAACTCAAGGATATTTAAAGTTGTGTAGACAGTGGACAAGCTTTGAAATTGGAGAACTCATGAACTAAATTCAATGTGAACAAAATACATAAAACAAATAAGTCTTATACTTCTCTACATATATTAACCACATTAATGGGAGTGTAGGTACTTATTTTCCTTCCTTTCATTGTATTTTATCTTTTCTTTCTATATAGTGAAAGTATAATCTTTTTATATTGGTTGAATAAAATTTCTTGAAAACTTTACAAATCCTGTGCCTGATTTTTAGTTTAGAGTTGGGAACAAGGACCTAATTAGGGTTTTTCTTTAAAGAGATCGCGGCGCTCCTGAGGTAAGCAATTCAAACCTACACTACGGCAACACCACTGATAATTAAGGATACACATCCCATAACACACTCCTTGAAATAGGAGGTAATTGCATTTATCTACTGGCTTAGCTCATCCAGGTGTATGAACTTAGTGAGGACTTAACGGTAGTCTTTTGAAGTCAGGGGTAATGTAAGGTATTCATCCACCAGAATAATTAAAACCTATTATCTAATCTCCTCCTTTCTAAAAACTTATCTAGGAAACAGGTCTGAAATCTGGACTTAACCTAGGATAAATTAGAAGAGACATTGTATGTGTCATTAGGGGACAAAACAGGGGGAGATCTGGAGATAGGCAGGAGTCAAAGGGTCACATGCTTTAAACCAGAGCCTTTAAGGTATTAAAAGGTGTGAAGGTTTTTGGTGAAAAGTAAAACCTTTTGGGAATTGTGTGAATCGGCTTAGGTCCTTCTTTCCACGTTGAAGGGTGATGGTCAATGAACACATAAACTTTATAGTGGAACAGGTTTATTCAAGGAACAAATAGACTTCAGGGGTGTTTAATCTGGTGAAGGGAATACCGGCATATTCATTAGAGGAGAGGAGAAGAGATGAGGAGAGACAGGAGAGATGATAGGGAAGAAAAGGAGAACAACAAAGGAAAGGAACAAGAAGTAAGGAAAACACATGGACAAATCAGAGGAAAGTAAAGAGAGGAAGATGGAGGGAGTAATGGGGCAAGGGAAGAAGGGGAAAGGAAAGACGGAGAAAGGAGAAAAGGGTTTGAAAAAAAAAAGTGTGAGGATAAAGGGCGGGACCAATTCTCAAGATGGAAATAAATGGCGTGAGTGAATTGTGAGCAAAGTCACGTCAACCTGAACTTGACCCTCCTCCTTCTAGCCCTCCATCTTTCTCCATCCCCCTCGACCCAGCCCCCACCACCATCATACATGAATAATCCAGGCAGTGATGTGAGGAGGCTCACGTAGGCTCAGCACCACAGAGAGAGAGAGAGAGAGAGAGAGAGAGAGAGAGAGAGAGAGAGAGAGAGAGAGAGAGACACACAGACCACACACACACACAAGCTTATAGCACTGGAACGAAAAGCGGCACTGGAGATCAAATTGTTGCACACGTACATGTTGACACATCTATTTCCTCCTCTATGAAGTCAGAAGATGCTGAAACATTAACGGGTAATAATGTACACTCAGAGGCAGGGATGATCTGATTGGTCCATTCAGACGTCCATGGGTGGAGTCATCTATGCCACCTTGTCAAAAGAGTACAGACTTTCGATTACTTTTTATCTCCTCTAATGACGATTGGAACCACTTTTTCTGGTCATTACTAATCTGTTTGTGGTGGCAAACCGGTAAAATTGAAGCTGATGTAAGATCCAAAAATACACAGTGCAGCTTTAGTCTAAGAAGAGCCAATACGTCCTCATGCGTTACTTCAGCCAGGGACTTATCGAGCAGCTATTTGCCACAGGACAAAGATGACAACACTAGAAGTTTTGCTTTATTTACATGTCATGGTGAAACTATTTTGTGATTATTTTTATAGTAGAATCAGATAGATAGATAGATAGATAGATAGATAGATAGATAGATAGATAGATAGATAGATAGATAGATAGATAGATAGATAGATAGATAGATAGATAGATAGATAGATAGATAGATAGATAGATAGATAGATAGATAGATAGATAGATAGATAGATAGATAGATAGATATATAGATAGATAGATAGATAGATAGATAGATAGATAGATAGATAGATAGATATTTGACAGTTGTCTTTTTTGTAAAAACTAATATTGATGACCTTTGACCTTATAGGCCAGAGTTAACCTCCTCCGCCATGCCACACTCTGCACAAGGTTTCATCTGATCCCCATTATTTATTGCCTACAAGTGTGTAGCGATGCCTCTCAGAGGGCTAGTACCGGTTGTTTTTGCAGAATTATATAAAGAGAGACACTGGAAAAGTACCACAGCCCCAAAAAGAAGCATCGGATGGGCTCTAGACTATGAGTCAAAGTGAGTGCAGACTAAATGTGGGCACTATTTTGTGTTTGAATAGGAGCCAGTGGGTGCACCAGTGAGAGGAAAAACACTGGAATGAATTGGATTTGGCTCCATCTGTGACCCAGACCGACGAGGTGACCTTTCCTCAGTGAACCAAGGGCGCATTGAATCTGAGTGGCCTCCAGCTATTGTGTTTGTATCTGTCTATGTGTGTGTGTGTGTGTGTGTGTGTGTGTGTGTGTGTGTGTGTGTGTGTGTTTGTGTGTAGTATTGCATTGAATAAGCAAAGTGCAGGAAGAGGCCAAGTCCACGGGTGACATGGAATGCATGTTCAATATTGAGGAGAATAACACTGCAGTGAAATCAAACAAAACACAATGCATCTTACAGTTTAGATAACCATAATGTATTTAAGATCAAACTGTAATGTCAGAAGCATAAACAAATACACATTTCACTTAGCACCAGGCCATGTACAGCATGACGAATTGAAAGTCCACATGTTAAAAATAACCAAATTACACTTGTTAAAAAATCAACTAAAAATTTGAAAAAATTCTGCCCAAATAACAATAGTTTAGTGAAAAAAGG
Source organism: Ammodytes marinus (assembly GCF_949987685.1). Taxonomy (NCBI): domain Eukaryota; kingdom Metazoa; phylum Chordata; class Actinopteri; order Uranoscopiformes; family Ammodytidae; genus Ammodytes; species Ammodytes marinus. The sequence goes on from NC_137226.1 coordinate 18,282,635, forward strand.
TAAATAAGAACAATGCAAAAAAAAAACATGCGCAAAAATGTTAACAATTTCCTTTTGTTTAACAATGTTTCACCTAAACTTTTTAATTTAATTTTCATGATGCTTCAAAATCAAATTCCCGCACCATGGTCTTACAGAGGAATTCAACATTTCCCGTCACTGGGGCTGCCTATACATACAGAGGAGGGGGTGGAGCACCCTGGGGTGGAGGCAGACTGGCAGGGAGCTGGCTTATGTCACAGGGCCCAAAGCGCTGCTGGAGCCAACTGTGCCACTTGGTTGTTCAATGTACCAACACAGATCTGCTGTGTACACTTAAGGCTTTTGGTTAATGATCTTATGCAACTGTAGAGCCACAACAGTCATGGGTTCTGATTGCTGACAAGCATTAAATACATTTCATCATATAAGTTTCTTTAATTTGCCTGTAGAGCATAGACCACTGACCCTGAGGTCATCTTCAAACTTCTGACATTTAAGACTTTGAGTCTTGAGACATTTTGGGAGACGTTGGATGACTGTAATCAACTTCTTCATTTGCTTCAACTTGCTGTAATTCGATTTTGAAATGTCAATTGCCAAACTTGTGCAAATTGTAGTTTACAGGGCTCCCAAATGTCCACCATCATGTAGCCTATTCCATTTCATTAGGACACAAGCAACTTATTATTTAACTTATATTCATTGTATGTATTTATTTAACTACTGTAGGTATACTCATTACTTTTAGCTGAATATTTCACCTGTTCAAAGTTACTTTGGGTTTTAACTTTTAGTTAACTAGTTCCACTCTTTATCCTTTTTCAGCAGTCTTTATAAATCAGGCTATCTCTTGACCAACTATTTATCAGCTACTTTTAGCTAACTGTTAGATAGCCAGCTATTTATTTTGAGCAATATTTAAAAAAAAAAAGTTTCTAAATGACTAGTCATCTTAATTCCAGCATTTAGAAGTTAAGTTAAGTTAAGTTAAGTTAAGTTTTAGCTAACAATTTCTATATTTGATTTTTTAGCTTGGTATTTAAACCATGCATTTATCCATCTATTTAAGCTAAATATTAGCCTGGAAATCCAGACCCTGATATCTTGAATGATAGAGGGTCTGGCGACGATCAATTGTAATTTCCAACTCAAGGGGCGGCTCCTACTCGTGCATTTCAAATGCCACTGCACGCAGTTGGATAGCACTACAACCAATCAGAGCGATGCACAAGGCGACGTAAGCCCCTTTCGTTTAGCGAACAGCTGTTAAACTGTTAAATTAAACGTTTGCCGTTGTCGGTAAAATAGAACATTCCACTTACTTGCTAATGAAAGATTTGAGTGCCTTCTTCCAAATCGTTAAGGGTCGAGGCCAAAGCAGTCTCAAACTCACACAACATATCCGCAGCCATCTCTGATGTTTACTATCACGGCTTCGACGTCGCATGCACGTCACTGTCGTCATCCGGTTACGTCCTCCCCAGAGTACCATATAAGGGGCTCTGACGCGCCCGCCAGATTTTTGGCTTTCTTGATAAGCTTCAACGGAGCGTGTCCAGACCAACACGCGCAGCAAATTTAATTTGCCAGCGCCTAGTGGCAGGTCTGGGAATGCCAGGCTACCAGATTCATGCATTTCACTTTAAAAAGGTTAAAAAAATCTCCCGGGGGGGCATACCCCCAAACCCTCCTAGGATGGTCTGAATCTTGGCTGTCTAATATTTTTGCACAGCCGCACAGTGGAGGCACTAGCGGAAAAACACTGGGTGTGTGAATGATATTTAACAAAGATCTATAGTTTCAGCAGCACTAACATTGGAGAGGGGCCCCTAATCATATTTCGCTTAGGGCCCCCTGAAGGCTTGGGCCGGCTCTGCATGCACGTCACTGTCGTCATCCGGTTACGTCCTCCCCAGAGTACCATATAAGGGGCTCTGGCGCGCCCGCCAGATTTCTGGCTTTCTTGATAAGCTTCAACGGAGCGTGTCCAGACCAACACTCGCAGCAAATTTAATTTGCCAGCGCCTAGTGGCAGGTCTGGGAATGCCAGGCTAGCTAAATATCACAACCATTGATACATTTTGTAGCTAACCTTTTCAAGTGTTTATTAATTAGGTCTAACTACTCATTTGCAAACAGATACCAGTTTTTGCTAACTACTTTAACCGTTAATCTGATGCTAACTTTTTCCGCAACATTGTTTAAAAACAACTGTTCGCAAACTCTTTCAACCATGTTGGTTGGAATCAGTGTTTTAGATGACTGTGCCCCACAAGGGTTTAAGATAGGTCTAAGTAGGCTACTATGAATGAAATGAAATCACACCACCAAGCAAATAAAGTGTCAGTCACCAACATCACCAGACAAGAGTGCAACACCGTGACTATAAGTTAGAGTAAATGAGCAAAAACGACCGCACTCTAACATTAATAGTTGCCTTTTTGAATTGTTTTTATTCAATAATTTGCCCTGAAGGATGATGGAGCCGTCCTTGGAGGCCTGCAGAAGAGAGGGTCATATGTTGTTTACAGGAATGCTTGTCCTCAAGTTCAGGACAAGCATTCCATCACCTATTGTGTTGAACCTAAACAATCAGTGATTTGTAAAAAATGATTTGATCATGTCTGACTCCACAATACCTGACACCCAACTTGACCTCCAGTTTCTTGTCACTGCCTGCGTCAAATAAACAGACCCCCAAATCATCAGATTGTGAGAAAGTTGGATTCTTAGTGACCACAATGCATAGTTAGCCTACTTTTGAGGAAGTGGGCCCAATTATTCTGAAACTGTGTAAAACACACAAGTCATGCACAGAGCACAAGGTCATGATCCTTTAAAGCTGTAATAAGGGACCATTCTGAATCTGCAGTTTCTGATGCAACAGGTTGACAGAACTGAGTTTCTCTAGTTACATAGCCAAGTTTCACAGTGTTGCAACTTCTGCACATGTGAATTCTTTAAAAATGTCTTCTTGCACTGTCTGACTGTGACCTTAAGTGAGTTCACAGAACATGTTTACCTAAGCAAATGTAATGAAAATAAAATTATGTGATTATCTATGGGTTGAGAGGAGAACAATGTGTCAATGTAAATCCCCCACATAACTCCAGCATCACAACCTCTTAGGCTCACATATCACCAGAGGGTATGAGTGAATGACGTTATCAGAAGTCATACATGTACAGTACATCAGAGCTAACGCTAACCATAGCCGCAGTGTTGTGTGTCAGTTTGTTAAGCCGTTGGTCGTGCTTCGGGCGTCACTAACAGCAAGTGGATCTTTCCCTGAAACCTTTCAGCTCTGTGATCCTCTCCTCTATAGCTATACAGCAGCTCTAATGGTCTTAATGAGGATCCTTTACTAGCCTACTTTCTGTCTGCATTTGTCTGCTCCACCATCCCATACATGTCATTCAGTAGACATCAAGCATTCAAAGCACAGCATATGACTTGAAGCATTGTTTTTCAATTCACTCCCCAGACTAGTCACCGATTCTGGGAATGCCTGTTTTTTTTCAAAATCAGTTAATATCTCCTTACGATCAGCTACCTGTCTGTGTGTGTGCTGTAAAATCTGGTGTAAAAACCCAGCCTTAGCTATGTAAACTGGGATGTAAACAATGGGGGCCCACTGTAGCTAGCAACATGCCAGTTTACAGAGCCTAGGTTGTGTATTAACACCAGATTTTTTCAGCACAGACAGTATGGATCGTGAGGAGATATTCACTGATTTTCACAAAACGTGAATTTGATAACAACTGTTCTCCAGATTCGCTGACTCCACCTTTAATAGTTAAAATGGTGATCGAAACATGTTTTTGATCAAACTAGACTCAGGTTTGAGGCAACATGGATCATCAGAGCAAAATACCAAACCAATGGCAGCTTCTGAACTTTCTCCCACCAGAAGGCTGAGAGGTATCACCTTTGACTCTGCACTCTCTGCTTCATAATCCACCAAAGCACCGTGTGAAAGCCACTCCTATAGAGAGCATATCATGACAGTATCTGCTCTTAGCTGATGTACATCCTCTTAACTCTCAGCATGCATTGACCCAATAACATAATCCCGATCTCTATACGTTGACATTGAGTACATGATACTGTGCCGATTGATTGTACATTTCACAATGAGTTTTAGTTGTGTGTATAGTGTCATGTGCAAACACTTTATATGTCCGTACCAGCGCAGTTTCCCTGACAATTTATGTCCTGGTAGTGCACATAATATTTTTCCAGTCATTTTTGCCAAATTAAAAATGTTATCAAAGTCTAGAAAAAACAGACTTTAAACACAGACACCCAATAATTTTTTTTTATTATGACTTTGTAAGTGTACTTTTGTCAAATACTGCATCTATAACCTGTAAAACCTAAAAAATATAAATAGCTTATGATCCAGTCATTTCTCGGGGCATTTCTCTGCAGTATTGTCTAGTCTTGTCCAAAGCTACATTCCTGACATTATGTGTTTGTGTGTGTGTGTGTGTGTGTGTGTGTGTGTGTGTGTGTGTGTGTGTGTGCGCGCGGGTTATTTTTACACCACCCTACAGAGGCAACACCTTGGCTGCTGCCACCACTGTGGAGGGTGTGTCATGACAACTTTAATCGTCTTTATATAATCCTTCTGACCCTTTGATGATTAAATTAAATTGCTGTTAATCCCCAAAAATGTTGTCACTCTGGTTTAATTAAAAAACAGCACAAGAAAAATCTTCACCCATTCAACCAATGAGAATCTAAAATGATTCACTAAGTTAAAAAAATGACCATGTTTAACCAGGATTAATAACTTTCCTCCGGGATAATTAAAAAAAAAATGATTTGGTCTTTCCTTAATCTAAACAGTTAATTAAATAAAATGAATTGAAGTCAAGTTAAGTTACTTTATAAGTCAATAGTTACAATGAAAATGTTCTTTTCACATCTCCCCTCTCAAGTTACCACACTTCGGAGGGGGTCAGAGCACATGGTCAGCCATACTACAGCGACCCTGGAGTAGTTTTGGGGTTAAGTGTCTTGCTCAAGGACACAATGGTAGTGATGGTGGGCACCGTAGACGTAATACCAGCCACTGCTAGTTTTACAACTAACACCCTCCTGTCCGGTGCCGGGGATCAAACCAGCGACCTTATGGTTGCTGGTTGGCCACCTTTTCCTCTAGGTCATCCTACCACCCATCGGATGACGTAGAGGTGGTTTACAGGAGTATCTACATTCCATTACATGTCATTTAGCTGATGCTTTTGTCCAAAGCGTCTCCTAATAAATGCCTTCAAGCGTATAAAGAATAGATGCTTCAACATCCTGGAACAGCCAGACGGGTTACATTTCAGCGAGTGGCAACTGGATAGTTATATTTTAGCTAAAACGATCCACTTAGATTGAAATCAGGAAACCTAAATCGTCCTTAGTTGTTGGTAGAGAGGCATCCAAAGAAGTGAAGTAGACAAGGCAGGTTGAGTGCATACCACTGCATGATATATGACAGTGCTAAGACAATGCAATGAGTACATTTTAATAAAAGGTGCATTACTTTTATAGCCATTATCAAAAACTGACCGCTGATAAAAAACATAGCCTATTTGGTGACTAATATCCAGGGAATTAACAATGAGGTAATGTTTTTTAGTCATCGAGTCAGTTTATCTCATATAATACATTGGAAATTGCCTCAGTCTTCCAGTCTATTTTGCATGGAATTGTTCTGTGTATTTTGACATTATATAACTGTTCGTGGGCAGTATTGACGAAGAAGAAAACAGCTCTCGTAAGCAGTCATGTAGTTTGAATCAGTGATGGTCCTCTTTATGTATGTGGTGTGTGGTGGTCAGTGTGCTGTGTGGGCTGATCGCAGGTTGGTGTGTGTGGTACATAAATGAGTTTGGATGAGTCATAACGCTGGATATCTGCTGACTTATGCTGAGTCTGAATGCCTCCACTAATAAACGTTTAATATGAAAGTCCACCAGCATCACTTCTAAATCCAAAGCATCCACTTGTTTTTTTTCTTCTTACATGTCGCAGTTAGGAAAAGAGACAGTACATGTATCTGCTAGCGACAGGGCTTTTCGATATTCTACCTTACTCAATAAAAATAAATATATTTAACAATTTGGGGAAATGCACTTATTTTCTTTTCAGTTAAGTTAGTTGGAAAGATTGATACCACTGTCATGTTAGCCTATAGATGAAGCTAGTAATATAAACACAGGGACACGGCTAGCTTAGGTCACAAAATCATACCAGCACCCCTGAAGCTTACTTAATAACACTTTATATGTTTAATTTATTTGGCTGTATATATATATTTTTTTTTTAAAACATCTTTTGGGTTTTAGGCCTACAGGTAGTTCTGTTATGGCTATTTAATTGATAAATCAAGGTGCTGGTAGGCCAATGTGGATTCTGTTGCCTTCTGTGGCTAGCTTTCCCCTTGTTACCAGTCTGTACCAAGCTAGGCTAACCGAATCTGACACTGGCATCCATCCTTTCATCTAAGTTTTGGCAAGAAAGCAAACAAAGCTAAATTGCTCCCCTTCTAGTCCTACTTTCCACACCAATGTGCGTGCCTGTACTTAAATTCCACAATTAAAGTGTTTGACATAAACTCTGCCAAAGTTTACAAGTCCAATTTAGGGCCTTTTATTTGACAGGTCCTTTAGGTCACCGCACTGTAAAGGACTATGTCATTTGGTTCTAATTACAGGGAAAATGGAGGCAGTGTGTTTGCAAACCTTTAATTGAATTGTTAGGGTTGCTGAACATGCAAGAATGTGAAATGCATCAGCAAGCAAGCATTCAATTCCTCCTCAAAGCTTTCAAGTCCAATATGGAGTTTCCCACAATATGTAAATAACCAACTAATGGATGCTTTAGTGGAGCGCAAACAGATACATCACGAGCTCCTTATAAAACACATCAGTCCCAAATTAATACTTTCAGGGAACCAGGAAACTTCCAGTGACATGATTTGAAAATGATGGACTTGTAAAAAATAATTTGCTGAATCACATCTTCTTGTAGCCTATAGTTCATAATTAAGTCTGCAGTAGTATGCTATTACAATATTGATCAGGATATGAGAATATTAAACCACTACTGAGGCTGGAATTGAAATGGCACATTTGGAGCTGAAATAATAGGACTGTTTGTGGTGCAGCAGTACAATGGCTTCACAGCTGGATGTTCTATGATGACACACTATACAACCTGCTGCTTGGTTATAAAGACATTGTATTAAACTACACTGAAGGTCAAGGTGCACAATGATGTCTGTTACCCGAGTCACGTGTGTGTATGTGTGTGCGTCTAGAGGAGCTGTTAATCTGTCTGTCTGATGGTCTGTCTGCACAGAGATCAGTATGTACCGTTTTTCTTTTTCATAATGCCATCTATAATCTGAACTGAAAGCCTTTAGTCACATTGGCCGAGCTCTGAGCACAAGCACAAAAGGCTGAAGATTAAAATCAATCATCATCACAGGATCATTTTGGAAGCATTCCCGGCATGACTCACATTGACTGACCGGCAGTACAGGATGAGTGAGTCACACTCTCATGTGACAGGAAGGACAATCAAGTGTCCCCCCTTTGTTTCAATTGAGTTCTGTTTGACTTGATACGAAGGGAATGTGCGCCCTCTTCTGGTAAGACAGTGTAAAAACATAAATTTATAAATAAAAGACATCTAAATTATATCCACAAACTGAGCTTATTTGAAAATGTCTTCACAATGATATAGACCTATTATATAATGATAACACAATACAACAATCTGCTGTAGCCTATCTATCCTATCTAGTATTAGATGTATTGCAGTTTGCTCTACTTATTCTTAAGTTAAACAAATTGGTTTCCTATAGACACATCCTGTAAACACAGACTCATCTAGAAAGGAGACAACCTCCTCTAACCATGGCAGCACACAGTATGAATGCTGCTCCAAGTGGTGACTGTGTTCCACCTGGGCCGCTGACAGGAATATAAACAGGAAATGTGCTAACTAATAGGATTATGAGTCACCTGCATGGGGCAGTGCATTGCAGTGCAATTTGTGACGGTGTTGTTGTCGTTGCTTTATAGCAGGGGTGTCCAAACTTTTTTCACTGAGGGCCACATACAGAAAAATCTACGAAGGGCCGGGCCACTTTGCAAAAATAACACATTTATCAGGACATGTAGCTGCTCTGATGTTTAGTTTCATAGTGTTTTCATAAATTGTAATCCTTCTTCACGGCAACACTTTACTTGCACATTAAACAGATACATTCCCCCTCTTGTTAAATGCCATTGATACACCCAGTGTTTTCTGCTTTTGCGTCCAATGTCCAGCTGGGTGAAAATAGTAGCCAGCCGAGATCCCGACCCTCCAAGGGGGGTCCGGGGGTGTGCCCCCCCGGGAGATTTTTTTAAGTTTTTAAAGTGAAATGCATGAATCTGGTGCACTTTGAGAGGGAAATTAAGAGGCTGAAGAATTTTGTATGAAAAAAATTGGAGACACTGTGTCAGATGAATTAGAAGCTATTGGAGAAGGACACATGGATTTTCCATAATAATATTAATTTAAAATAAAATGTTATGCAGGGATGGGCTTGGAGCTCTTTTTCTTTTTTGGGACATATTTCTCTGTAATATAATGAGTGCATTTAAATTATTTTAAAATTAAAAGGGCCATATTACATTATATTTTTAAAATGTGCCACGGGCCAATCAATCAGTTTTGACAACCCTGCACTAGTGGGTTAACTAAGAAATGCAAAAAAAAAATATATTTTTTTTTTTTCCAAAGGGCCATATTACATTATATCTCTAAAACCGGCCGCGGGCCAATAAAAAGCGGGCCGCGGGCCGCAGTTGGCCCGCGGGCCGTAGTTTGGACACCCCTGCTTTATAGAATACATTTCTTATTTTTTTTTTTTTTTTACGTCCAGCATGAGGAGATTTAGTTTTATTTTATTTTGTAAGTTGAATAAAGAAAAAAATTATTTATCATTTTTCAAGCCCTTTGTCAATTTTGAGATTTTTTTTTCAATTTTATTTTTTGACATAACATTTCTTCTTTCCTACACGTATAAATAAAAAGTCCAAAATGTGCAGTTAGGTGTTTATTTTATCAACCCTTTTCTGTTTGTGTCTGTATATTTCTCCTATACAACCATCTTTAACGGCCATTATTAGTTTTTTTCAATACTCCCAAATATCTCAACTTCTAAAGCACTTACATCGACTAAACTTTACATAATCATTCTTAGTACTATTCTGAAAGTTATTGCTGAATGATTTGTTTATATGTTGTTAAGTGTCGGATTAATGATACATTTAGTTCTTAAAAATATGCAAAAACTGCAATTATATCTATATTTTTTTTCTCCCTATTCACTTGCAGAAAAACAACAGTAAAAGCCATCATTTACTCCCATAATATCTGCTGGCGCACTAGATTTCACTGGAGGTGTTTACTACTGCTCAAAAACAGCAGACTACATGAACTTGGTTGACCTCTCTGGCTATGTGAATTTGTCCAATTTTGCAGAAATTGTGCCACCTGCTGGCCAGAGAAGGTAATACTCACACACCATTAGCTTTGGTTGAATCCAGAGTGCCTGAAGTTAACACTACTTTTGCTTACCTTGCTAGTGGCTGTAGTAAGTTTAGCTTTAGTTTCCTTCAACTAGTCTTAAAGCAGTGAAACCCCTGCTGCGGTGTATGTCGGTAGTCGGTATGTTTAAAACACTACAATTCTGATAATATAATATCAGTGATTCTTGAGAACCGGGACAAAAGGCTGTCTTCCATATGTAACTGCTGTTGTGTTTAAAACTAAAACTATTTTAAATCGTAGATGTTATTAGGGATTAAGAATAGAATGTCTGGAGCACAATTATCCCCTTAAATTTAATTTTATCATTATTATGTCAAATATATGACACTTGTTATCTTCTCACGGCGTCCAAAACAGTGTGTCCTCAGAGAAGGTTTCAATCTTTCATATGCAATTAAACCTATTAAAAATTAACTTTAAAAATGTACTTTAATGATTAAAAAGAGCTTTTTTTTTATCAAAAGCAACACTAAATAATCTCTCATATCAATAAAAACTGTTTTTCTACAACACATTCATGTTTGATAAGGATTTTAAGTGGTGGGACCACTTTACTGTAAGTCAACACCGTCAGACATTTCATTATGTAAAATGTAATAAAATCAGGTGAAATTTTTTCATTTCATTTAACTTTTATGAAATAAGGTGCAGCTGTCACTTTGAAGGACCTCTTGTCACATTCTACCCTATTATTTACTATCTATGATTCCTCTGCAGAGTACATTAGAGTCAGACAGGCTCTGATAAGTGTTGTAGTTTTAGAATATTTTACATTCCGAATCTTGAAAGTCCTGTGTCACAACCATGATATGTCAACAACGACTTACAATTTATGAAGAATTTATTTTAATTTTTTTTATAATTTTATTTTCCTGGAGTAGTTCATACTAGCACCTAACATCAACAGAAAAACCAAATAGCTACTAGATAAATTCCATTTGTTATGTTTAAGAAACGTTAAATATGTCAACACCGTCAGACAGGAAATCTGACGGAGTTGATAGGCCAATGACGGCAAAAAAAACAAAAGCTGGGCGGTTGTGTCAAAGCTTAGCTCAGTAGCTTAGTATATGTTGGATACATACATGTAATTTAATTTGCCGAAACATAGGGTTTGTATTTTTTCAACATTGCACCCTGTTTTGGGAATCACTGATATATATATATTTTCTATATATATTTTCTATTTTCTATTAAACTAATTAGCCCAACACGAATGCCAAACTGTGAAAAAGGGCATGAGTTAGGCTGGATTTTGACCGATAAAAGAGTGTTTTATGCATGTAACACATTGCAGCTGACTGTAGGGAGTTGTGGACTTTACATTTTTACATGTTAAAGGGGAAGCCTATATCAGCACACACACATTCATTTCTTTACTATGTAGAATACAAGTCATTTCAATCACTTAATTGTTGTTCGGCAGTTAATAGTATCCACCTGACATACTATTCTAGGCACTGAATTTAGTCACTAATAACAGTATACACTAGGTGGTGCTATAGGGTTGACGATTAGAGGAGGAACCAGGCTTACAATACAGTAAATATGTTAATATAATACATTACAGAGAGGTGAACTAAATAAGTTACAACTTAATCTTTAGTAGTATATCATAATGGTTTAGTTGATTGTTGTTACAACATGAAAAAGGACCCAGTTACTAAAAAATGTAGTGGAGTAAAAAGCACAATATTTGAAGTTATCAGAAATGCTTTATAATTATGAGGATCATTACAGGATTTAGAATATACATTTAAATATAGAAAAAAGTATGAAAGTGTAAAAGAATATGTGCTTTATGTTGCAATATATAATAACGTTTGCATTTCTAAGACATTTTCAAAATGCACACTTTAAATTCAATGCTGCATGAGTCATGACCAAGAGGGTTCATTTTCCAGGACATTCCAAGGACACTTCCTGGGAACATCTCAGTCTGCAGGTGAGAGGGCCCAAACCCTTGCTCTGCCTGTCAGGAGAATTAATGAGCTTACTATTTTTGCTTTTGAATTGAGCATATCTGCTCCATGTTGTGAGAACAACGTTGTAATGTTGCTGATTAGGTTTTTAAAAGGATGATATGATATATACAGTGGGCTAAGGTCAATGTCAAGTGGTTGAAGTCTGTATATTTGCCAGAGTTACATGATGACAAGGTAAGCATCAGGAAGATACATGCATGTCTGCTGTAAAGTATAACTCATATTCCAGAAAAACATACTTCCTTTTGTTTTTTTAATCAGCAATAATGGAAAGTGACTAAGTCCTTGTCCTCAAGTACCACTTGGAGATCGCACATGTACTTACTATAACCCTTGAGTTTATCCATTTTATACTACTTTATATTTCTACTCCACTACATCTCAGAGGGAAATATGTTCCTTTTATGCTGGTGAATTTATCTCACATATTTAGCTACCTTGCAGATTAATAATTATATAATAAGATTAAAAATACAAAGTGTAATTATAAAAAAAATATTATTTATTATAATGTGTAATAATTCCAGCAGTAGTTCCAATTAGCTCCACCTTAACCAGCGGCAACATTCAAGTGAAGTACATATTCATGCTTTAATCATTTAAATCCAACAGTATAATCAACATTATTATGAAATGGGTCATCCTGCATAATGCATTTTTTCCACTTATGTTACTTTAGTATATTATGATGCTACCTTAATAATAACCTTACAATACATACTACTCATCAAAGAGTAGCTAAGATTTTAGCAGTTAGAATATAAATAGAAGAATCAACATGATCTACCAATTTAAACCAACAGGAAATTATGTCATCAGATGCTTTATTTTTTCCAGCTGTGACCAACTCCTTTGTGTATTGCATTGTGGGAAGAATAGTGAACACAAACAGGACAGTATTCATTCTGTCCGGCATGCTCAGGATTAGTGTGTAGTCTAGAAACACCAGTCTGATCAATGGTGTAAGGTAAAAGTACGGTACTTAAGTACTAATTTAAAGTACTCTAGTTGAAATGCATGCTATTTCATACTTGAACCCAATACATCTCTTAGTAAATATTGTGCTTTTTAAATTAATTATTAAGGCTGAAAACAGAGCAGTTTTTTATGAGCTCATGAAAAGTGGACATTTTACAGATACTTGGTTTTCACAGGAGAGCGACGCATTGTTGTGGATTAAACAAACTACCCAAAAGCAGTTCAAATGACATCAACGTTAAACATCTGCACAATGACTCAATAATACCCCATGCTGTTAACATCCTGTGCTTTTAGCTTGTGCGTGTCATATAATCAGGTTGTCTATGTCTATAAAGAAGTGCAAATGGTCAAGCATTCTGTCTAGAAACACTATTTTAATCCTGCCATACCTTTTACCCACTGCTATTGAGCTTTTTCTGCTCTTACATTCACTGTACATCAGCTACAATAGACGTCTGAAATATCATATGGCTGTTACAGTGGACCTTCATGTACAGTCTGGCTTTCATAAGTGATTATAAACCTGTCATTGCTCATGGTTAAGTCCTTCCCTAAGTTTTTATTGATGTGACCCTGAGCATTGTTGTAGCCTGTCTTGGCTCACTGCTCACTGTACAAAATGTGATGGCTCCACTCACTGTTTTAAACGTGCTTCTAGGAAGCGAGGGGCCTCCTCAGTCCCAAACACAGATGTTTTTAAGGATACGTACACTCACTGAAATAAAAGAAAGAATGTATCATCACGGCCAAGAAGAGGCAGTGATTCTTTCCTGCATTTTGAGTCATCCTTTGACTTTGTCCAACTGTGACATAGTCCACCTGCCAGCAGACACTCTTGGAAGTCACTGCACCAAATTAAGAAATAATACTAGATGAAACGAAGCAAAAACAAGAGCTGTCATACAGGAATTCATATTACTTGACTGAACAATTATCCCTCTACTTGAATGTACGTATCCCCTGTATCCACACCCATAGTACTCTATTTATATACTGCACTTACTGCACCTCTATGCTGCTCTTATAGTGTACTGAAAAAAGTACTGCAAATTTACTTTGCATGTACTGTATTTTACTGTACACTATACTTACTTAATCTTTACATATCTGTCTATACTGCTCATACTGCACTGACTGCTCTATTGTTTGCACTCTACTGTCATATTGCACTATACTATTCCAATACATGTACACACTGCACATTACTGCTCTTTTGCACTTCTGGTATGACGCTCATTTCGTTGTCTCTGTACTTGTACTCTGCACAATGACAATAAAGTGAATCCAATCCAATCCAAACCAAATAGCAAATACACATGTATAACCTTGAGTATTCACACGTCGTGGGGCTCAGATTGTGGCGTCATTGCAGTGCAAGCACTAATACAAATAAATGTATTCAGTCACTCAAGTGAGGAAACCAACACTTACTTTGGTGTGTTACAAGTGCTTGTCAAATGTTGGCGATAACGGCTGCGATTAGCATGTTTCTGTTTTCATAGCCTCTTTGATTATATTCCATCTGGGTTGGTTTAGTCTCACATTTTTCCTGTGCGTTGCAGCGAGCGGCTATGCCCGTCAATTATTTAATTTCCATTATCTGTTTTGTTTATATAAAAATATGATCACATACTGTTTAATTGACATTTTACATAGCGTCCCAACTTTTTGGGAATTGGGCTTGTATTAAAGGTGAAGTGAGCGATATATTTAGGTTAATATGCGTATTAAATCTCTCTATATTCATACAGTGATCACTTATAGTGTGCACGTTTCATAAAGCCGATCTCTCCGTCACCCGCTCTGCATGTAATCGTCAAATGAAATTGTTCGGGGATCCCGAAAGTAGTATCCAATCAGAAGAAAGAACGTTACAAACCAGCACCCGTCTCACTGCCGGTGCACCCGCAGAGCAACAGATGGGTGAATGTTTATTTGTCTACAATGGCGGAGCAGGTAAAAATCCTACACAATGTCTGTTTTGATGGCTTTTATCATGTTTTATCACACTTATGGATCTGAGATGATGCTAGATAACTCGCTGCTTGAAGACCGCTGTGCATTAATGTGGTGACGTAGGGACGAGCGAGGGGACTGCTAACTGCAGTAACTGACAGGAAGTTATCTAAAAGAACCATTCAGCTTACAGCACCTTTAATGAATGGAAACAAGCTTTATTATCTCGTGATCACGGGTTATATATCCTGAACACAAGCTGAGATAATACGAATAAATATACAAAATAGATTTTGTTTGGTTGTCAGTTTAGCTATAATCATAAACACAAAGAATAGCCTACAAGAGTTCAAATTGCCCTGTAATTTCCCACAATTGTTTTCTCTGCTTCGAGTGAAAAGCAGCATGACTCACCAGAGTATTTCTCCTCATGTACTACTGTACATGAGGAACCTGTGGCAGAATAAGCTTGAGCTGCTGACAGGTTTATGTCTTTCAGCTCTGAGCTCACAGCTACAGTACTCCTACTATGTTCTGGTTGGGTTGTAATCGCTTTAGAAATAGTTGAACGACGTCCAATAGAAATAGTTGATGGGCTATATTGCTTCTTTTGTCTTCGCATCAGCTACATTCTTCAGGACAGGGACCCAAACAAATTTGGGAAAAAAATAAAGAGCAGTGTCTGCTATTTTCATTATTTTTTCTCGTCGTTGTACAGAGGACCAAAAAAAGAAATTTTCCACAACAGGGCCTTCAGGAGTTTTCAGCAGTAAATAAAGAAGGTCAGGAATAGCTGCAATGTGAAATGTGTGCATGGCAGAAGTTAAGGTTAAATAAAGAGATGGCGCTCTATTATTGGAAAAAGGTCGAAGAAACTCGCCATCTTTTTGATTGGTTTATGTTGGCCTACATCAGAGAGGTCAAAGGCTGTTGAGTTCACATGATGTAGAATGGATGAGTAGTGTCACTTAGTGTAAGCTGTTGTAGCTGAATGCTATGAAAACAAGCAAATGTTTAGGGCTTGAATCCTTCAGTTTCGGCAGTTGTCTTGGGAAAAAACACACTGGCACAGTGCCCCATGAGATACAGAGAGCTGGCGTATGACCAGGCCTCTTACTGATGGCTTTGTCACATGGCTGCATGTTGGACCCAAAGTCATATTTATTTGAACTGTGGAGCACAACAGTGTGATCAGTTCCACTTGTGATATTCTTACCAAAGTTAGTTAATGATCGGTAACCAGTTTGTAGTTAGGTCACTGGGTTATCACAGCATCCATTCAACTAATAAAGACCTTAGCAGTAAAATTTAACATGGGGCCCCTCAAGATTATATCATAATGCAGGTGTCGCCTTAAGGCCCCTATGAGTTGGACGTCATTGCAAATGAGGGTCACCCCTGACGATCTCTAGAGTATAAATAAAGGTTGATTGAAATGTATTTCAGCATCAGGTATTATAAAACAAAATCTGCAATTAGTAAAATGACTACAACCTACCATCGGCACAGTGATATAAGTTTCCCTGTATTCCCTAAGGGTCTGGGGCTCAGGTTGTCTGCTTTGACCAGCCTGCGATATGGGTTGCGTTCCAAATCGCATACTCTTTCTTTTTTCTATTCTACATACTACATCTGACGATAAAAAGAATCTAGTTAGGATGCAGTAGGCATACTATTGGGACATACTTTTCTCTCTTATTTCATCATAACATTGCGCCTTGATCTTGCCTCTTGCTTTTATATCCAATAGGCAATCCCCGTTTGTTTTCATATGGAGGCTTTGTCGATGTTACGTCACTTCACGTGCGCACTGGATTGTGGGTCAGAATCGCCCAAATAGGATGCACTTTTCAACACTAACAATCTTGGCCGCATGAAGTAGGACATCCGGGTACTTCTAACCATCCTAAATCTGGCCACAAGAATCGGGACATCCTAAATCTTTTTTCTACATACTATATAGTAGAAAGTATGCGATTCGGAACGCAACCATGGTGTAATTTTGATACAATAAGCTTTATGATTAATGTTAAAACATGAAAGTACACCTACTCAGTAAAATTTGATAATTTGCAAGGGTTAAAAAAATGTTCTTATTAAACTAAGATACATAACACTGTTTATGGACAACCACCATTGTAGCGACCCAGAGTCTGGATTTATTAATAAATGGATCACAGTTGCTTGGGAAAACCCCGATCAACAAAGGCAGTCTTTCTGTCCTCTTCAACTATTCCCTTGTAAGTCTACCTAGGGGTGATTTTGGTTTGGAGTGTCCTGCCATAAATATATGAGACTTGTTATAGCATTTCCAAGAAACACTCTGTAATGGAAGCTTCATTACGTAACTTTGTGCTGTGCGCTATCCTCTGCACGTCTTGCAAACCAGCACCTTTAAACCACCGCCAAAAGACTGGAGGACAGGCCAAATGTGGGAGGAGCCAACCATCTCATCCTGACCAGGTCCATGGACACACAATCACAACTCAGTCCGTCATTGAATGGTTTACATAGCAGACTGTTGAACCTGAATAACAGCTGAGTAATGTAACCGATACTTATTGGGTTGAAGCTGAATTAATAAGGAAGATCTGGTAAATACCTGGACCTGTTCAATACATGACATCTGGTTTGGCACACAGCCTTCTCTGGTCAACTATTCCCTGGAAACAAATAATACTTTCAGATAAACTGAAATATTCTACTAAAGCATCAAATAAACCAATGCAAATCTATGCCATTCTGCCAAGGATCACAGTCAATCAGATATTGAAAGCTGAAATTGGTTATACAGACATGTAGTTCCCTCCAAAACTAGTGGAACAGTGAGGCAAGAGTAAGGGTATCACATGCCAAATACGGGACTAAAGGTAAAAAGGCAGCAGCCGAAGATGCAAGCCACTCAACAGCAATAACAATAGGAAGGCCACATTGGAGTTTTCCCTAAAAATGATGAGTTGAAAGTCAAAGGTTCTGGGAAAATGTTTCATGGAGTGTTGTGCAGACAAAGATGAATCTTTCCCAGACTGATGGAAAGGCTAATGTGTGGCGAAAGAAATGATCTGTTCATGATCCCAAACACAGAAAAGCGGTGGAGGTCATGTCATGGCTTGGGACTTGAATGGCTGCTCCTGGAATCGGCTCATGAATCTTCATCGATGAGGTAACACTCGATGACAGCAGCAGAATAAACTCAGAAGTCTACAAAAACACTTTGTCTGGTTATTTACAGAGAGATGTAAATTGATCCCTTATCACGGAGCAAGACACAGACTCAAAACACACTGCCAAAACCATAATAGGAGTTCATAAGGGAAAGAAGTGGAAGGTTAGGACTAGCCAAGTGAATCTCCAGACTCTATTAAGCGTGCATTTCACCTGCTAAAGAGGAGGGAGCAACCCCCCTGAAAGGAACAGCAACTGAAAGAGGCTTAGATGAAAGCCTGGAAAAGCCTCAAAATAGAGGAAATAAAAAATATAGTGATGTCAGTGGGTCAAAGGATTGATGTCGTTTTTACAAGCAAAGGATCAGCAACTTAAAGGTACATTGTGTAGTAATGAATTATCATTTTAGAGAACTTTGTTTACACAGCCCTAAACACCGGATTTCTTTGGTACACACACTATGGACAGCGGATGGTGAGTAGATAATCGCTGTTTTTGAAATGGGGAAAACTTGTAAGCTATGCTGGATGAATGATCACAAACCCACATCTGTTGAGAAAAAAATACCAGGAAACATTTTAGATTCAAAAGGATATCTTTTAAATCATTAATAAAGAAGATGTTTGGTGTCCATGTAAGTCTTTTTAGTTTGAACTTTGTTTAATTATTATTTTTTAATTGACAGTGCTATAATAAGCTGCTTTCATGGTAGCTGTCATCTTGCCGTTGACTGTTGCTTGTGCACATCAGTGTACCATCGCCTTTATCAGAGCTAACGGTCACAATGACTCAGACGCCCGTACGTCACGTTAGGGAGACTTCCAATTGGACAAACGCTGGAGGATATTGCTGTGACGCGCAAAACCACTTTATGAATGGTTGGTTGTTCAGCTGATGAAAAGGCCTCATAATCCACACGGATCTGATAGTAAACCCACCCGCTCTTCCTCTGTCCTCTTCACACTCTGTTCCTCTCCCAGTGACCCCCCCACCCCCCCACCCCCCCCCCCCACACACACACACACACACTCTAGCCAAGCCTTCCACTTCATCAGAGTAGAGCGAGTACGCCTAATGCCCAAACGGATGTATTCACTCCAGCTGATATTGAGGATATCCTACAACTGATGATGTTGTAGGAGGATTAACGGCCCCGCTCGGCCACCCCTATGCTAGACTATGACCTTCGGATTACTGTATGTCTGCCTTTCACTCAGAGGAGGAATAAAGCCTGCTTTTTAACCCCCTCGTGGAACAGCTGTGATTTAGTAATATACTGTAGGAAGCCAGTCCTGTGGGCTCTTGCTGGTCAGACAGCTGTGGGGAAAATCAATCAAATCCATGACGACGAAACAACAACAGTTGCTATTTGTATTTATTTTTGAGTCACAACTTGTATGCTCATGTGTTGATGGGAAGAAAGTCTGACATTCAGGATGTCCACGACACGTCACATTCGAAAACTGCGTTACATTTAAATGTTGACAGGAAATGTAACCAACAAGACAAACACTACCCAATTGCATTCCCTTTTCTTTTTCCTTTGTACATACTACAGCTGATAAAAATCATGCAGTAGGAATACAATTGGGACATACTTTTACTTCTGTATTTCATCATGATATCATGCCTTGAACTTGCTTCTTGGTTATATTGAATTGAATTGAAATGCTTTAATGATCCTTTGCAGGAAATTACAGTGTCACGCAAAACAGCGTCTGGACAGACATAACAAACACACATTCCCTCATAGCTAAAAAAAAAAGCTAAAAAACAATAAATACAATAATAAATACTGCAAAGTGCAAGTTATATTTGTGCATTATAAAACCGTATGGCAGCTGGTAAACAGGACTTCCTGTAGCGCTCTGTTTTGCACATTGGTGCAATTAGTCTGTGACTGAAGGTGCTGCTCTTGATCACCTTCAGGGCGTGGAGTGGGTGAGTGGGGTTGGTCATTATTGAACCCAGTTTGTTGAGGATTCTGGCCTCTGCCACCTGCTGGACCTTGAGCTGCTCAGCCCCGACCACTGAGCTGGCCTTCCTGATCAGCTTGTATTTTTGTTATATATCCATTGCACAGCGTTTTTTTTCACTGATCTTCTGGTTGAGGGACCATCAATTTCACATAACTTATTTTGTGCAGTGTATTGTGGGTCAGAATCGCCAAAAGATCATGCTGATTTACATAACTAAAAATCCTCACTGAATGCAGTAGGGCAACCGGGTATTTTTCAGTGTGCTGCATCTGAGCACATGTATTGGGACATCCTCAATCTTTTTCTACCATACTAAATAGCAGGGAAGTGTGGGTATTGGCATTGGAACGCAAGAAATGAATGAATTAACAAACAGGATGTGGCAACATTGCCAGCTGTTGTAATAAAAAATGATACAAGTGTGACAATCTAGTTTAACTGTATTTAATGCACTTACTCTAGTAAGTAATGTTCTCAAATGAATTGAAACTGAAGCAAGATAGGGAAGAGACTGATACAATGATTAACTTTGGTCAACGGCTTATAAAGTTACAATATGTAAAGTTTTTACAATTTATAGTTAATATAGGTTAAAATATTTAGTATTAATATGAAAAGCAGAATGTATCATATGTATATATACTGTACACATGCATGTGTGTGTCTGTATTGGAGTTCAAGTGTGTGTGTGTAATCTGCATAGCGTGCAGTCAGTGAAGCAGTGATTAACGCTCATCTCTACTTCCTGGTGGATTAGTCTCCAAGCATCGGGTGTATCGTCACGACAACGGCAGGAGGATGTGACCCATTACGAGGGGCCGTGTCCCACCACACGTCCTCTCTGTGTGTGTGTGTGTCAGCGTGGACACTTTGAAACACTTCATTCCATATTGAAAGCCTGGTTGTGGTCTTTAAAAAAAACATGATGTTTTATTATTACATCCTTGTATATTTTATGTTTGGTTGTTGGAAGTTCGTAAAATTGCAGTGAGACTAAATTAAAAAGCTAGACAGCATTTTATCACTGAAGCAGGATAACAACTTTAGACTCTAATCCGTTAATAGCGTGACAGTTCAAGACATTTTCATTTCAAGGCTGTAAGATACTGGCAAATTTGAGGAAGTGTATTTGTCAAATGCACAACAATTACAGCAGCATTCATTGGCAATGAAATTCTAAGGCCTCAGGCTCCTCTCAACAATGAAATTTAGAAGGAGAAAAAAAATGGAGAGCAACACCTGAGACACAAATACACACAAATGTAGTGCAAGGACACAGTGCAGATAAAAAGTGTAGAGATAAAGTGCACCACATAAAGTACATTTAGAATGCTCAATACAAAAAATATATATGTAGACTAAATAGAATACTGTACGGTCCATGTAAGCCCCATGGGTATTTCACAGGTTAAAAAAAGATGATCATAATGCTCTTCTTTCCTTTTATGGTCAGTCACTCTCTTTTCCTACTGTTTTCCCTCTCTTCAGTGTTTTTTTTTTGTTATTTTCAAATCACAAGGCAAGAGGCCACAGATACTTGCACAGGTACTAAGATTCATTGCAAGTTGCAAGAACAATGTGATGGACTGTCCGACTTATCTCTCTAGAGTTTATGCTAGCTTGGCTAGACATGTTGCCATACAACATTTCCCTCTCATTGATTTGCAACATTGGCCACAATGTGAGATAAAGAAGGGATAAATATGTCCCTGTTCATCCAGTTCTGACCACAACCAGACAGACCGTCAGTCAGACAGGCACATTTAACTGTCGCCTTATTATCTTTGGCTTGTCCACTGATGTTTTTTCGAGAAGATAAGAGGAATCAGCGTGACAACCGATGACTCGATAAACATTTTATCGCCAGTGTACTGTACTGTAATCTTCTGTGTGATCAAAGCCTCAGGACTTCATTAATATCCAACAAACCCATCGCAGGAAATTAAATGTTTACAGCCGTATTGTGAGGTGTGAAACATGGCATTGGAAAACAAGTGTGTATTAATGTGCTAAGTGAGTTATTAGAAGGTAGTTCTGCCTTTGAGCATTAGCCATTTTCTTTAGGGGATGAAAACCTGATGCACTTAGCAAAACACAGAGAAGACGGCAAGGCAAATAACTTGGGTCACGTCGTTCCTTATTATGTCATTTGACAGAGCCGGTCTTGAATTTGACAGCTCCTTGGCCCACATGCATGCTTTGGAGGAGTGGTGTTATTACAAGTGGATTCAATAATACTACAGCACGGTCATTGCAATTCTGAATTTAACTCATCAAACTGAGGGCATCAGCTGAGATCGAAATGGGCTCCTTTGATGTCCATGCTTCTAAGAATACACTTTTGCTGCAGCTGTTATGTAATTCTGAACTTGCTTTGACACCACCGGTCAAACCTGGATGCTGCTCACGAGGTTCAGCACTTGTTGATAACAGAGTTTTGTTGTAACAGCTCAACAGCACACTTGTCTACTGTATCCATCCAGCTCTCCACAAAACACCTCTTTGTTTTAAATATTTAAAACTAATCTGTTCATCTTTTCTTTATTATTATAACCTAACATGCCCCCACGAAGATTCCTCATTTCTTCATTTCAAGCATTTCCTCCACATTTATAGCCAATACACCGACTTTGTTAGAGCTTTCTGCTTCATTGAAAAAAGTGTATATAATAATTCTATTGCATAACTAAACTTCAAATCATAGTTTAACAAGTAGCATCCAAAAAGTGAGCTTGAATGATCTCCGCTCAAATCATTAAAGTTAATGTGAAAGGTGATGCTTGTACAGACAAACCCATTACGAATTACTCTTTTGACTCTACAGTTACAGTTTGCCTCAGCTCCATGAAGCTTTTTATTGTCTTTCAGCTCGTTTTCTCTTTTCGTCAGAAATGTTTAGCTTGGTATAAGAAAATTATGTCAAGTCCACTGGACAACCTCTGCCCAGCAACAAACAGCAGGCAGACACAGTTAGCGACTAGCTAGTGTACAAGGTGAGCGATAAAGACAAATATATGTCCCTCAGTGCAGGTCAGAAGGTGAGTACTGGACTTAGTTTCATCATGTAACCCAAACATGACTCCAAATGAATGCTACCGTGCTATGATCAGTTTCCATATTATTCAGCTGTAGAGTAAAAACCATAGGTCACCTCTGTCAGCAGACAAGTTTGATCCCGATTAAGATAAGCACAGGGCTTTGCCCTTTACTTTATGTGTGGACGCAACAGGCTCACAATTGAAAATATGATGACATAACAGGGATCGGACTGGCTAGAGGCTCCCAACATACAAGATCTTAGGAGTCTTTTGTTGCCAAGCTGTCACGCAAATTGAAATATTTGGCATCAGTAATACAGTAATGCCAAACTATCTTGGAGATGACACAGAACCTTATGCAATTTTAGAATCTTTGACGTCACCACATTCTTTCTATTGATACTGTTTTTGTTGAGTTTAGCAGAATTTGGAAAACGTATAAAATGGCAGCTAAATTGGGAAGTAATTTCTTACCAGAGGCCAGAGATAGGCCAGCAGAAATGTGGGAATTCAAAAACCTTTGAACTGAATGCTTTATGAAACAAGGACTTGGACCTTGGTGTTGAGAGTGCCATTTTGGATCAGAAACTATCCAGTCCTCTCTTGAGTCTGAACCATCTACTCGCACTGTATGCATTTGTTCCAAGTGATACTGTAGTGGTCAGAGCCACAGTATTCTCCTTCTGGCCCTGGGCTGAATTCCACTTCTGATTTATTTGCTGTTTCTTCGCTAATGTCTCTCTCTCAATGTCTGTATCTAAAAACAAAAGACAGACTTCAAAGCAAAAGCCCACCCTCACATCCCATCACTCGTAATCATAGTTTATCAATTTCTAAACCTGGCTGCATCTTGGAATCAGTTCCAGAGAGAGAGACCATCCTAATTTAAAGGGATTATTTGAGATCGATACCACTCTCACATCTGTCCAGCACATATGGAGATAGCTTAAAACAGACTGGGAACAGCGGGAAAAACTTAGCCTAGCTCTGTCCAAAGAGAACCAAATATGTCCACCAGCACCTCTAAAGCACACTTAATACCTCATCTGATGATCAATGATCGGCTTGTTATCAGGCAGCTTCAGGCATAAGAAGGTCATGATTTGAAACAGCTGTGTTGAAGCAGAGAGAGAGATGTAAAACGTGCCGAACAGGGAGTACTCCAGGAGAGGTAGGAGAAACACTGGTCTAACCAACACAACAAAGTTTAAATATGACGATATACAGTTACTGCACCCAGCAAAAATAGTCAAAAACATCCATAACAACCATGGCATGTCTTCTTTACACTTCGGTACCGTATAAACAGATGAACACATAATGTGTATAGGGTGTTATTATTATTTGAGTTTTTAAGCCATACTAGCTGGTCTTTCCAGTCATTGTGCTATGCTAAGCTAACTAGCTACTGGTGGTGGCAAACATTGTACCGTACAGAGTTAAATGTGGTATGAATATTCTCTATTTAGCTCTCGGCAAAAAGATAATAAATACACATGAATGTTAAAATTGTTCGTCAAGATGGCAAACATTTCTGTACCCAGCGTCCTCTGAATACTGATTTGTAAGGCCACTATTGATGCCACTAGGGACATATAATCTTTTATTTCCCTAGTCGTTAAAACGTCCGGTCTTTAACAGAGTGGTTTGGCAGGGTAACTGGGAAAAACATGGCACACAACACAGATATTTTTGAAAAAAATTAAAAACGTGCTATCATACGTTTCTATCACATGTCCAAACTCTTTATCTCGTTATAACGTGATTTCCCTAATGGCAACAATACTCTGCTGTAGATTTCCTGTTTCCCAGGATGCTCCATACTTCTCAAATTCTTCATAACTTTTTATTCCTGCCTCAATTGTTTTTTAATGTCAATAATACAACATTAGGGTTTAGACAGCAGCCGTCTTTTTTAAATAACTCATAAAAAAACCTCTGGTCAATGTGGTCGTTCTTTTTTCCACTATAAAATGTCATTGTAACAGCTTGAAATACCAGCCCATACATAAAATCCCTGGCCCTTCTGCACACACACAAATGCACACAAATCAGCGGACACACTCCCTTGTTGGCATTAGCATTTCTAACTAGGAAACAGCAGAATGGACCAGCGCTTGTCATCTACATGGGAAAGAATTTAGTAGCTTTTCCCAGGAGCGTTACTCATTTTCCCATATGTCAAAATGTTTTATTCTCTCCCAAGTGGACTTGGCGAAACCCTGGTGGCTGCATCCAATGAGAAAGCCTCCAGATTTGACTGATTAAGTTTCATAATTTTGATGTGGTGTGACCATTGTTATAAAAGGTTGTAAATCGCTCAAAAATATGTAAAGTCTATATCTGAGACAGTTGTTCTGCTGTGTTGGTGGCACACTAATATTTTGATGTCGATTCCAGATGACTTTGTTAACAGTAGGAAGACTAAGTTTAGCTCCCGGTCCCACAGCTCCTTCCTAAAAAGCATGCTGGACCAATATTTCTCTGCTGGGAAATAGCAGTTTGTAATTTTCTCCTGGAAACAGTTCCAGAACAAGCTACTGTCTTTCCTCTACTGTTTTGATTCTGCATGCTGTATTTAACGACTTGGTTTTTCCAACAACAATTCCATTGAAAAAATTCATGTTTGATACTGCAAGACGGCAATAAAGTCAACAGGGGGCACATTGACTACACAAGCTCCAAATTGTCCCTTCAACTACCGCAAAGACTGGTTTTGATTGAGGACAGCAGTAGCTCCAATTGTGCCTATGTCAACTAAAGCCTACCATACATCAGAATACTCTGAAAAGACTTTGAAAAGACTTAAGTCTGGCACCCTCTTTAGACACTGTGTCTTAACTTTTTGAATCTCAATTAAGATTCCTTTTGAGATTATATCCTATGCTATTGGTGGAAATATAAAAAAGTCTGGTGGCGCTACAGACACAAAAATACTGTCTGCATTACACACCATCGACTGTCCGCAGACTCGTCCGGACATGTATAATGCGGATCGGGAAAGCAGTAAGATTCATACTGTTGAGCCGGAGGAGGGGGGTCTCCATAGGTCTGTATGGGGCTAGGGTAACGGCTTAATTTGCAGATCTTGTCCCCTAAAAACTCTAACTCTTAACTCAAAATGTGAAAGTAAAGTGCTAAGGTGGCACAGTTGTCAGCTTGGTACTTGGTGGAGTTTGCCAGGCAAAGAAAAAAAGTGCCTCATAGGGGGGAATAGGTTGTGCGTCCTGTATGGTGCTCTAATGAGTCAAAAGCCTGTATGCCAGAGGATTCATGTCAAAATATATTATTATTGGTTCTCAGAAACTGTAATTCTATTTCTTCCATTATTGTATTGGAAGCATGGCCTGTCAGTTGGTTGATTGCTATGCTGTCAACTTAGCTTTAAATGAAGAAGAAGCAAAAATAATTCCACCCATCATACACACACTCATATGGCTTTTGTCCAATTTAAATGTCACGCTGTAAAGTGAATAGGTGATAGTTAGTAGCCAAACTGTTCAAATCAATTTGTTGACAACAGAAATGTGCTAACCCCTTTTGAAAACAGCTTGAGGATCAAGACATCCAAGTAGTTAAAATGTCACGAAACACTGTCACACATAAACATTCTTTAGTGGCAAAGGAGTTACCCACAAGAACCGTGAAGGGATTTTACTGTAAAACAGATTTAAGAGGATTAGAGGTCAAATACTAATATCCTGTGTACATTCAGCTTCCCTCAACTGTCCTCTAGCTAAACATGAACATTGCGTGTTGAACTCCCTGAAATTTCTCCTTGTGGTCAAACCGAAATCAGATCCCCTGTCTCTCATCACAGGGCCTGCAGACTGAGGCACTCGGCTTCACAAGCAAAAACAAACAGATTTATTTAATAAAAAAAACATCAACAGCACCCACAGTAAAAATCAAGGAAACATTTTGAGAGAAACCAAAAACTCATGACATTGGAAAAGAGAAATACACCACCGTCTCTCACACGAACACACACTTTCACCATTGACAAGGTGAGGGAAGTGCAATGAAAGATGAATGAAAGACTCTTAGAAAAACTTCCTCCTAAATCATAATCCCTCTCTCTTTTTCTCTCTCTCTCCATCCATCATCTCCCCGCCAGACAATGTTTTGACATTGCTGTCTGCTAGCTGCCCAGTCACTTCACTTCCCCTCCATTATCTCTCTCTTCCTTCATCGTGTCCCTATGCTCATATATTGGCTCGTCCGTTTTTTACTCTCCGGTCCTGATGGTACACATTGGGAACTTTTGCAAACCACATTCAGTGAACTTAACTTAGTACATTTGTTATATTCTACGTACTGATCTTGAGCCTGGCCCACAGCAGAGGTACAACCTAGCTCACTGCAGAACACAAGCTAGGGTTGATATGAATATTGTGATGCTCGTAGGCTCAGGGTCACCCCAAAAAGTCGATGCAATATCATTGAGGCATGTCTTATTCTAAATAACATTGCCACAATGAGAGGAGGGTGCTGCCCTACAACAGCCCTGTCATTAAACCTGAACCTGAGTGAGGTCTTAGTTTAACATTTTCGTTTTAAGTGTCTAATAAAGACAATATGCCTTTTTAAATGAAGCCCACTTTATTTACTTATTTTCTTTCTGTTTCTATGGTGAATCGTGTTATCAGCGAGCCATTGATGATGGCTTTTTATAATCGTCAGGCCCACAGAGTGAACATACTCAGTTGATTGAACTAACCCTGATCAGCTGTTATGAAACCGAAAACTAATAGTTTCCCATCACAGGGTTTGCCAACTTTCTGAAACGGGCCCCTGTTGTTAAGACATGGACCTCTGTGTATTTAAAAACTGAAAAACAAACCATACTAGCAGGTTAAATCATGGCAGGTTTTTGGAAATACCTTTCAATGTCAGAAAAGGTGTCTGGGTCCTTTTGGGCCACCTGAAAGCACTTCAATGAAAGCAAAGCATACTGTTGGCTTAAGGGCGTCTCGACAGTACATCCATCTACTTTATGACTAACTGTAGGAGTGCAGGTTCACGTTAGTAACTAGATCAAGTGGACTGCGAAGCTATGAATTGATGTAGTGCAAAAACATTTATTTTTCAAAAATGAGGTATAGGATGGGGAGTGCCTCCGCTGTCCTAAATCCTTCCCTCTGTCCCTTCATACAGGACAGGACTGTGGAAATAATTCATGTTGTGTGTCTGTCCTCTCTTGGGGGGGAAAAAAACTCCTGCCCACATGTCTGGGACGAGACGAGATGGGAGTAGAGCGACGGCTGAAAATAGACGAGGGGAGAACAGAGGGATGGGTCGAGTGAAAGAGTGGGATGGAGAGGGACTTGTCAAAACTTGGCCTTTTCGCCCACTGCTTTTTGTAAACCGCTCTTACTCAGGGCAGCGTGTTTGTGTGTGTGAATGTGTGTTTGTGTGTGTGTTTGTGTGTGTGTGTGTGTGTGTCTGTTTGCTTGCATTCTAAAACACTGAAACTCGTGCTATCTACAACTCAACTCCTTGCAATAGTATTGAATCAAGAAAATGGAATTCTTAATCATGAATAAGAAACACACAGGTTTACTTTAAGAACATATCCTCTGATAGACATCAGAAATCAATCTTTACAAAAAACACAATTCCACAATTAATATGTATACACACATACATAGTGTCAGTATTTTCCTTTTGTCTGTGTCGGATATTTATCTAAAACTCAAGAAAAACTAAACCTATTTTCTGAGTCTCCAGGGAACTCTTTTAAGGACCCTAGAAACTTATAAAAGATTGCTGGAACCTTTTCCAGAACATGAACTTTTATTACTTTGAGGCTGAACTCCTAAGGACTAAGTTAGAAAAGTTCTTACCATTGTTTTCTATTATAAGACCTTGGAACAAGAATATGTGGACCTCCCTAAATGGTGATTTGAATCCTTATCCCTTTCAAGTACTCAAGTAACTCCGCTAACAATCCCACATTTGTATGAGATTCTTAATCTATTAAGATTTCTCTACATTTCTTGAGGACTCTCAAGAACTTTGTTAGTCAGTGGTTTCGTCCACAATTTTGGCCAGACTGAAAGATCCTCGTGGATCGATGTGACTGAATACCTGTAAAGCTAATGTTAATTATCAAATCTTAAAATGCCAACACAATAAAACTTAGGTGGTGGACATGGAATACATTAAACCTGCTAAACATCAGCACGATAGCACTTCCAACTTGTTAGCATGAATACTTTAGCATTTTGCTCAAAGCACTGCAACCTTGTAGGGCTGCAAGCTTGGCTGCACAGACTCTTGGTTTTGTTTGATATCACACAACCACCAATCCAATCAAGAAGCATGAACTGGCCAAATGTGGGTACACTCTCAGACACACACTACTCCCCAAACCTCCTTCCAACAATGCTAGCCCTGGTGGCGAACATTGGAACACCTGTGCTAGAAGCCTCTTTGGGGCCCGCTGCAGTTGTAATCCAATGAAAAATGTAATCCAAATATAGACCAGGAATGTGAGAGATGAGTGTGGTGTTTGATGTATGGCATTATGGTGGGTATTTTACAGTAGCGACAAAACCTGTGTGTCTGCATACCTCGTTTTCATGCACGCACGCACGCACGCGCACACACACAGAAAATGAAGGTAATTTCTATAGGTGGATGACACTATACATTAGATTAAAAAGGAATAGGTTCATGTTACTGTCAAAAATGACATGGCTCTGGTTACAGGCCAGACAGTGTGTGTGTGTGTGTGTGTGTGTGTGTGTGTTTGTGTGTGTGTGTGTGTGTGTGTTTGTGTGTGAATCCAATCAGTTTAAAATAGGAGAGAAAGAGAAAGGACTTTTGTCTATTTATGGTGTGGTATTTCATGCAGCTTTAAAGAAGAAATTCAAATATTTTACTGCGAGTGTAGTTTGGAGCAGAACACTCTTCCTTCACCCTCTGCCAAAAAAATGAATGACCATGAACTTGTATTGACTGGCATTTTTGTTTAATTTTGTTTTTACTTTGTTGGGAGACTATGCAGGCAAGAGAAGGCAGCCGTGTAAGCCAGATGTAGAGGGAAGTCACGAGGGAAACAATAATGGAAGGGAAATACAGAATGATTAAAAAAATAACTCCCTGTTCTCTCTCCCATTAAGTCCCTGGTACTCCAGTCTGGGATGCTAATTCAGTAATTGATCCTGAGACGCTGGGGTTACTGTGTGTGTGTGTGTGTGTGTGTGTGTGTGTGTGTGTGTGTGTGTGTGTGTGTGTGTCTGGGGTTACAGTCTTTGTTGTTCTGAATCAGGGATGTGGAAGAGGAGGAAGGGTCACCCCCTGGAAAAAGAAAGAGGGAGAGACTTGGAAATTAAGGAAAAACAAAGAGAGAAAGGAAAGCATATGGAGAGAGGTGTTCCTGACAGAAAGGTGAGCGTCCCGGGTAGAAGAGGGTCTAGAATGTGGAACTGCAGAGAGGGATAAAAGAGAGGGAAAGACGAAAACAGAAAAATAAAAAATAAATAAAAAAAAGGTAAGGTAAGGGTTTCAAGACGCCCACCATGAACCAAATGTCCCAAGTTACGTTTTGGGGTGGGGAACACGTCTCTCGCCTTGTCTTCGGTCGAGCTCCCACAAGGAACAACAAGGCGCCTGAAAGAAAGATAAGTAAAGGTCTACACCTTTGGGGGCCCCGGCTGCATGATGAGTGATGGATGTGTGGAAAGATAGACGAGTGGGACACAAGAAAAACAGAAAAATGTATTCCATATCAACACTGAGTAGGTCTTCAGAGGACACGTGCGGATGTATCACCCTGTGTATCTTGTGACTCCAGTGCTGTGAGAATCCCACACTCTATATTTAGAGTGTGCATATGTATATTTAAGATATAGTTGACAGAACAAACAATGACGTTGGTATTTCACATTGACACTGACACTGTGCTTAACACTTTAACACAGCGGCAGGCTAATGTTTTAAGTAGAAGGCAGCTGTAGGGCGATGGTCGGGGAAACTACAAGGCCTAAACAAAAACCTCATTGAATAGCTGCTTTTATTGACATGACTATTTCAAACAGAACAGACCTGAGGCACAGGAGAGGTATAATACACCCTTTTATTGTTATACCTCCGCGTCGTTGATAGCTATAGGCCTATGGCATAATGTGTTGGGGTTATCTGTCCTTGCATATGGGCCTTATCTCATAAATGCTTTGAGGGATTTTCTTCAAACTTTGCACAAATGTCCACTCTCACATAAGGATGAACTGATTCGATTTTGGAGGTCAAAGATCAAGGTCACTGTGACCTCCTGCCTCATGAACGCAATATCTCAAGAATACTTTAAGGGATTTTTGTCATATTTGACACAAACTCACACTTGTAGCTTCTCAGGAGCTCACCTTCTTTAACAACATTGGCGACCACAACTTTACTTTCACCGTTCCGAAATTGTATGCCTCACAGAGGAATTTAAACACCAGGCGTTTGCTCTAGTTTACCTAAGGATTTGGATCAAAACATCACAGGCTACGCACTCATTTGTTCTCACGTTATATGTCACTGAAGCTGCCTGTTCATGATCAAATCCCAGCTGTATTCATTGGTTAGCTATCAGTAAACACATGCCAATAAATAATGAAGACACCGGTTGGGTTCCAACTATGTAATCTAACCAGCATGATCACACATAATTTGTTTGTCGCAGAGACTAAAAACATTGAGTACAATGGTCATGGTTATCATTATGTTTTGTTTTCGTGCGTGATCTAAAAGTAGCCATAAGATCTAGTGGGATCCAAACCAGATGCACAGATGCCTGCTTTGGCACAAACAGGACTCATGAATACATTGCGCTCCCAGGTTTCGGCAGATGCAACAGATGCAACATGTGTGGTTGGCTGCAACTACCAAAAGCTCTCTCCTCACACACTGGTTGGTTAAACACGTGAAAAGTGCACATTTACTTTGGCAGTAAGCATGATCCGGGTAAAGAATTGACCTCTTGTGCAACATAATTTACTACGGAAACAGGGAACATTTCTGCTTACAATTATTATTTAATGCTGGTGATCAGGTGATATAGCGAGATATTTATGGAGAAATCGGATATTATTATAACTAAAAAGAGGAACCAACCTCTTGTTGTCTCGTTATCAGAGGATAATGAACATAATAGGAAACAACCTACTGTGATAAAGGGTTGATTACTGCGTTATCTCCACATAACACTCACTTTTTGGGGGATAAAGGACCTTTTGATATTAAAAAGAAAAGGAAAATACTTGTGTTTTTTCGTTATCATGAGATATTCCTGTAATCATGAGATTGCTGTCAAAAATATGTTTTTGTCAATGGAAAGAAAGTAGTACACAGCCTAGGTTCTGTAAACCGGTATATAAACAAAGGGGGGCCTACCGTCGCTAGCAACACCCCGTTTACAGAGCCTAGGCTGTGGATTAACACCAGCTTTTTTTCAAGCGCACACACACACACACACAGACAGTACGTAAAGGTAGCGAATCATGCGGATATTTTCACTTATTCTAACAAAAAGTGATTTTGACAACAAGCTTTCTTCAAAATCAGACTCCACCTTTTAATACCACAAGCTGCATTCAGTAGTACACAGCCACAACAAAGAAACTGCAGCAGAGTATTGCAAAGCAGTAACATGATCCAGGGGACAGTAAGTTACTGAGAACGCCCCGAGGCCCCAGAAGAGTTCACTGGTCAGGTTTAGGGTCACAGTCAGGGTTGGTGGTTGGAGTTATTTAAGGTGTATGTATGGTCACCTGCAGGGGAATGACATAACACCAACCTTTTCTTATTGAATCTAGATAATGACTCCCAGCATTTTCTTCTATACCTGTCCTTCACCATTAAATCTATCTATGTGGTTTGGTATGCATGTGAGCAAACTGCACATGAAACTAATAGAAAAGCAACATGGAGGGATGTCAACACTGATTTAAAGTAACAGAGATCGGATGAGTCAATAAGTCGGCTTTTTAATTTACTGACCCTGAGGAATCTGTTTCTGGTATCGGCCAACATCTGGATGAGAGGGAGACGAGTATAGGAGAGAAACCTGAATCTGACGTCTAAAACTATTCATGGAGGTCAGAGTTTAAAGGGATTGTTTGGGTTTCATGTTCGTGTATTTATTTCATGCTGTGGGTCAGGCAAGCAATGCCACAGATAAACACACATGGGGATTTTTCTGTACACTACTTTCACTACTTCAGCTTGGGGATAACATCATAAATAAAGTCCAAATGGGAGGCAAAACTGGTTTATTGGCAAACGATTGGTGGAAATTAGTTTTGGTTAGCTAGGATGAATTCCACCTCATCTAGTCTGATCCAGTTAAAAGCAATGCTCAGAGCCCAGCTCGGCAAATCCATGAAATTGACCCTGATTCTGATCCACTGCAGAGGCAGACCTTTCACATTTGTTTTGGTTATACCCAAATCTTAGAACATTGGTTTTCTATTCTCAACCTATTTTAAAAACTAGTGAACAGCAGTATACTGTAGAGCAGGGGTGGATCTACAGGGGGGCAGCTGCCTACCATAAAGCCTTGCTCACTTCTTTCCATTTTTGGAACACCTGCATAGCCCCTCCCTTGACATGATTGCTTCTGCAACGCTTTAAACCAGGAGAAGAATACTCTTAACTTGGAAATCTTCACTTTCTCAGGCTCGGTAACACTGAAAGACATCATGTAGTTTTTGCAATTAGAAAATATAAAGTTTACACATAGAGGATCTAGCGAACATTTCCAAAGTAGTGACAACCTTCTCTCTGTAATGGTTTAACTGTTCTTCCTCCTGTCTGATTGCTGGTGTTTTTCAACAGGATTGGATCAGCATGCTCGGCCCTTTGCTAAACCTCCTCGACTGTAGCTGTATAAACCAATGGAAGCCAAGGTTTCTTGTTGTTCCTCTCTTTTATATTTTTTTCTCTTCTCTTTCTTTTTCTACTTTTTTCTTCTTCATTTGTATCTATCAATTGTTTTTCTGTTATTTATTTATATATATATTATATTCTGGTGTTGGGTGGGATGAGACAAATTTAAAAAAACGGTGACCTATAAATCAAGCACTATGTTTATTGTTAATTCATGCTGCTTACCAAGAACAACGTTTGGAAGAAAAATAATGAGATTTGCTACATCTACAATTCCATTTTTTCAATCGGAAAGTATGCTGTGTTTTAACAACCAGTGTCTTGACTAGGTCTAATGTTTTTAATATGAATGTCTTTCGCTCAGTCATTTTACGTAAGCGCTTATTCTTGTTTTTCTTCGAAATGGTGAATGTTTTACTTCAAGCCCCCAGTTAATTTCCTTGTATGGCTGTACAATTTGTACTTCATTTTTAAAACAAGATTCAAGATAACCACAGACAGGCAGCAGACCCATGGTGGAATAGGTTGGAGATGCCAGTGTGTCAGCTGTTTGACAGATGAACTGAGAAAAGTCTGTTTTTTATCATTTCGGCTCCGGGGCCGGCCGGGGTAAAGCTTCAGTGCGGAACTGCCGGGTAAAATGTCAGTACAAAGCAACAGCCGGTCAAATCAACAGCAATAAAATAACTTCAGTGCCAAGCTGAGAAATGACAGAAGCAACTGAGGCAGAAAGAAACTAGGGCCGCCATTAAACTGCAGATCTGTGTTCACACAAGACCTCCAGCAGCGTGGAAAGTACTGTGTATTTATCCTGATCTGCCCTCACTGTTTGGGTTTAACTGGAGATCAAAACCCAAATGTCCTGACTCCTGATCAATAAATCTTCTTCACTGTATGATGAATTAACGGAGAGTTAAAGTAAGTGATGGAAAGCAATGCCTTGACTTTCACAGACTGAAGAATCTACTGTAAACACAAAAATAAGAGAAATCTGAAATAATTCTCTAACTCATGCCTGCTGTTATAGCCTATAGGCTAACTAAATACATATTAATACTAATAAAATAACAACTCATCACTTAAAGTGGCACTCAGATTTTCATCTAGTAAATTTTAATCTATCAAAGAGTGAGTAAACGAGATGGTGAAAAAGTACAGAACTCTTACGGCTAAACTACGTAGGAGGCAGTTTTTCGCCATTTTTTAAGTTGTTTCACACGAAGCAGATACGCTTTTATGTTGGAACAATTCAGCAGTCACAGGCAGTGTAACAAATGTACATAAACAAACCCCAAAGCGTAGTTAGACACCACAAATGTTCTTTCTCCAGAACTCAATCAGCTGACTGCACAGACATCTTGTTGAGGCTGCCATGAGCTCGAACAGTTTTGAGTGAGTTGCCAAGTGTTAGGAAACTGAAAATGTTAAGGGGACCAAAGGGAACAGAACGAAACCACTGTGGTTATGGCCCATTAAATATTAAATGCGAAAATTACATTACTTGAAACCATTTTACAAAACATAACACAAGCCCTTAAACTAATGTCTTATTTTCCAGACACATGTGGGTTTTCCCCCTGATTTCCTGCAATAGATAATCCATCACAGGGTAGCTTGTCTATCACACTCACATGTCCACATCATGCCCTTTGTTTTCTTGGTTTGAGTTTATCAGAAATGCAATGCTTTTTCGGTAGCAAAACGATAACATCTCAGTCAATCAATGGCTGTGCTCCAGGCCTCCATGTTTAAACAGTGAAGCATGCAGCCACTTTAGGGACGAAAGGACAACAACAGATTAAAATGCAGGCAAAGATAACACAGATTTTCAAACCAAAGTAATACATCGGATGTTTAACCTCAAACATGAACCTAGGGTGATCCTTTTCATTTCAGGCAAAAACCCATCAGTAGTGCGTCAGACTGCAGCTTCCTGTTGGGTAAATCCCAGCATATATTCTGACCTATAATCTAATGTCTGCATACAATTTTTTTCCAGGTAGCAGACACATCATAGAGCAGACTGACCTCATATCGACCTCTTGATATTGGTTTGGTTTTGGCAGAGCGGAACTCACCATGTGTGTTTTTGTGTGTCGGCCTGAGATGACAGCCTATTGTAACGTTGTGGGACCACAGCCAACCTGCCCATCTAAAGAGGAAAACGGTGCAGTGATTTGTTTATTATGACTAAAGAAACGTCAGTCAGGTTGAATTGTGCAGTCAATTGTAACCAAGATGACGGATCACTGTGGCCCATTCACCGCGTGCACCACTCCCTGGCCTGTGTTCAGCAGCCATGTCAGGGGAAGATGAAGAAACTGCTGCACTGGGGAGCGGTTCAGACTAAATCATAATGACGTCTGTATTTTTATAGCGGCTGTCAATGCTTTCAGAGGTTTACGAGGCATCGCATTACCCAGACAAACAAGAGACACAGGGACTGGATTATGAGAGGAACTAGGATGACTGCTACTGTTTAAGATCTATTTTCTATCTATTCATCATTCTACATTTTTGGTAAATCAATTACTTGGCAATGGCATAGGCTCCTCATTTATCTATGTCTCTTTTTTGTTTTACTCTACCCCCTCCCCCCCCTCAACCATATCTGAAAGATGGGAGCACCAGCATGTCCCCAATACTTGCTAAACTTCTCTTCAACAAAGGAAGCTGCTCCCCAGGCCCAGAGAAACAGTCCTGTCCTGGAGAGAGAGGGGGGGGGGGGGGTGGGTCTAATAACCATCTACAGGTCTGGTGGCTCAACTAGGAAGCCTGGACCAGCCGCGCATTGGTCCGTCGGAATCAGAACTTCCTCCTCCTAATCTAATAAACCCCAAAACAACTAACTAATAAATAAAGCAAAGGAAACTAAACCAAACTCTTGCGATGTGTCACATGTGTCTTGTTTGTCACTTGTATTGCACTATAAAAAATAGTAATACATTTTTTTTTTATAAATTTATTCAAATGATAGAAACATTAATATCTGAGACATGAAGTAAATGTATAAAAGGAAATAGATGAATGCTACTAGCGGTAATGGAAAATGACACATGTAAAATATTCACCCTTTAAAAATAACTTAATGTTTAACTTGTGACATATAAGGCTAAAAGGCAATGTTTAAAAGAAAATATTGAGAATGACTTAATTGCAGCAGTACAATGAGCTCTGTGAACACATGAAAGGGTTGTTACGGCTGTGCCTTCTCCCTGTACCTTCCATGCTTCCCCCGTCTGTTGTGTCTGGCTGTGTTTTGTTGGTGCGATGGCTGGTCCATTCCTTTCGGCTCTGGACTCTTCACACCTGCTGCTGTTCATCATTGTGTTTAACCCACAGTATATCAATCCTGGCTCTGCAACCATTCTTTGCCAGATTGTCGTAATAGCTTAAGTGTTATACACAATTCAGGCCAAATCTCTCGCCTCACTTGCCTCTGCAGCCCATTCCTCTTACCGGCTTTGGAAATAAATCCCATATTTCAGTGAGTGTCCTGGGTTTGGGTTTTTTACCTTAAAGGTACAGTGGGACGCTCCCTTGCTAACCCCTCTTGTTGAGAGAATTTACAGAAGCTACGGTGGCCTTCAAGGACAAGAAGCTAGAGGTGGCATCATCCACCACTTCCTCAAGTTTTTCCACTATATGAAGTGATGAGGCGAATATGTATTTAATAACTTATTCTGTAGTACATCCTCTTCCTGCAGACACTCACTATACTGTATATACCTGTCAGTAGGTTGGATTAATTGTTTGGATTTGGTATCGGCAGGGGAATTGTTAATAACAATGAAAGGAAAAAATCAACAGAAGCCTTATTATTTTAGCAAGCTCATAATCAGTGAACGGAAAAAAGCTGACCTCACCATCATTATGTCTCAGACAGTTAAGTCAGACTGTGATTTTGCGCTGACAGCAGGCCACTGCTGACTGCCAAATACAGCTTTTAAAATAGACCCTTTGAATACGTGGTAGTAATTGTTCATAAAAGGGCACTTATTTAAAACAGACCCTGACTTCATTAGGTACAGGTTTATGTACAGCTATTTTTTTCCTTCTGTCATCTTTAATTTTTTTTTATGTTTAAATTTCGCTTAACAAGCTCTCTGCAAGTATGGAATGACTTTTACTTCCCTACCCTCTCTCTTTCAACTATAATAACACCTCATCAAATGTTGACAGTAGGTGGGAGCCCACCCATGCACTTATCCTCCAACAATACCACTTTAATACCGTGGGCACTGGGCACGCTTTTCCAACTGGTATGCATGTCAAACTGTTTTACTACAATTATAACACACCCTATAGCCCTAACAAATGTCAGGTGTTTCCAAACCATTTCTCTCTTGGCGATCTACAGGTACCTGCTGTTTCTAGTCTGGCTGGAACTGTAAACCAGACCGCTGTATGGAAACAGCTAATAAATACCAAACAGCTGCCAACAGAGCTGAGCACTGTCATATCTGGTAGAACATGTGGTAAATATAAGATCTCCTTCTTTATAAAATGTCCTTCTAGTTTGGGATGTAACATGTAACCAGGCCTGAAAGAGTAGGCTGCATATATATACAGTAGTTCTCTTAACATCTCACCAACTGTCAGGGACATCGGAGCAAGTATCTCAGGTCAGTGTTAACCCCATACAAACATCATCATTAAATTATGGAACTCCTATTCCCCCTTTTATACTGAAGCAGTTTGAGATGGCTGTTTGAGAGGGCCGCAAAGAAAAGCTAGTAATAACATGTTTGAAAATGCGGTAGAGTGTGCTGTTGTGTTTGAAGTTAGCGATGTTATGATGTTGCTCTTTTGCTAGTGAAAAGCAAACCGGTTCTTAGATGGTTTGCACACTGACCCAACTGCAAACGGGAACTAGACCCTGTTTTAATATACTATAACCAATGCTGAAAAGACAAAGAATAAAAGTCAAATCATTTTGTGCTAGTTGCAAAGCTACGGTGGATCAGGGTTTTTAAGTAGTTCCTCTAAGTGTTTCTGGCTCATCAGTAGAGCAGACTGAGCGTTAAGCCGCACCCAAAGAGACGCTACGCTTCTTCTGGTTTACTGATGGAAAGGTTGAGATAACATTCAATCTCATTGTAGCGATCAGCAGCGTGCTGTTCTCAATGAGCCAGACATATATGTGGGTCAATGAATGCATGTCTAAGTGGACGGTTTGGGTCTGGCCGTGGCAGGAGGAAGAGGGTTATTGGGAGGAATGCGAAAGAGTGTTCTAAAATCCAGTTGTTCTAAAATCCAGTGTGTCTGTACCTGTGGAAGTGTGTGACTGTGTTGTTTTTAGCCTGTGTATGGGATGAGTAATTGTCTATGCATCGTATCCTCTCGTCTGGGGTCTCGCCCAAGTTTTCGTTCGCTCAGAGTTCTTGCCTAATGACTACTCATTACTACCTTCCACTTCTGTCATATTCATGGGAGTACAAATCTAAACGTAAGTCAAGAGACATCATAGCCACATTATGTCTTCTCAAGGAAACATTTGCAATGCACTGCCTTGGACTAATATTTTACTTTACTACAAATCTAGAAGAAAAAAATTAAAAGGCAATAATTGAGACTGTAATTGTAATTGATTAGGTTACATACATCTTTTGTTGTTTACTAGACGGAGCAAGACATTGGTTTAGACACCGACAAATAAATGATAGCCATAATGAATCATGCAGTGTCTACTTATTGACAGGCATACATCAAACATGCAAAGCAGATCTTGAAGGGGGAAGTACAAACAAGTTGTACACAAGAACTTGACATTTATTACCTAATAACATTAATATGACAAATGTGTTGGCAAACATATGCTTATTTGCACATTTGGCAAATACTGAGCAACATTAGCATATATTTGGAGTCATGTTTCTGCTTAGCGTTGTTTTCTTGGCTCTACCAACAAACCCAAGAGAAACATCTGTTTCTGATAAATGCTGATAATTGCTGCACTATGTTCACCAGTTAGTTGCTTTCTTGGGTAGGATAATCTATGTTGAGCCATTTGCGTGAAAGAACACTGTCAAGTTGTGCCATGCATCCAAAACAATGAGCCATGCTTTAAAAGACGCTAAAATGCCCGATACGGTAAAGCTAAAGGGAACTGCAGAAACAGTAGCTTCATCAATATGAAACCCCTTTCACATATTCAACAGTAGCCATGTGATTTGTTGCCAATACAAAGCTTTATAAGCCAAAAACGTTTAGTTCCAAGGTACACATTGTACATTTTTCCACAGTAAGTGCTACACAAATCCAGTAAGCTCTGTGAGGAATTTCAGGGCAGTGTACAATCATAGAGGGCTTCAAAGGACACAGAGGAGGTCACTGGATACAGCGAGCAATACGTACACACTAATACAGAATGCAGTATTGCCGGTAAGTGTATCTGGGTCGGTCAGGAAGCTACTGTGTGGGCAGGGAGATTGATTAAAAGAGAGAGAGAGAGAAAGACAGAGAAATTATGACGCAATGTAATGCACAATGCTTTATCTCCCTTAATCACTAATAAGGACCAACATTGCAGCTGTGTGTGTCTGTGTGTGTCTGTGTGTGGTGTGTGTGTGTGTTTGCGGGCTGAAGCCAAGGTCGATCACTCTCTAAATCCATTCACCCTTTTCATCCCTCCCATCACCTCTTGCCCTGCCCTCTTTACCTCAGTGAATAAGTGACATTCAGATGCGTATCAATTAATTTCATCTTCTCTCTAATCTATGGCTAATTTAAAACAGTCACGCTCCCCACAGGGTTCACCTGTTGTTTTCGGCCTAAGGTCGAAGATATCTCATTGTCATATCCCGGTAGCAATCTTCACATTAGAATCGCATTGTTTGCCTTGACACAATAAATAGGCAGGTGACATTGGTGAACAGACACTGGCTTCGACGCATGAAAAGGAATTAGCGCTTTTGTCTGTACAGTTTGGATGCATTAAAATAATGCAGTGAATTGGAGGGTTTACACTCACTTCCGGCTATCAAGCGGTATCAGCATTTATAGGGAATAACAGAATTTAACTATCAATGAATTCACTTCTGGTCACCATCCTTAGAAAAGGGAACATGTATAGCCGATAGATACATTATCTCATTAAATATACTATGAATTTGGACTTCTGATTGATATTTATTTGAGTAACCACGACCAGAATGATGATATCAATAGCAAGTAAAGGTTGAAGGGTTTTGGAGTTATGAAAGTAGAGGTTGGCAACACTAAGTATTATGCAACATTAAAAAAACAGTATAATTACTCAAATAACATTTATTTAAGAGATAAGAGTAAAACCCTCTATGTAATCTATCAAAATGTCATTAACTGCAAGACTAGAGCAAGAGTGTGTGTGTGTGTGTGTGTGTGTGTTGCTGTACGTGCGCGTGTGTGTGCATATGTTAGATGTGCGCCAGGAGTGTTTCTTTGTTCTGCGTGTTTGTGTGTGTGTGTTTGATCTGCGTGGGATGACAAGGCCAGGTTAGATGAGTTTTTGAAGGCATTCCTTCCAGTGCAGTGATCGAATGGCACAGGTTGGAGGAAGCAAGTCGGACCTTGCAGAGTTGGCGCGGAGCTTGGCACTTAGCTGGCAGATTGTGTTTTGTAGCTGCTGGCGCTAAATAAACTTCTTGGCTCAAGGTTAACAGTTTACCAGGAATCATAGGAAAGTTCTTGTATCTCTGCCGTAAGGAAAACAGTCCAGTGCTTCGGCCCAAAGCAGGCTACACAAGACTGGAGACCCCTACCCAAAGGAAAAGAGAAGAGAGTGAACAATAGGGGAGCTGGGGGTATTAGCTACCGAGATAGCAGGTTACAGTTACAGGAAGTGATTTGAGGAAAGGTGCGACAAAACACAATTAAAGCTAGGTTCAAGTCACACAATGAACAAATGACCTGTGGAATTCCAATTGTTCCCACAACAGTTACAAAAACACAAAGAATGACACACAATGGTTGCATTTATAGAAGGAATACGTCTCAACCATGGTCAATACAAAGGGATGCTTTTTTTTAGCTACCACCCTAGTTTGAGAAGGCTCCTTTGGACAATCCAGTCTTTGGGTTGTCATACAAAGTCTCAATTGAGCTCTCCCCCTTGAGGTTTCACTTCCGGTATAGCCTACCGTCTGGAGAAACCCTCTTCCTCCTAAGAAGATTAGATGCTAAATGCTAGGCATGAAAGTAAATCACATTAAAGTAAATCAATACGGGCACACCTATTATACTTGGAGATGTTTTTAAGTCTACTATCTAGGTTGCATATACAGTAGGGCTGGGCGATTAATTGAAATTTAATTTCGATTAGGATTTTGGCTTTCCTCGATCATGAAAACAAGATAATCGTAATAAAACGATCATTGTGTCCCACGCCGTATCTTGTGTGGTAAATGCAGCGAACCCTTCTGTGTGCGCTCTGCTCTGCCCCGCCCCCGCCCGAACACTTTTGCTTTCAGCGATTGCAGTGCAATGGTTTATTCAGCATAAAGTTAAAGTACTCGCCCAAGACTGATGTTAAATCGAAAACACAAACGCCTTGCGCGAACGAAATAGCGAGTTGTCAGTTGGAACTCCGTGATGGTGGGTAACAGTGTCATTCACAGTGACACCTCGCCAGTGTGAGCCGCCGCACAGAAAAGCCCTGTGGCTTTACGGCTAAAATTAAACTGGGATATCCTGCCCGTTAACGTTGTTGATGTGGAAGGCTTCCGCGATCGGATTGCATTTCTTGAGCCTGCATACACAGAGCCATTTCACCAAACTGACAGCGCGACTAGAGAAAATATACAGTGAGCCGCCTCCCTCCGTTAGTTTCAGTCTACAGCTGAAAAAATTACAATAACCACCATGGACATCGTTTAAATAAAGCCTCTTGTTTTTATGATCATTAGGGCTCTGATGCAAATTCTGAAGTCCGAATATTAGGCTACGTTGGCAGCTGCTGTGCAGTTTTTTTTCAGCTACTCAACCTGCACTCTAAAAAAAAAGGCAATAAGTTGATATTTTTGTAGATTCATACCTCCTCAACGTGCAAATAAATGAGTTGGTCACAATCACATCCCTGGTAATATATTAATTGTACTCTTAGATTGGAAGGTTTCACTGTTTATTTATTTAGGGTGGCTTTTTGGTTGTATGTTTGAGGAGCACATTTGGGAGTTTAATTTCTGCAATGTTGAAAAAATTGACAGAATTTTCATTTTCGGGCATCCCTACAGTGAATAATCGTCTTTAATAATCGTGATTACAATATCAATCAAAATAATCGTGATTATGATTTTTGCCATAATCGAGCAGCCCTAATATACAGTGTGTCATGATCCTGCTTGGGCCTCTAGGCCTTGTGTTGTTTTTTCCCTTTTACCCTTGTCTGTGTGCTGGTCTAATTGCAGGGTTGGAGTCAGGTGTGCTGGAGTCAATCACCAGCATTCACAGCTGCCATCAATCATCAATCAACTGCTCTTCATATACCCGGCCCTACCTTCCAGACACTGCCAGATTGTAGATTCTGTTTCCACACAGTCAGTCCTCTCTCTAAGCTAACCTGTTTGCAGCTCCGCTTTTTGCATTTTTCCTGGCTAACTCCTGTTTTTTTCTGCCACAGCTCTCCCGGCCTGACTCCAGCCACCAGCTCCAGCCCTCGCCCGCCAGCACTTCCTCCCGGACCCCTCTGCCTGCCTGCTCTAGCCTGCTCACACTCAGCTCCCTGGACTTGCCCCGTTGCTCTCTCCCTGGAGCCCCATGACAGCCAGCTCCCCCCCCCCCCCCCCCCCCGGATCACGGTCCTAACCCCCTGCTGGTTACTTCCAAAATAAATCTTCTTTAAACTGATACTGTCTCCGCGCCTGTGTCCTCCTGATCCAGCCGTTACACAGTGTTCCAAAAGCAACCAAAACGTCACCATGTGGTTCATTTGAAGGGATGGTTGAACACCTTCAGCTTGCGTAATCATATTAATTAATAAATATCGGGCTGATTTTGTTTTGGTCTTTTGTTTGCACGGCTTGAATGGAACCAGTATGGACAGTAGCGTTGGTTTTACATAACACAGTTTACGTGCTGCTCACCCCCAGGTTACAATGTGTGCGAAACAGGGCGGTGCTGGAAAGCGCTCACTGAGTAAACAATGTTTGAAAAAATATTTGAAGATGTGCCGGAAAACCCGCGATGAAAGCGCAGAATAGTCCAGGCAGCTCGTTTCAGGACCGATCGGAAAAAAAAATAAAAAAACAAAAAAACTGTTGGAGT
Source organism: Ammodytes marinus (assembly GCF_949987685.1). Classification (NCBI taxonomy): domain Eukaryota; kingdom Metazoa; phylum Chordata; class Actinopteri; order Uranoscopiformes; family Ammodytidae; genus Ammodytes; species Ammodytes marinus. The sequence goes on from NC_137226.1 coordinate 18,326,447, forward strand.
TCCTTGGGCCTTCAAAGGTGATCACTGCCAGAGGCAGAGATGGGTAAAAGGACGTTGCAAAGAAAAATAGACTGTCAAAGTGCAAATAAAAAAGCTCTACAGATTAGCTATGGCTAAAGCAGTGCAGAGAACACAAAGTGAGGGATGATAAGACACAAAGAAAACAATCCGTTGGGATGAAAGCATAGTGAAGATGCTTGTCGACTTAGTCACCAGGTGTAGTGTGTGTCAAATAAATTACACACACACACACACACACAAACTTAAACTTGTTTTGGAACGATACAAATCATGTGATCAATCTTTCTTTGTGCATCCTGTGTGTCCTATAAAGGGTTAATGCTGCAGGCGAGGGTTTGCCAACACGAGCAGTTTCGCTCAAGGTTAACCAGCTTGAATCAATACAACAGGATGTGCGCTTTTATTTAAATGTCAACCGTCTAATTAGCATGTTCTTCCGGGACTCTTCAAATATTCCCAGACACACACACTCACGCTATAATTACATATGAACATTTGACATTTCAGTATCTCCTATTGTTCTGTAACTGTCTGTCTGTCTGGAGTGAGGTAGTGCTGACAAGTGTTATTATAGTGTGTGTGTGTGTGTGTGTGTGTGTGTGTGTGTGTGTGTGTGTGTGGGTATATATATGTGTGTGTGTGTGTGTGTGTGTGTGTGTGTGTGTATGTGTATGTGTAGAGCAGGAGTTATTGTTTTGCCATGTTATATGCCATATTTAGTCACTGCTGTTTTTGTACCTTTACATCTAGTAATCGTTGAGTTTTTTTTCTTAATGTGTAGCTTTCTCTGGTTTGGTGTAAATATAATCTACTGTGTATATATGGCGATGACGTATCCTGTACAGGTGCGGCTCACTCTCGCAGCTATGCCCCGCCCCTCACATCCATGCTGTCACTCGCATCCAAGCTGTCACTCTACAGAGGGAGCTGTATGCATGAGGAGCCAGAGATCCTGGTCATAGGTGACTCCATTATTAGATATCTTAACCTCCCTGGTGCCTTCACCTATTGCCTTTCTGGAGGAAAGGTAAGTGACATAATTGAGCTATCACCTGCCCTCATCGACCGCCACCCTACAGCCCACACTGTCATCTTTCACATTGGGACAAATGATGTTATGAACAAACAATCATGCAAACTCTATGCCGATTTAGAGAGTTTGTCCATCACCCTGCAGAGTTTGGGGAAAACCTGCATTTTCTCCGGTCCCACCCCCACTCTGTCTAAAAGCCCAGAGCGCTTCAGTCGCCTCCTGAGTCTTCATGACTGGCTGAAGTCCTTCTGCTCTGCAAACATGCTGGGCTTCATCAGCAACTTTGACTCTTTTTGGACCAGACACAAGCTCTTTAAATCTGACGGCCTCCATCCAAACACCAAAGGTGTAAGAGAACTAACCAATAACTTCATTCAGCACATTGCATTTAATTTGGACTGATATTCACCACAGCATGACACCATCAGAAGAACCTCCATTAAAAAAGACCCCCCCGGAAGTCCTGCTCAACATGAACTATACTCCCCTTCCATCTATGCTGCAAACCTTCCTCCAGCTCTGGACATCACACCTGACTGCCCTCTCTCACCTCCAATGACCCATCCATCTGCTGCTTCTAACGTTGGCTCCTTCTACAGGCACAAACCTGTATTGTATGACCCTGAAAAACAAACCACGCTTCCTAGCTCTAATCTAAATTCCCCACAATTTCTCAAATCAAGAAAGGGCTTGGGTTTTCTTCATCTAAATATTAGAAGTTTATTGCAGCATGATAAATTAGACCACGTAAAGATTTTAGTGTCCCAGGCAGATCCAGATGTTTTGATTCTGACTGAATCCTGGTTAAAGAAGAGTACAGATGACTCTATTGTGGCAATTAATGATTATAACTTATTCAGAATAGACAGAAACGCAAGGGGTGGGGGAGTGGCTGTCTATGTTAAATCCTGTTATTCTGTAACACTTTTACATGCTGTCTCTGTTCCAAATTGCTTTGAATTCATCGCGCTAGAATTATCTTTATCGTCAAATGATTCTTTTGTTGTAATTGGTGTGTATAGGCCCCCTTCAGCTGTATCTAGCTCCTTAAACGATCTAACACATATGCTCTCCAGTTATGTAAATAGAGAGGTAATTGTGATGGGTGATTTTAACGTTGATTGGCTTTCTGGTGCCTCTGAACCTTTCAAAGAAATCTGTAGCAACGTTAATCTTACACAATTAATAACTGAGCCCACAAGACCCAATCTAAAAAACCCAGCAAAATCAACTTTAATCGATTTAATCCTATCAAATAAAATAAATAAAATAGTCTCAGCTGGTGTTTTTGATCTTGGGATTAGTGATCACTGCCCAGTGGCCTGTATCAGAAGTATTCATTTAAAAAGATCTCAACCTAAAATCATAATTAAGCGTAATTTTAAAGGTTTTAATGAGCAAGCCTTTTTAAGTGATCTCCGTCATAGTGACATTCAACTCACTACGGAAATTTCGGATGTTGAGTTAGCCTTAGACTATTTCATCAATACTTTCACCTCAATTATAAACAAGCATGCGCCCCTTAAAAAGCATAGAGTAAAAAGTAGATCAAACCCCTGGTTTACAAGTGAACTGTCTGATTTATTTTCCGAAAGAAATAAAGCATGGTCTCTAGCTAGACGCTCTGGAGATAATTCAAATTGGACTATTTTTAGACAATTTAGGAATAAGTGCACAGCCATGGTCAGGAAAGCCAAATCCGAATATTACCTTGAATTAATCTCCGACTGCTACTCTAACCCTGCACTATTTTGGAAAGCTGTGAACTATAATAAAAACAATTCTAGCACAGTTCCCACTCAGATCAAATTAAATGATCACACTCTCAATGATCAAAAAGAGATTGGCTTAGCTTTTAATAAACATTTTATAGCTGCTGGTCAACTCTTTCAGAATGGAGGATGTACACCTTCTACCACCAGTAGTAACGTACCGCCTGTCTCTCAAACTCCTATTTTCAGCCTTGATCTTCTTCCCACAAGTGTTGTTGTAGATGCGCTCCTCGCCATCAACCCCAAGAAGTACATGGGAGAGGACAATTTGGACCCGTTTTCAATCAAGCTTTCGACACATATAATATCAAAACAAATAACCCATATTTTTAATCTTTCCATCTCCTCTGGAATAGTTCCTAAAATTTGGAAAAAAGCTCACGTAATTCCTTTACATAAAGGTGGTGACAAAAATAATCTTAATAACTACAGGCCAATTTCCAAACTCCCATGCCTGGCAAAAATTCTAGAATCACTCATTAATAATCAATTAAAAACATTTCTAACTAGTGCTTCCATTTTGAGCCCGTACCAATCTGGTTTTAGGGCAGGTCACAGTACTGTCTCTGCTGTGACTTTGGTTGTAGACAACATTGTTAGAGCATTAGACAAGAAAAAGCACTGTGCAGCACTTTTTATTGATCTTTCAAAGGCCTTTGATACTGTTGACCACCATTTGCTTTTACAGAGGCTGCATGCCATTGGCTTTGATCATTCTGCATGTAGCTGGTTTAGGGATTATCTCTCTGATAGACAGCAGTCAGTTAAACTCGGAAGATACCAATCTGAGTTTTTAACTGTTACAAATGGTGTCCCACAGGGCTCAATTTTAGGTCCAGTTCTTTTCACAATTTATATAAATAACATTGTTTCATCGCTAAAAAACTGTCACGCCCATCTATACGCTGACGACACAGTACTGTATTGCATTTCCGATTCGGTGCACCAATCTATTCAGAACCTACAAAGCTCTTTTAACACCCTGCAGGACTGTCTAGTGGACCTCAGGCTTGTTCTAAATACAGACAAAACCAAATATATGTGTTTCTCCAGAGCAAGAACTACAAATTTGAATGATTTTAATATTTTTACAAAGAATGGATTTTTAATTGGAAGAGTCACAGAGTACAAATATCTCGGCATCTGGTTAGATGATAAACTCACTTTTAATTTTCATATAAAAAATCTTGTTTGTCGACTACGACAAAAAATTGGCTATTTTTATAGGAACAAAACCACCTTCCCTTTATTTAGTAGGAAAAGGATTATTGAGGCAGTTTTCATGTCTGTCCTTGATTACGGTGATGTGGTTTACCGGCATGCATCACATTCATGTCTTAAACTCCTGGACTCTGTTTTTCACTCTGCTTTAAGGTTCATTACAGGAGATGCTTATGACACACACCATTGTCTTTTATATGAAAAGGTTGGGTGTTCCTCCCTTAAAGAGAGACGTGACGCACACTGGCACATTTTTATTTACAAAGCCTTGTCCGGGAAGCTTCCTCGTTATTTAACAGAAATGCTGCAAATTTCAGATGGGCTTTATCAGACCCGCTCCACTGACATGCTTATGCTTTATGTCCCACAAGCCCGGTCTGAGCTGGGAAAGACAGCTTTTAGCTTCAGTGCCCCTGACTCCTGGAACAACTTACAGCAACAAATTAAACTAAATAACTTCATATCCTTTAACCAATTTAAACAAACTATCTTAAATCTGCCAAACTCTACCTGTAACTGTTTTAATTAGGCTATATTGTACTTTCACCCATTTCATTTTAATTGCTGCCACTCTTCACCACTGTGTAAATGTTTCAATTGTTTTTCTCTTCACCTGTTGTTGTGTATTTGATGTATTTGCATTGAATATTGTTTATGTATTGTTGTTTTTCCTTTGAATTTGTTTGAACTCGACGCAATTGTAAATGAGGGTCACCCCTCAATTGGTCTCTCGAGGATAAATAAAAGTTAAATAAATAAATAAATAAAATATAATATGTTTATTTTGTTTTGCATCACCTTCCTGGTCACGTGATGCGATAAAGGTTCATGGGTCACAGTAATCACTTAAACCTGAGGAAGACCAAATTGTTGGTTGAAACATTGTGTAGTGCGTGGCAAAGTGAAGCTATTGTGCGGACATTTTTTTCTTTTGACACTTATTCTGTCCCGCACCGCCCACATATGAATGTGCACAGAATCAGCTTTTTGAATCAATCATTGTCAGCTCTTGCACAATGAATGCTGTAGCCAAATAGCGGTGTCTCTTTAAAAGGTCCAATTGTGGTGATGGGGAATAGAATAGTAGAAAAAGAAAGAAAAAGTAAAATATAACATTGGGTTTGGCTCTGCTGCATAGTAATTTGTCCAGTCCTTATAAATGATGGTCTGTGTTAGTACTGGCTGAGGGTGGATGTGGATAAACTGAGTCTGGGCTTGCACTGGCTGTACTCAAGCATAGCACCTGTAAATTATGGATAATAATACTATTATTTATTTTATCGCTAGCATAAGGCCCTCTAAAACTGGCTGTCCCAGATTTAATTTGATACATTATCAAATATAAAAACTATTTATGCTCTGGCTGTATACATGGCTATTATTTACTGTGATATGTGTCTCCATATTGCCCAACCTGCTCAGCTAAACATTTCAATTCAAATTGGAATCAATAGTCAAGTGTCAATTCATTTGCTATGCTATCATTGCATTCTGTGTGATACTCTTTTACTACAAAACTGGGCCGACTCTGCAAAAAAGATAAAACAATATTAAAATGTATTATTTTCGAAAATTATATTTGTTAACCAAATAAGTGCACAGGTCAAATATCAAGCATACAAATTCTGATAACTTGGCACAATATCTCCAGTTATGAAATTTTACTGGCTGAAAAAGCTTTTCTTCTACAGGGAATTGGGTGGCATCACTCTTTAATAGATTCCCGAGGTCACGCATGGTTGCTATGGCTGAAATAACAGCTTACACATTCGAGCTGATTCTGTTTTTTAAGGGTTAGGTTTGTATTTAGTTGGCAGGGATCAGGACGCTGAAAGCAAGTTTATCACACAGGTTCCAGGTGAAGCGTTCCTATCTATTTGCTAAATCTTAACAAAATGGAAAAATAATCTTTGATTGAAATGTGAAAATAGGGTGATATGTGATATAATATAATGATGATTTGTTGAGGTATAAAGGCATATGAAATATGATGTTATCACATTCAGAACATGTTCTGACGATCCGATTCAAGTTCAAAGAGATGCTTTTTATGCTTAGGTTAGATACTCTGCCTGTGTCACTTAAGGTTAGATTTTCGGGTATCGGGCATTTAAGTATAACACATTAACACACCGTGTTGAGCTCAAAAAGTTATTAGGCTTTCCCCGAGTAGGTATAAAACAAATATTTTATTATAAATTATATTATTGTATTGGTTAGTTCATCTTGATGCAATAATTGTGAATTAATTTATTCTTATTAAATAGAATATAATTTTTTTTAACATTAAAGAAACAAATGCATAAGCTCCTATAAATAACATAGAACACTTCCCAGTTCCAACCATACTGTTTAAATGCTCGCTTATGTACCCAGAGCAGAAACATCCCAGACATAAGTCACTTTGTGGCGAAGAACAATTAACCTGTGTATTAATAATTCAGCTAAAAAACAGATAATTTGTCAACAAACTCGTGGCAATTATACAATCCGGGCGTTGGCTTCAACCCCCTGTAACCCCTCCTGTATTCTGAGAGGGACCTTCCTGCCCCCTCTGACCCTCCCGCAGGTGAACATGTTGCATGGCCGTGAGAACTAGAGATGGAAAGTCAAGGCCACAATGAAAGCCTGTTCATTTCTCTCTTCCTTTCTCCTCTCTCAGGTTGGAAGCCTCTCTCTTTCTCCGCCATATCACTTTACTCTGTTATCTAGTGAATGCACAGTCTTTGCCAGTTTTAGCTCCAACCTGAACTGCGACTTCATGTTGTGGACACATTTTGAATTGTTGTGTTCCCGCAGGATATGCTGACAGGATACCATCCAATCATCAACCCAAGTCCACTGTCTTGGCTTCTCTCCTAAAATAGCTTCAGTCAGCGTTCCTCTTTGCAGCGATTAGCCAAGCTGCTGTGCTGGCAGAACATTAAGAAATGTCTCAGGTGAATGACATTGCGACAGACAGGTAGATACAATGATACATTTGAATAATTCAATGAAGGGGCCTTTACCCCTTGGGACACGCATGGCGTACGTTTTACTTATCAATCAAACCAATAAATAAATAAATACTCAACTGTTGTTAATTGAGGGGCCATTTGCAGGCATGTCGTGACTCTAAAAGTTATCCTTATTCCTATCTTGGTTGTGGGTGTTCCAACATGTTGATGAAGTGAAGTTAAAACAAAATCAATCAATCAATCCATCCATCCATCCATCCATCCATCCATCCATCGTTCGTATCTCATACATAGACTTCATACCTACGGTGGCCCTGAAGTGCAAACAAATCGTAAAACACAACAAAAAGTAGGAAACACAACACACAACTGATTGGTGAGATACACTGACTATCAGTGTGTCTATCCAATCAGTGAGGTTCCCATGATGGCAGGTAGGCCCTACCTTTTCTGGTAGAAGTCAGTGACGTTGTGTTTTATCATTTGTTGTTGTGTTTTGTGAATTTGTTGTCGTGTTTTCCTATTTGCGTTGTGATTTGCACTTCAGGGCCACCGTACATACCTTCCCTTTTGTATAATGTGGGATTCTGAGTGCGCTTCAGCTAACATTGACCAGATGTAAAAATCACATTAACATAACACAATTTCTACCAAGCTTATCCAATTAGCTTCCGCAATTTGGGGGAGAAGCTAGCATTGGTCCCTGTTAAACAGCCACACCATGTGGCCTTGTTGAAAAGCTTCTTTTATCAACATTTGTATTATACAGTCTGACGTCGTACAATCTCAGACTGAAGTTCTCCTAGCAGGGCCAGCTCCCAGATGTCAGTCAACCAACGTTGGGAAAAACATCCATGCCATTGGTGAGAGGTAAAGAGTAATTTTTTACCAGCGAGAACGACTGCATGAAGGAACTTAGTGTACATTTCTGCACTACAGTGATTCCATCGGTTTCTGTGAATGGGATTTCACAGGTTGAAGTGAGGCTGGAACTTAACTATCAGCTGTATTTATTTTCAAAGAGACTGTTTAGTTTTGCTTATCTCTGATTGATTGTCATTCTTTCGTTGCTCATCACATGATGTTCTTAAGCTGCTTCACTAGGCTTTGCTGACATAAATGTTACACGAGCAACAATAATAAAGGCTTTTTGACGTCACAGTTGTCACCCTCCCTTCAGGGTTTACAACCCACCCAGTCACACCCTGCAACAGACCCCAGATGGCCAGCATTACTCACCCTGAGGTGACATGCACGCCAATGGGACAAACCGACAGGTGCTTTACGTACAATGTAGAGTTGTTTTGCAGAGACCTATCGACATTTACAATGACATTTGAAAGATATTGTGAATTAATATTATGGACTTAATAAAAATTAATGTTAGAAAGATGAGGATTCTTTTTTTAAATGGCATCAACCTGGTTTTTGAAAATAACATGTTTTTTTTTAAGATAAAGAATCGATTTTAGTTTTTTAGTTCAGACCAACCCAGTGGCCGGTGAAGACTGCTGCCCTGCACGTTCCAGCTTAGAAAGGAAACACAGGTTGGTGGGTGAGGACAATTAATGAAAACCTCCCTGTCTTTCCTTAAGGGCCAAGGCTACACAGCTTACTTTTGTCCTCATGCTTTACACCCTTCCTGTCTTGCATCTACCGTTACTGTTGATTACCTACTGTTTTTGTCACTTGAAATTCCCACTTTATCCCCCCCCCCCCCAGGCCAACACCCTTTTCCTCTCCATTGTACGTTTCCCCTGTTCTCACGTGCACTTTAATGGCCTTTTGCTCAATCAGAGGCAGTGTCTTTGTATGAAAGTGTACTGCTGTGTGGTTACGGTGATAGTAAACACTGGTGCAGTTGATGCCGGTGTGGGGGGGTAGTGGGACAGTTTTATAGTTTAGTGCTTCCTCAAGTTCACAAGCTTGCTTCCATTGAAATTTTGTTCAGCTCCACTGAATGTAAAGATTACAGATACAATAAGAACAATAACAAGTTAATTATGCAACTGTTAATGGTTGCTTTGTGTAACTTTTGTGTGATTAAAAAAAACCACATTAAACAATAACATTATATTGAATCATATCTACGATAAGGATATTTTAAGATTCTATTGTGAACCATTTCCTTAATTATTTGATTAATTAAAAAACAATTAAAAAGTGCAACTAAAATACATTTTGGACACATTGGTTCGTAAAGCAATATGTGTCATGCATTATGAGCCATTTTTTTCTTTGTTCTGTGTGTGATTGAAAGTTGTTTATTATGCAGTTAATGCCTTGCATTCTTTCTCAAAACACAGCAAGCCCTTTCCAAACTTGGCCTTGACCACTGGATTTAGCACAATCCTCCTTTTTCTTTCTATCTCGAAACTTTGAAAAACAATGACCAAAACGTTTTTTTTTTTCGGTTTTCAAACAATCGTCCTGGTTTTATGTAACATTCAAAGACTTTTGAATCAGGGCGAGTTGATTTAATTCTAATCTGTTGTCTTAACTCTTTTCTTACTCGCTCAGCAGCAGCTCATCCCAGTCCTGTAAACGTTTCAATTGCCTTCCCAATTCCCCTTCTCCTCTGCATTGAGGAGAAGCCTTTATTTATTCCAGGAGGACCACTTATTCTAGTGTTACTTGTTGCCTTCCTACTCCCAGATGGGAACTGAGGACTTATCGGACTGGGCAATCTAACCCGACAACTCTCTTGTGCACTTGTACAATCTCCTATACACACACACACACACACACCGTCTGGCTGCCACGACAGGTAAACTAAACCTGCGGCCTTGAATTACCATCCTCTTTCCCTCCTCCTTTTCCCTCCTCCGCTCCCGTCCTCTCTCGTTTCTGCGTCCAGCTACGTGCTCTCACGCTTTAGGTTAGCCATGCGTGGTATTGCACTTGCCCATACAACAGATGGTCTGTGTGAGTGTGTGTATGTTAATGGGGAGTGGTGGGGTTAAAGGTAATTGAGACAAAGCACATCCTCACTTTTCTTAATCTGCAACACTCTACTCCTCCTTGTTGTTAGCCCGGCCCCGCAGCGCTCTCCTAGTCAAGTGTGTGCCTTTGGCAGCTGTCACTCATCTACACAAGCTGTCATTTGAACAGAGCCTTAGGGGCGCACTCACACTAGGAACAGTTGCCCTGTACCAGGCCAAAGCACGATTGTCCCCCCCTCTCCCGCTGGCCTGTACTCACCCAGTCCAAACGGGCCTGAGCATCTCTTGTACATACGACGTTGCGTCATAATTGGTCATGATACAATGTTACTTTATAGACTCTATAAGGTAACATTGTATTTAAAAATAAAATTCAAATAATATATTTTTTTTATCGGATAAATCTACCGCATACATTCCACGTCTGCATCAGACCAACACAAAGGCAGAAAATATAGCATTTTTAAAAAAAATGTCCTTCAACGGGAATAGAGGCTTATAAACTAACCAAAGGACTTCTGTCTACTATGTGCATGCTTGTACATGAGCATCGATACAGTTCTTTTGTAACGTTTGACCTGAAAATGAACTTAATTTGGAGAGAAGAGATTGTGTTCCAATGTAAACACCATTTGTGCACGGTATGTCCCAGAGAGAGAGAGAGTTAGAGAGAAAAGAAACACTGTATGGACATGCAGACCTTGAAGGTGGGGTGGCAGATCCATCTGAGACAATTATATGCATGGGTGCCCATGGACATGTGTGTGTGTGTGGTTTTATAGACAATCTATACACTTCAATAACAAGTAACAAGTGTCTGAGCTTTGTTTTTGAGGGTATTTCCGCAAGTCATGATGTGTGAGCATGGGATGTTGTGTGTAATCAAGAGAGTGTTTTTCTTCACAGGTCAAATGTTGCTCATGTAAGCGGGAGCATGTGTGCATAAGGAAAAGAAAGATCAAGATAGAGAGATAAGGGCAGTGTGTGAACGAGAGAGTGTGTTTGCTGAAAGAGTGTAGACACGAGACATGAGCCAAGGACTCTATTGTCCAAAATCGATTGTCTTATTGTTTGCCTTTGTTAATCCCTCTTTCTTTCCTTTAATTGGTCCATCTTGAGTTTTTTCCACTTTAATTAAAAAATAAATATTCCTTAAGCTTATTTTTTAGTCCTCATCTAGGTGTTTAGGGGCAACCGTGGCTCAGGTGGTTAAGCGGGTTGGCCAATGATCCAAGGGTTGGCGGTTCGATCCCCGCTCTGCCACCAGTGTCATGGTTGTTGTGTCCTTGGGCAAGACACCTCACCCACCTTGCCTCGTGTGAATGTGTATGACTGCTGTATGTTTGAGGTGGTGGTCGGAGGGGCCGTAGGCGCTGAATGGCAGCCACGCTTCCGTCAGTCTGCCCCAGGGCAGCTGTGGCTACTATGGTAGTTTACCACCACCAGTATGACTGTGTGTGAATGAATGGAACCTGGAACCCTGTAAAGCGTCTTTGAGTGCCTTGAAAAGCGCTATATAAATCCAATCCATTATAAGGGCAGTGTGTGAACGAGAGAGTGTGTTTGCTGAAAGAGTGTAGACATGAGCCAAGGACTCTATTGTCCAAAATCGATTGTCTTATTGTTTGCCTTTGTTAATCCCCCTTTCTTTCCTTTAATTGGTCCATCTTGAGTTTTTTCCACTTTAATTAAAAAATAAATATTCCTTAAGCTTATTTTTTAGTCCTCATCTAGGTGTTTTTCTGCTTATGTGTGTTTTTTAGACACATGGATCACCTGAGTTACCTTGTTAAAGTTGTTTGTGAACATCAACGCCGCTTTGTGTCAGTGGGCGTGTTTCTTGTCCGTGTATTTGTGTGAAATTGCTGGGGAAAAAAGCAAAGCCATGACCCATCGAACTGGGTAGAAATCTGATCCTGACACGATTGAAAGCTCCTCTCCTCTGCCTTTCTGTCCCATCTCTCTATCTCTTTCTCTGTCCTTCTCTCATCTGGTTTCCCTCTTCCTCCTTTTATAGCTTTCCACCTCTCCTTCCCCGTGCTCCCTTCATCCAAGTGCTTCTTCCTTTTCTCCTCTGCACACCTCAACTTTTCAATACAGCCTCCTCTCCTATTGAGCTTCAGGCCAAAGGATCACTGTCACACACACCAACACACATACACAGAAGAATGCAGTAAGAGGAGAAGAGTGTTGTGTGGGGGGAGGGAGGGAGTAAATCTTAAAAAAAAAAGTAGAGATTGGTATCTATTGTTATCTCTTGTACATGTTGTGTCAAGTTGTGTGAAGGAATGATGTTTGGATGGACAAATAATACATTGTAGCCTATACCGTTCACTTTTCTACTCAGACCTAGCAGGCTACACCAATCAACACCCAATTCTAAGAGAGTGTCTAGCTAGCAAGCTAACATGTGCTAACCTGTTCATTTAGTAGAACTGGCAAATCATTTAACTCTTTATAATTTTCAACCAAAACTCTTTACAGAGTATTAATTTAAACCCAAACCATGACGCTTTCCTAATCCTAACCAAGCTGTTTCCGCTGACAAATTGCACATTTTGTTATTGAGTTTTTGAGGACTTCTGTGTCTTTGTCTTTCTGTCCACCCACCACATTAAAAGTCCAGCCCACCCCTTCGGACAAATATGTATTTCATTAGAAAATTGTCTATTTTAAATGCTTGCATTTGCTGTAGATGCTGTCGGACAGGAAACACCTAACATATTTTGGTAAGGATAAGAGGGGGAACTCCAACACAAACACTAAAATCAGGCTGGGCTGTGAATAACAAAACACTCTCACTGAAACCCAACTGGGTACATCTCACCAAAACATCCTGGCCATTAATCAAAATCAAAAGAGGTGTTTTGACAGCAGTTGATATGGATTAGAATTATAACCACTTGATAATTTTGTTTCCGGGTCACCTCGGTTTATTATCTTGTCCTTGACTCTGACACCATCTTTGTGATTTCAGAGCCCACTGACTATTTAAAAAAAAAAAAAATCTTCTTGGACGACACTCAGTTTCTACTTTTTTATGTTCACACAAACATTTCAAGACCTCAAGAAACCATGCTTCTCAGAGGCCGTGATAGGGCCACAATATCTACTGGTTGTTTTCTTTTTTAAATCGTGGTTATAGAGATAACGGCTGTCAAGAAACCTGATGCATTAAAACCCTGCCAAAGAAGACAATAACATTTGAGATTGGGAGTGATGGGTCAAGTTAAATACCACAAGAAAAAAAAAAGGAAAACTCAAAGTCATTTCCATTTAGCCAGTTGCTGCCAGATGTAGCTGAGTTTCTTTTAATATCTTTATGAGATCTGGTCTATTTTCTCCCACCCCCACAAAATTCAGGTCTTCAGAACCTTGGTCATGCAGCGAAATCCATACCAAGCCAGGAAAACAATAGTTCTTGTCAGTAACAATAGGTCCTTGAGCCTCTTTCTTTTTCTTCTATGGTGTGAGGTTTACTTTATTAGGAAATGTTGTTTTTGACATTGTAAATGTTTAAACTCAATTCATGTGTTTGAAGTGTGTCAACCTATCGTTGACAGTTAATTGAAAGGGTGCATTGTACCTCTACTGTCTCGTAATTGTAGGAAACCCATTTATTGGTATAACATTGGGTGCAAACCTTTTGTCTATTGTGTAACAGTTAATACTCCACTAGAGGAGGATTAAATAAAAGTGGTTAGTGCAAAAATGATGATGCCGACCTCCATTTTGGATTTTCGGGCTCTCCATTTTCCTAAAGTTCAATTACAGGAGAGTGCTGTTTTCTCTGATAGCATTCAAATGTATGGTTTTCACTGAAAAAATTGCTGTTTAGTTTTATTTAAATTTTATAAATGCTGGTGTAACCTTGATTCTTATATTGGCCCTAATTTTTTTCTCAATATTTTTTGTCATATACACACTATACCAATTAGACATTAGAATGTTAGAAATGTATATTGGTGAGAGAGGAATACAAATCAAAAGAGTTCAAAGTCTAAATGCTGCCTTAAATGAAGGCAACAAAGGTTCAACTCTATGTCACACCAATCATGACATCAGTGATGTGGCCTGATTCCTGAGTCATAAAAGGTTACATATAGATTTAAATCCTTTGAGAGCTTAACAGTACAGGTGGTACGGAGAGTAAACACTTCCTTATCATAAGAGAGACCTTGTTTCAAATCCTTGCCACAGTTTCAATAGGTTGTGTATGTGTCCTAAACGATCGGTTACATACAGATTTAAATCCTTTGCTTAACAGTACATGTGGTACGGCGAGTAAACACTTCCTTATCATAAGAGAGACCTTGTTTCAAATCCTTGTCACAGTTTCAATAGGTTGCACATGCAATTATCTGACCGAGTTATTGTTGCCTTTCTGCTTGAAATCCTGAATGTCATGCAAGAATGAAACCTCTGCAAGGGGGTCAAAGGATTTTGGAAAAACCTGGGTAACCAGTAAGATGTCTACTAACTGAACCGAGTTTCTTAACAATGTGTACTGCTAACCAGGTTTGTAACAGGTATTTTCTTCAACACTCGTATGAACACATCTTCAGACAATTAAGCATCACTCTGACAGCGGTAATGCAGCAGCAATGGAGCAAGCATCCTATGTAGAGTAGCAGTGTGTCCCTGTATCTGAAATAATAAGGTAAAAAGGAGAAACATACAAGAATGAGGAGAGGAGCTCACATGGCGGGTATTGTGTTTGGTTTTTAAAACCTGTCGCACGGAAATAACGATTCTGTCAACAGACTTGCAGTGTGAAGCTCCACCCTTTTCGGACAATTTGGGACCACTTAGTACCACCAATGACTGGGAGACCAAAGTATGTACGGTATGCTAATTTTGGTACCCTTCCCAACTTTTGACAATCGAAGCACAAATAATTGCCAGCTGTACCGTACCAAGCCGAACTGTACTGATTAGTGGAAACGAGGCCGCTGACTTAGGATGAATTTGGCCTGGCCGCACAGGGTTGAGTGGTGCAAATGCTAGTTGATTGCAACATTCTGAATATTCTCAAGGTGTCATGGGAGGCAGGTCCGGAAAAGGACGTTGGTCATTGAACCAATCTGAGCACTGGAGCTCTACTCACTTGAGGGTTTTTGTCTCCCATTCTGCCCAGAGGCGTGTATGATATGTAGGGCTGCAACAACAAATCGATAAAATCGATTAAAATCGATTACTAAAAGCGTTGGCAACGAATTTGGTCATCGATTCGTTGAGTCGCGCAATTAATAAGTCACTTGTAGGCGCGGCACTGTTTACATCCAGCCGCCGACAGGTTCATGCACGCCCACAGCGAGCCTTCCGCACGTGAAGGCTTGCTTCACGTGCGGGAAAGCTATAGTGTGAGCGGCCACAGCTTGTATTTTGGTCATATCTAACACTGGACTGTAGGCCTATATAAAAGTGTTGTGCCTTTGCTGTCTTTGGGTTAAAAAAACTCCTTCAACTCAGTATCCGTCTAGTCCAAAAAAACTCTGTCAGCTGCTGCTGCAAACGGTGTGTATGGGCTCGGAGAGTCGGCATCGGCGCATCAACAGTCATTGAAAGCAGCGGCAGTAATCACACAACCGAACGGTGTAGAAAGTCCCGTCAGTAAAAAATAGTGATCCAGATTTTAAATCCATGTTAAAATCGGAAGGATATAGAGCTAGTTAGCTTAAAAAAGTAGCGACCATGTCAACTGTGATGTGTTCAGGCCGGCTCAGTAATATGATTGATGTGTTCAAATGCAACACAAAGAAAAAAAAGAAATTTGAGATTTTGGCGAAAACTTGTTTTCCCAGCAATATTAAATAGATAGTAAAGATGGAATTATGACCTGTTTAATGTCCTATCTTGAGCTATGATCATATCAGCAACTAAAGTAATAATACAAGTTCTATTTCAACACAATAATAGAAAAGTATCAATAGTGATATCAATAAATACTTGGATCGTTAAGGAGTCTCGAAAATGGTATCAATATCAATAAGAATTAACGATCTCCTGTCATCTGAGAGAAATTAAGAGGATTTCATTTTTTTAACCAGTAGTATTTACCGGTTAAAAATCTTATCGGTTGACTGGTTTACCATGGACATCCCTTATATACTGCATTGTATGTTTTTTTTTGTGTTATCCCAGTTAAGTTTATTATTCATTTTTTATCATTTAATATTATTTTTAATAGTTCTGGGACGTTGGAACAATAACCTGGTGTTTTGACACTTCAGTGTGCACTGTGAATTTGAAGTAATGTTCAATTTTTTAATAAAGATGCGGAATTTACAAATGTTTATTTTTTTTATCCGATTCATCGATTAATCGAAAAAATAATCAACCGATTAATCGATTATTAAAATAATCGTTAGTTGCAGCCCTAATAATATGAATGGAACAAAAGTTTTGATTTAACTTATTATTAATGTTATTATTAAATGTTATCTGTTGCTAGAGTTTTGATTGATTTCTATTTAACACAGGGTTTCACCTAGGAAATCCATCTTATGAAAATAATTTTTTTTGTGTCTATACCGCAAGATGTTAGTAGAGGTGCTTTGTAGTCCAGGCGAGGCTGGGCACCTCCATTGTGAGAAGCTTTGGGGAACTTTGGATACTGTTGCCTTCCCATCAAAGATAATTCATCAACATGTTAAGCTCTTTCACTGTCTGTCAGCCAGGATACAGACCAGCTCAGGCAGAACGGAGCGCTATTATGTTCCTCTGCCATTCAGCAAAATAACTAACAAAATGTGAGTGTTGACACGCTGGTAACAGACACAGATACCGATGGATGCACATGAACAAATATACTTTCATTTGTATAGTAAGTAAACAAATACTGCACACCACAGCCGTCTGCCCCCCCACCAGGCAGCTGCTTGTTGTGTTAAAACGACTGACTGGACAGGTAGAGCTTCTTGACCGATCATTGAACAGTTCATTGAAACCTGATGATCCTCCTTCCTCATAGTGTTATTTGACTGTACCCTTACTGTCATTGCGAAGTGTATCTGGTTTAGTTGGTGTCAGATGAACGTCTGGCAGTGTCTCCATGCGCTCAACAGTACTAGAGTAAACAGTAATAGTAGAGCGCGACCACGAATGCAGGAGATTTGCCCTAGTTCTCGAGTGTCTGTGAGCAAACATCAAAACTCCCGTGACATCCAGGATGTCTACATAATCACAGTACATTCATTGACTGACAAAGTTTGCTAACTTAAGCCTAATACATTAAAATTACTCTTCACAAATACATTTAGTCTACTTACTTGCCAGCTTGAACTGGAGCTCAGTCAGCCATGTTAATGATTTAACCTTGAAGGATCCATTTGTTACCTCTTGCGGCCACATTTTTTTTACATTCAGAATAAAGCACTTATGTGTTTACAGGACATAGCAAAATAAAAGATATTAAACAATATACACTCAACGGCCACTTTATTAAGTACAGCAGTTAATTTTCTTGTGAAGACATATAACTAACCAGCCAATCACATGTCAGCAACTCAATGCATTTAGGTATGTACAGGACAGGACAACTTATTACGGTTGAAACCGAGCAACAGAATGGGGAAGAAAGGGGTTTTAAGTGACTTTGAACATGGCAATGTTGAGGGTGCCAGGAGGGCTGGTATGAGTATTTCAGAAACTGTTGATCTACTGGGATCCTCACTCCAAACCATCTCTAGGGTTTACAGAGAATGGTCCGAAAAAGAAAAAAATATCCAGTGAGCGGCATTTGTGTGGACGTAAAATGCCTTGTTGAAGGCAGAGGTCAGTGGAGGATGGGCATACTAGTTTGGGATGATAGAAAGGCAACAGTAACTCAAATAACCACCCGTTACAACCAGGGTATGCAGAATACCATCTCTGAACGCAAAACACGACCAACCTTGAAGCAGATTGGCTACAGCAACAGAAGACCCCACCGGGTGCCACTCCTGTCAGCTAAAAACAGGAAACTGAGGCTACAATTCTCACAGCATCACCAATATTCAATGGAACATTTAGAAAAAAATTACTCCATATTTGAAATGAACTTACAAGTTTCCTGTTATGATAAAGTATACTGCTGTCTTCTTTGGTGGAATTCAAGGACTTAAACAGGCATACATTGAGAGAAATTATATACAGTACTTTAAACTCGAGAATTTAAATAGTTTTTTCATTTGTTTTACAATTGCAGATATTATTAAGGTAAAAACATTCATTCAAAGATGCAATGATGATTATGTTCAAAGGGACTTAGAACTTATCGGGTTTTCTATTTAAAGAAGAGTCATGGTACAAAGAAGGGCAGACTTGTTGTCCTAAACATGAACTCGCAAATAAAGTGTAACTGGTTTCTAAGTCATTATGGGCTTGGTTTAATACAAGGAAACACCTTTGGCTAAACATCAGTGTAAAGAGTGCACTGTGCAATATATATTGGAAAGGGTAAAGAATGAATGTCTGTCTGACACATTGTAAATATTGGCCTTCATGGTGGTTTTATCCTTAGTATCAGGTCATTTACAGGCAATTTATTTCTTTTGATCACTGGTTCACCCTTTGTGTGCTGTGTCTGTGTGCATTTCTATAAGAAATTAAATTATTTACTCAGGGAAAGTTTGCTTAGCACCAATGCTCCTTTAGCAACGCCCTATTTCACGCTCACACATGCAGTACAGGCTGTCGGCCAGTTTGCCTGCACTGATGCAACTGCAGCTGCTTCTTGGCATTGAGGGAGGGGATTAAGTCATTTTTGGCCGTGAATGTCTTTTTGCGTGTTATCACTGCATGTCACATCCCATATCATATCTTGTTCACAAGCAACTTAACAAACCATTTCTGAAGAGTGAAGGCCTGGTCACACCAGAAAGCGACACAGCATTTATCATCCATGCATCATCGCTAAATACATGGTTTTAGAAGCTTTAGGCATTCATGTTATAACTCCTTTTAGATTTGATGAACTACCATTGCTAATGAGCTAACCGATAAACTACTGTCCAGCAGGACACATTGTAACCCAGTGTCACAATATTTCTGAGCTTTTTTATTATCTGTATAAACATCAACAGCTGCTGGCTCTGAGCCAGGCTTTTGTATCCTGTAAACACCTAACTTTTTTCAGCGCACACACACAATGTACAGGTAGCAGATGGTGAGTAGATATTAGCTGATTTTGACAAAAAGTCTTCTAGATTAGATTAGCTAGTATGCCTTAAATAATATTATTGGTTTCAGGAGGATATATAGCAACTGCAATGTGCTGCAAATACAAACGCCCCTCTACCATGAAGACTCAGAAAGACGGTCGACTAAACATACACACAAGTAGCAAAACTCAAGGAAACCAATTTACAAAGATTGAGAGGGTAGACAAAATATGAATGCAAGTTGAATTATTAGCATTGATTTACTTCAACATGTATTCATCATGGAGATTTCACAATTCCATTTATTTATTGACTTAATCATACAATGGTGTTGTAAATGCTGCTGTGACCAAGCCATAAACACATGATTTCACATTAGAGGTCTGCTTGGAAATGAGCCAGTAAATGAGCAGTTCAGTGAGCATGTAATAAGAAGTATGTCTACATTGCTGCTACATCTGTATGTTCTTTGTGATCTGAATGCAGTTCAGTAAAGCTACATTCACAGGCAGACTAAATAATGCTTTTGAGTCATCTCATGAGAAAATGGACTGCTACACTCAGCAACTCATTCATCCAAAAAAAAGTTCTGAGGGTGGTTGACTGTTGAAAAATTCAAAGGACTTTATTAACCTTGTCTAATTCATAACGCACCGGTGCATTTCGCACACAGTCCCTTTTTGGGGTGAAGCATTTACTTGGTATCTGGCCTGTATACGCATACCAGCTATAACATATCTAATATATGCTTAAGTACATGTGTAAAAAAATGGAGGTGAGAACTGCATCAAAGATGATATAATAATGTTTGAAATTGTGTTTGGCTGCCTGTGAATGTCCACTGTACTAGAATTTCTGTTAACCAAACAAATAGGTCAGCCCCATTGTCCTCTCCAGAGTCCTTCACTCGAAAGTGCTTATTGTAAACATTCTTGAAATTGACGATCATTTTAAGTTTGAAATGGAAATTTAGACATAATTAATTCCTGAAAGTGTCACCACTCAATGTAATATATATCGATAACCATTCTTGATGTTTTCAATCCCTTCTTGTGAGTGTTTTTGCTGAAAGGCCGGACATAAATACTATCTCTGGGAGTAGCCTTAAAACAGTAGCCTCTACGTGGCCATTGATTTTTGGAAAGTTGAAATTAATAAATAACACACAATAAAAATGGCAAGTATCTTCGGGATGAGACAACAAACCTGGAAAAACAGCTGCAGTTTAAAAAAGAAAAAATGACAGAATGTAGGGAATAAACAGAAATGGAGCGTAGCGTTAGTTCAGGCAGGGTACGGAGTCAAGCGGCTGTCTTCTCTGCACGTCAGCTGACAGCCATAGTCTGCCCCTAGCACACCATTGGCCATACACTCAAAGTGGCGCCTTATTTAAGCTGCTCTAGCCCGCTTACTGGTGCTGCTTCCTCTGCAAGCTCTTGAAACCCACCTCCACCCCACCACCTCCTTGTTAACTGTGTCATCAATGCCATTTATGTTGTCATTGACACTTGTTCTGTTCTACACCCAAGGGGGTCCTTCCTGCTGATCTCCTCAAATTTCGGTAATCCATGTAGCTCATGGAGGACAGGGGGATGGCTCTCTCTGCCTTAAAGCTGTCCACGTGTGCGCGTGGAGGGGGAGGAGATCATGAATCAGAACCAAACCGCCTAACTTAATTAATGCAAAGTATTCTGCTAATTGAAATAAACTTCTATTTTTGACTAAAGTATTCCTGTCTGAAATGCAAGTTGTGCATAAACTGCAGTGAAAGACAGTTGCTTTCAATCAGTCGTTACACATGCATTTTAAGTTCTTCTCTGTCTTTCAAATACCGCTTTATCCTAAGACAACTGCCATACCTCTCACTCCGACAATTATTCCTGTACCAACTTGTACTGCACAACTGTAGAGTCCCAGACTCTTTCTAAACCTTCCAAAGAGCCTCCATGGAAACTTTAATGCTCTGAAACAAACATTTCTTTACAGCTTGCCTGTTGTATTGTTGTCCACACTTGTGCTAGCCAAGCTGTCTCGCTAGCTAAAGCAGTTCACCAACTTATGATCATGATATTTAGCAAATATACAGCTTTATGGGGGATCAGGCTTCAAGTGTTTTGAAATTATTCATAAAACTGATGTCTGATTTTCCACTGCTGGGTTTAAGATATGATTAAGATAAAGCAACTAGAATAACGTGGACAAGGTCAGAGAGATACTGTGGACATTGCTAAAAGAATAAATAACAGGATGCATGTAGCGGATCAATTCTTTGAACAAACGCAGCACTTTCTCCTTTTACCCTCACCCTCATGTAGCTTCCTTCCCAGCTTTGGTTTATTTTTCTCAGTCCCTCCTGTCATCCTCTTTACACTCCTTCCTCCTGCTCCCTCTTCGTGCTGTTTGCTCATTTTTCTCCTCCTTCACCTACTTTTTTACCTTCTCTCACTCCATCGCTGGTTCTGCCCCTGTCTCTCCCCCCAGAGAGCGGGATGAATAATGCAGTGTTCTGCTCTGATAATCATCATCATCATTGGCCTTTCCTCTGATTTCCCTCTTTTCATTCTCTTAGTAAAACATTTCTCTTCGTTCTTCTCCCCTTCCGACTAGCAAAACTGTGCTTGAGTCAGCAGTGGACGCATTCTAAAGTTACAAAAAGGAGAAAGATGGCACAGCAGCCTTTAACGTGATCAGATGAAGGCAATTGTTGGTGAGTTTGGAATATTCATTCATTCGAGTTTAGATTCCTTGAAGTAGCTGTGAGGACCTTTCAGTTTTTGTGGATTCTACCGCCCCAGATGGACAGAAGTGGAGGTTTTTTAAGGACACTGGCGTAAAGATCTTGCTAGTATAGTGCGTACCGGTGGCGCGTGTATTTGTTTTGGAAGCTAGTGAAAGAGAGACCACAGGATGCGTCACATAAGGTAGTGTATTCATATGTGACTAAACATGTACTGTAAGACTAATAATGGTAATATGATCATGGTGAATCTAAGTAAACTTTGATTTAGTAGCGTTACACAGGATGTTTCGGTCTGCCTGATGTAAATCATATTGTCTGGGTTCCCAGGAAATCGGACCCATACAAAGGAATTAGTAATAAGAGGCATTTTTTCCCACAGATAGTTTAGTTTGCTGTTACAGGTCATTAATAGTCATTCAGTTCCCCTCCATTGAATTTGGGTTGAAGCGGTAATCTCAAAGATTGAAATTTAAAAATTTAAACATAAATAAAGCCAAAACTATCAGACTGCTAACATTATAAGTGGAGTATTACAGTTTCCAGAGAGCTCTTGTTTATATTTGAACTAACTATGGTCCATCCAGACCTGAGGAGAGCTTTCACGTCCGCAACTAACCTGAATGCACACACACAGAAACACACATACACAGACCTAACACATGCACATGTCCTAACAAGAACAAAATAATTAAACACTGCTACACAGACACAATCTAAAGACACACACACTCTCTTCACGCTATTGCCAACCCAGGGCCTGTGTCAACACTAACACACTCTCTCCCTGTGAGGTCTGTGAGATGTTCACCAGCATAGGAAGGCTTCCGCTCTGTCAAAGTCACAGATTGCATGATGAACATAAACACACACACACACACACACACACAACCAACATGTGTACAATTTGTCTACATTGAGCGATATCAACATAAAATGGATACCATTCATTGCAGCAGTGGAGATGTCTGTGCTTATTGTTTCAACCAATGAGTGTTTGCTTATTTTGTTTCTTTCAAAATTGGATTATACAACTTTACTTATATTTAAACATTTCTCAGTGATACGAATATGGCCACTGATTACAAATAAATAATGTTTTCACTGCAAATAAGAAGTTATTTGGTTGCATTCACTAATATGAACACACACACACACACACACACACACACACACACACACACACACACACACACACACACACACACACAGATCATGTGTGTGGGTAACCTTGGTGGGTCATTCTACTCTTCCTCTGTTTATTTGTCTAAATGTCTGGGAGCCAATAGAGCAATTTCTTCACCTTCTCCCTCCTTTTTTCAGCCTTTCTTCCCACTCTGTTTGAACTTCCCTCCCTTCTTTCTTCACTAACTGTTTTCCTTCATGCCATCCATCTTACCTCCTTTTCTTTGACTTTGTCCCCTTTCCTCTTGTACCTTTCTACCCCTCTGTTTTCTCCTCCATTGCTTTCAGGTGTGTTTGTTTTGTGTGCCAGCACACCTGTCTCTTTTAATTATGAGTAATTTGCGTGTGTTTGTCTTCCTACTCTAGTTTGAATGAGCATGCGTGTACTGCATTCATCTCTTTTTAATATGCGTCAGTCAACGCTGCTGTTTAGTTTTCCATGGGACAGGGAGTCGCACGTTAGGCAGAATGCTGTGACGAAAACAATGTCCCATCAATTACACCCTTTTGATATTTCAAACAGGCACAGTGTTTGCTGTTGGTGGTTGGGATTGTAAACCGATACCGATCAAAGTGCAAATAAAGAAATGAGAGCGCGGCGCCTTTGAGCGGGCATGTTTGTGACTCGGCATTAAGCATGCAGAATTTACTGTGCAAACATTTTTAATCTGGTCCCTATAATTTAGGATGTTGCTTGTGATCTCGTCAGGATTTAGTCTATCAGAAAGGACTTAGTCTCCTTGTTTAGGGTTAACTGCGGTATCCCAAAATGTCATCATATTTCAAGCCCTGTGGACCGACTCCAGTCAAGTTAATACAAGTCATATTTATTTACGGCGAGGTTTATACAAACACAAGTACAGACAAAACAAAAATAAAAAAATAAAGCAGGAAGAGCAGGGTAGGCGCTTTATTCCCACGGGAAGTGGGTTGGAGCCTTACAGTGATTTTGCCATTTCAAAAACAGTCTGTGAGGTACAAAATATCATAACGGCTAAATGACACCTTTTCCCTAAGAGCTGCATCTACCTTTGTGATGCTGGCTAACAGCTCTTACAAACGGCCGAATCTAAAAGCCACTCTGGAGAGGTGGACTTTTAGATGTGTCCACAAGGTTGTGGCATTGCAAGACACAGTGGACTGTGAGGATTTGCAGGACCTGCTCCATCAGCAATGGAGGGGGCACCATCTGTGGCACATCTCACCCTCCAGATATTATGGAGAAACATAATTTTCAGCCATCTCCTTAATGTCGGAGGCCATAAGGCAGACATAGACCATCAAGCGATCGTTGTTGTCAAAGGTGGTTGTCTATTCCTATAAAAGTAATAATTGATGATAAGTTAAGTTGGAAACCACAAGTTAGCCATCTTAGGGGCAAAATAGCCAGGAGTATTTCTATACTTTGGAAAGCACAACATTTTTTCAATCAAAAGGCCTTACTTGTATTATACTGGAGTTTAGTTTCCCCACATCTGCATTACTGTGCCGAGGTGTGGGGAAACACTTACAAAGGTAAATTGCACCCCTTGGAGATTCTTCAAAAAAAGGCAATATGAATTATATACCAAGCCAATTACAGGGCACACACTAATAACTTCTTTATTGAAGGTAGAATTCTCAAATTACGTGACGTGGTAAATTACCACACCGTACAAATGATTTACAAGGCTTCAAAAAAAAAGCCTTCCTAACAGTTTACAAGTAATGTTTGAAGAAAGAGGAGTTTCGGATGATTTAAGAAGAAAAAGAAAATTCACTGAGAAAAATATACGGACCACACTTAAATAATTTTCGATTTCAGTAAAGGGTATTAAATTATGGAATGAACTTGATGAAGATGTCACAGGGAGTTGCAGTTTGCGCAATTTAAAAAAAAATCATGTCTCAAATTATGGAAAATTACAGACTGAAAGCTGAGCACATTGGGTTTACTAATAAGCTGAGCACAAGGTGAATGTCACTATCATAACATTATTGTATCGAATAATAGAGGTCAGCAGACAGACTTGTATGGGTTTGAATACTTTTGCAGATGTGTCAATGAATAATGAGAATGGAAATTGACTGTGTATTGGACTGCAGCTGCTTAACAGAAAAAAATTAGCAAAATCATAAAAAACAAAAAAACAACAACAAAATTGTGTTTTTTTAAAACATTTTCTGTAACAGTAAATGTGTATCTGAATCTGATGAAAATGGGGGCGGGACCTGATAAGCCTTTGGCTTCTTCCGTCACCTTTCGGACAACACAAAGTATGATGTATGATGTGAAAGAGATAATTGTCTATTGTGTGGAATTGTCCGAAAGAATAATAATAAATTAAATTAATTTTTTTTTTTAAATATTTGACCATTAACCATAGCTCACTGAATCGATCTGTAACAGTTACAAAATGGCCTTGAAAGTCTATGTGGGAGAACTCCCATCAGAATACAAATTAAGCAAGAGCAGACTCCTGTTCTTTTCCAGAAATAGATCAACGCAGCACTTTCTAATGTCATGATGGTGGAACAACCTCACAGGTTGATCATGGCCCCTTTAATCAGTTTCAGATGGTTTGCATTCATCACTTTGGGCAAAGGATACAGTTTGAAAATGAGATGCAGTTGTGCAATTATTCTGATTTATTTGCTGTATCTTGTAGAAACTTAAAGCTCCCATATTATACACTTTTCGGTACTATTATACACCATATTATATGGTCTTAGTGGTCCCTAATACGTTTTTCTTTAATTGTTTGCTGAAAAAAACTTTCAGATAATGTATTGTACTATGCTGATGTTCAGCTAATCTCACAATGGCCTGTTTTTTAAAAAGAGCTGCAGCTCCCCTCGTAAATATACAATCTTTGAGCTGCCCCCGCCCCCTGTCCGGAAGCGAAGCCAGATACGCCTTGCCCTCTGTCTGTCAGGGGCGTGGACCAATAAGAAATAGGGGTGTGGGCTGCACAGTGGAAGCTTCTGGCTTTCCAGTTTGTGAGGTCAGAAAAGGGGAAATTCTGACTGGAGTATATTGGGGGGGAGGGGTGGGGGTTTCAGAAAGGGGGAGAGTGAGAACAGGAGAGATTGTTATTTTTTTTTATATTTTGGCAGTCTCTAGGCACACCGTGGACCCATGGATATGTTAGAACACATTTAAAAAGTGCATTTAGCATAATATGTGACCTTTAAGATTTGAGTAGTTTGGCGAGCCTTTGTGGCCGAGTAGTTATAGAGCATGTCACATTATCGCAATGTCGCCGGTTTGACCCGCTGTCGGCGACCTTGGTTGCAGGCTCATCACATTTCCTGTCCACTCTGCAGCTTTACTCTATCCATGAAAGGCAAAAATGCCCAAAAACATCAAGAATTGAGTGGCTTACAATGCCGCAGATTGCTACAGGTTTAATTCAGAAAATCAGCAATGCTTCCTGCAGTTGGGTCAGATCAAGGTCTGATCAGGTTCCAACCTCAAGTGAATCGAAACAGAGTTTGTTAAGGCTGGACTGCGACCACGTCTTAAACAAGGTCTCAGTGCCGTTGTTTTGGTCCTTACATGAGTACCATTTCTGTGTTCACACCTTCCCAAACGTACCGCACCAAGGCAGTAACCGCTCAAGGGATGGGGTCAACCGAAACATGGTTGGTGGGAAAGCACCTAAAGCACCTCAAAGTATAGTACAACCAGGGCTTAAAACTTTGTATATCAGGCAAATTTGGTCCCGTCCAAACTACATGTACCTGTGTTAGGACATTTTTTGGAATCTTTTTCTTGTCTTTCTCTGTTCTCCTGCCCCTGCAGGCATTGTAGGGTTAACCTAACACACCTTGACTCAAACTACTACTATCTTTAGTAGGAGCGAAGTTGAAAACAGTCCTCTCCCTTTCCAAAAGTGGATGCTTTTTTATAGGGCTATAGTACAACCATTTCAGAAGGACATTTCCAAAGTTATAAAAGTTGCCTTGTCACTCTTTAACCTGTTTATACTGTCCTCTCATATTTCATCTTCAATCTCTTCTTCTTTCCCTTTCTCCTTCTGCATAATAACCTCCTCTACCATTAACTCCTTATTTACACATCTCTCATATTCCTCTACATCTTTCCTAGCTTTTCCTATTTGTCGTCATCACCCTCCCCTCCCTTTCTCCTCTAAAACTTTTCCCCCTCTCCCTCGCTCCTTTCATATTTGATGATTTCACTGCGGTCCAGGATAATAATTACACAGTTGTCATGTCACATGGGGAGCTCGAGGGAACCGCTGGAGATGTGCGTTGCCGTTGTGCTCATTAAAGATTGAGCACATCCTTTACAGTGATGATGCTGAACGAAAGGCTGGTGTTAGGGGAACTCCTATGATGTATGACTAATGCTTAGTCATAGAAGGGGAAACACAATATACTGTACAGTATGACTGTGCGGATGCTTCAGCTCTGACTGGATCTATTTGGGAAAATTACATAACAAGGTGTGGAAAAATACCTGGCAGGTACCAGTTTGAAAGTCTATTTTTGCTAGCTAATGTCAGTAACTCTATTTAAGTTTACAGGTGAATTGCAAAATTGCAAGACTTAAGACTAACAAAAGCATGAATTTGACCATGAGTTTTGATATTGGCTGTGGTTGAACTTTTTTATTGCAGTCGTCTGTGTTGGTGCCATTGTAGCAGGTTACGGGAATGAATACAAGTTGACCATGTAACTGTTGAAGTTATGAGTCATGATAAGCCACACGTGCCTTATAAGCTTTCTGTTTCAAACATACAATCTGTGTCAGCATTTCAACATTTATTATGCAAGCTACTGATGCTGGACTTTCTTAAAGTATTATTTTGAACTCTTTAATTTTGAAAGCATGGTAAAGATTAGGGTTTAGGATGTGTTGTTGATGTTGTTGTTGTTTTTTTCTCCCTATGTTGTACTTCTGTTTGATCCAAACAAACATGGGACAATAAATGCAAAACTTTAATGCAAAAATTGCCACCTGACGATCTAAATGTAGATGTTCTAGATGCAATGCTGGTCCATGCAAAATGGCTTGGTACTGCTCCATGTTTGCGCCGACTGCACGCGTAGGTGCTTCCACTTTGAACCGCAGACCACTGTCCTTTGTTTCGTCTGATTGCCTGCTTGTTTTGGAGTTGTATTTCTTTGGGATACAAATGGAAGGACATGAGCACTAGGGTTTGTTGAAAGTTGTAGGAAGTGTTAAAAAGTTGTATAGAGAGGGTCCAGGCACTAGAATAAGAACTGAAATAAGAGACCAGCATTGCAGACAGAGTTTTCTGCCTTCATGGTTGCGGTTTGGCAGGCTTAAACCTCATAATGGTAATAAACCTTATCTCAATAAACATAATTGGAATCTAAACACAATTATATGATCGCTTTGATTGTTTTTGGTACAAAGCCACAGTGAGAAGGCAAAGAGGCTGTGTGTGCCTGCCACTTTACCCTCTATTTATGCCACAGTTTACTAACATCATTGCATCCATCACTTAGCCTGTGTCCAATCATCAGTCGATTCCGCTAAGGTCTGGCCTGTGTGCACTGGCCATTGATGAAACATTCATGGTTTTACCAGATGTGCTGTTGAGATTTACAAGAGACAGAGGGGGGAGACCAGATGTGCAACAAAAGAAAAGTTTGCCATGTCTGTTTTCGTGTCTTCAGTTGTGAGCCCAAAACCATGCATACGCCGAATGCACAAACACACATATTTGGATTAAACTGCACTCAGTAGAAATAGTGCCAAGCTGTGGAGTGATGTAGTAAAGACTGTTATTGAAGCTGCAACCACAATGGCGGTCTGATCTGAACACCAACCCAGGGGGAAGGGGTTATTGCAACCAGTCCACAGTGGTTGTTTGTTACTGCTTTTTAAAATCAACCCCTACGATTGTCGAAGCAATTTCAAAGAGATATCTTTTCATTTCTATGCGGACGACAATCAATTATAGATTTCCTTGCACCCAAACGGTTATACACGCGTTTACATATTCCCATCTGGATCATTGTTACTATCTGTTCACCTGTCTCAGCACAACATCCATAAACCGTTTACAGTTAGTTCAAAGCGCTGCTGCCAAGTTCCTGTCCAAGTACCCAAAAAGATCCCATGTTACGACGATCATGAAGTCTTTACACTGGCTCCCCATCAAATTCAGAATCCAATACAAGATTTTAGTTATCACCTTTAGAGCCTTGCATTGTCAGACCCCTCCCAGTCCCTATATCACAGATTTACCCCATCCATACAACAAGATCAGAAACCTCAGGTCCTCAGGTCAGCGTTTACTTGTTGTCTCTCATACCAGGCTCAAACAAGGGGAGATTGTGCTTTTGAGGCGGATCCTCCTACATTTTGGAACACTCCCACTGGATTTGAGATATCTATAATTTGTGGGAAACTTTAAAAAAACACCAAGACCCACCTTTATAGACCTGGATTCTTTGTTGATCTTGTTTTATGTTATATTATTTATGTTCCTCCCCGTGTTCTGTGTTTTTGCTTATATTTGCATGGAATGTCTTCTGCGCTCTTCTTTTAAGTATTTTTATTGTGTTTGTTGTGAAGTAGGGGAGAACGGGGTAAGTAGGCACACTTTTTACTCTAGTGAGAATTGCTCATCACCAAAACATCTGTCAATAGCCATTCCTACATTAAATTGAAGCTTAAGGTGTTGGCTAGAAATGTGCGTCTCTCTTTTTTTCCAACTTATTGTAATGAAGAAGTAATTTACCATCAAAGACACTCTGACACATTGTGACAACCAACCCCATCAAGGGGTCGGTTGTCACACACTATGGGGTTGTTTGTCACAATGTTATCTTAATGGGAAAAATCTTAAAAAGAAGGCAAGGAGGCAGAACCAAATTTGAATGTTTAATTGCATTGTCAAGTTGACAAATAGGCCTACATAACGTTCTGTAGCCTTGGCAGCTGGTCTAGTTTGGGATGCACTGGGTTGTTTTGATTTTGTTGCCCTTTTTTCTTTTGCTTGCTAGCTGCCTTTTCCTGCTCTATTCTTTCCTTCTCTGGGGTGTCAGTGAGGATACAGCTTGACAATTTCTTTCGTCATTGGGTTCCTTTTCTGGCTGCAGCCTTGAGATAACATGTGACAACCAACCCCCCAAAAAATTTGACGACCAACCCCAACTTGAATTTCTTGCTAGCATCAAGGCCAACAACCATCTGGCAACTAATTAGCTTGCTAACCACAATCTAAACTATAGATTACCCTTCACACTTTCTGAGGGTAACAAGTGTTTTGTTATAAACCCATTGTGTAAAAGCCTAGAAGAAAAATACTGAGAAGCAAAATATTTGGAATTTGACATGAAAAACACAAAACATCCTCTCACCTGAAATGCAGCTGTCTTCCTCCAAGGAAGTCTATGTATGTGACCTCTGATCCCAATTCTGGACCTTTTTTATATCAACATTTCAGAGCTAGCGCGCTCTGGTGGCGAGATATAACGAATGTGACATCCAACCCATGTGACAAATTACCCCGTTCTCCCCTACTTTGTGACGTCTGTTCTTGAAAGGTGCTATACAAATAAAAGTATTATTATTCTCATAAAACTTATTATGGGGCGACTGTGGCTCAGTTGGTAGAGCGGGTCGGCTGATGATCAAAGGGTTGGAGGTTTGATCCCCGCCCTGCCACCTGTGTCATGGTTGTTGTGTCCTTGGGCAAGACACTTCACCCACCTTGCCTATCGGTGTATGAATGTGTGTGTGAATGGTAACGTGGGAAAGCAAAACAGGTCTCCCTTGTAAAAGAGTCTTCGGTCTCAATGGGATTTACCTGTATAAATAAAGGTAAAAAAAAAATTTAAAAAAATAATTCTGATCTGGGGCAGATTTTAGGAGGAACACATGAACAATAACTCTGTCTAAGCCCGTACATTATTACGTAAATCGGTAATCTGTGAGTGCCTTCAGATACCATTGATTCACTTTAGTGTTCTCCTATCTGCCACCTCTATGGTTGAGCTGTAGTGAAGGTTAGACCACTAGACACTTGGTTAAGGTTAGAGAAAGTTCATGGTCATGGTTAAATAGACAATAAACAAACATTGTCTATTGGTATAAGACGGTATGTTGGACATGGATACTAGGTGTCAAAGTCTGACACTTTATTTGATTATTTAAGTCTTGTCAGGGATGAAAATAATCACCCAAAGTTCCGGTTTGCAACTATAAAGGGTTACTTGAAAAATAAACTTACTAGCCAACTTAATTACGTAAATTACCATTAATATATCCATGCATTCAGCCAACTTTGTTACCCTCTAACCTGCTTTCTGTGAGGCATCACCATACTGTATGTACAACTAGCGGACTGGGCACGGAGAAAAATAAAAAACGTCCTTAAACGCATTGAATGCTTAAATGTATTCAGACAAGCCTATACATTAGAGGTAATGTTAGCCTGGCACAGCGGCACCATGCTGGCAGCATCAATAATAAAGAGTATGGATAAAGATACATTGTTAACTGTGTTCTCTTATCTTTTTAACATACTGACACGGCAACCACATATGAATCAAGCACTAATAAAATACTAACCAGTTTCTAATGCTTCTTAAATGTTCATATAGTGGAAGAAAACAAAACTATGAGGAACAAGAAAGTATTGGTTGCACCTTTTAAATGGATTTCTCATCCTCTAAAATGCCTAATTATTACCGTGTTATTCCCCATAATCTTGTTTTCTTCCACTGGATGTAAAGGAATATAAATGCACATGTATCTGTGCTAATCAGTGAGCACACAACTAATGTATCACTGAATTTGTTTTTATTAACCTGTTCGGATCCCCCATCATCCATCCATCATCTCCAATGCACATTCATTTTCCAGAATGCTTAGACAGAGAAAAAGCACAGAATTTGAGAGTTTGCAATTATATTCAAACATTAGACCTAAAAGTGGCATTGTGTGGACCATAAACAACTTCATCAAATGCTACTGTCCTGATATTAAGTCAATAAACTTAGAAATGCATGCTTAATAAAAAAATAACTTCATGATGACGTCACGGCTATTGTCATTGGATTAACCATACGATTGCAGCAGTTACAGTAACCTTTAACGAGTGTAATACAATGACATTACACTAATGACACTAAACATGTTGACTAAACCATCAAGAGCATAGGCCAACTAATATTACACACAACACAGCTTGACAAAATGCTGCATCACGAAAAGACCCCACGTAGTCTAAATCATGACATGACCAAATAATCGAGAACAAATTCAAAACAGCCACAAGTCACTAGCAACTACCGGTCAAGGCAAATGTCAAACACACACACACACAGATCCCAGCTTAATCACAGAACCTGCGCCAGGATGAAAACTACCTGTCAGATCTTCTGTCTATCAATTTAGTTGACATTTTTAGAGCGCTGGACAGCGCAGCAGATTAGAAGAACAAACATTATTTGCATGTTTTAATACGTTGCTGGAACATTATGCTGGGAAGCAGCGCACTACTAGCGGGTCATACCATGGAGAATGAATAGCAGAACGGCACTGGCAGCGCACGTAGCACCACACACGGCAGCGATTGGTTGCAAGTAGGCTAGCAGACATACCCAGCAATACAATTAGCAATGAGCCAACTATAGGCCTACCTTTCATAATTTGCTGCCTGATTGGAAGTGTCGCACAGATCGTTTATCCAGCTGGGTCAGAGCGGCTAGTTGCGGTGTTGTTCGACCTAGCTTCACAATGTCCATCTTTTTTTAAAAGATCCTTTTCTCAACAAAAAAAATTCCCCAGTGAGTTGGCCATTAAATCCACTCCTTCTCTGTAATCCACTGTGTGTTTTCGACAAAGTCTTCTATCCATGGAAAGTAATGTCAGCTAGCTAGCGGTAGTTCAAGTAGGTACTTTCCCTCCCGATTGCGACAAGGCCAGCTGGAAGATGATACGCCCAACTCGGAAAACTCGAAATCTGATTGGTTAAAGAACATGTCAATCACAACATCGTCTCCATTAGAGTCAACAGAGAGGGGATTCTCTCGGAATTCTGAAGGCCTCCGCCAGATATTTTTTTTACCCGGAGACAGCGCAGCTCTAATATGGAGGCAGCGCAGCCGAAGGAAAAATAATTCAATTAGGCTACGTATTTAGACATTTAGACTTACGTGAACAAACTATTTAAGATAATAGAATTAATGAAAACATGTTATTTATTAAAATGTATAAATGATATATTTAATAAAAAATATAATAATTTATTAATCTTATATAATTTAGTTTTTCTGAAAGTCTTTAGGCCAGCAGAGAAGGCTTTGCTGGCCCTGACGGCCCGCCACTGATTAAGGACTAAGGTGGTTATTGATTTTTAAGGCAAGACTCTGCAGGTAGTTGATTAATAAACAAGAATTTTTGGTATTACATTTTTTTCAGACATGTTTAATCAAGTATGCAAATTTGGCATGATCTAACTAATTTTGCGCAATTTTTTATATCTTGTATAAATTTATTTCATTTTTAAAACAATGTAACGTTTTTACAGTTATGGAAGCACAATACACATACATCTCAAAATTGACCAGTGCTTATACAACAAGCACTTTCACTGTCTCAAAAGAAACCCTGCCAAATGTCAGCCAGCATAAAGACGTAAAGGTTGCATCAGTCACGGACACACCTATGCACGCGCACGCTCTTAATTCGTTGTCCTAATTCAATGTGAGCAGGCTTGCTCTCCGCTGACAGACAGTGGCAGCGTGCATGCAGGTCTTTGCAGCAACATGCGCCAAGAGCCATCTGTCCTGCAACAGAATGAGCGGCGTAGATTATGCCGGAGAGATAGAGAGAGAGAGAGAGAGAGAGAGAGAGAGAGAGAGAGAGAGAGAGAGAGAGAGCGCATTACGCACACCCTGATCCTCTCCACACAGAACCAGTGGGGCGCACAGACCGGCGGCAGCCCTCAAAGTTTTCGCCAAAGGATTCCTGTAAAAATTAATCACCTTCATGTCGACTCTGTTGGATACTAACCCACCGATGCTATGGTTACCTTTATTACGGTAGGAACTGCTTCATTTGGTTTGATTTGGTGCGCCGTGGAGGGTTTTTTGTCACTGAAGAACTTGGTTTCTTCGGGAATTACACTGACAGAGACTGACACCAAAGTGTTCACTGTGCTCAACAGGCTTTAAACACATGTCAAAGATTCACGAAGTTGAACTGTGAGTGCACCAAATCGTGTGAGGAACATATGTTGGCTTTTTACAAAGTTTGGGAAACGGAATTTGGCATCACAGAGGCGTCTTAATTGGGTTTGTGTGCTCCAGATTAAATATTTACTTCTTGTATGAAAGAGGAGTTGTATGACAGTGTTTTCTCCGCTAAGCTCGCGCTCTGACAGGTAAAATAAAGTATACATCGAGACGCAATGCGACCTGCGGACCAGTGGAGACGAGACAAGCTTATTTACCTGTCACTCGGGGAGTGCACAGGTAGGCAAACGGGTTGGGTCTTTCTTTTCAAAGCTCGATTACTCATACATCAGAGGCTCCTGCTGTTTTCACATGCATTCGAGAGCCTGGCTCTATTTTAGAGACGTGTGAGGGAGCGGAACTGGCTGAATGCGCACGGTTCCGTTGTGGTTAACTTTGTGTCTTGTAAATACCGAAGCGCTAATTGTCGCTGCTAGTGGCAGTGAAAGCTGAAATGTCATAGTTGATTCCCAACAGAAAGGTGGGTTATGCATTTAATTGCCCTTATTTCCCTCCATGCGCGTTCTTCCCCTCGTTTGTTTATGAACAGAAACTACCGTCTGTGCGCACAGAGACCATCTCCAACATCTGCGGTCATAAACTTTACCAAATCTGTCTTTGGAGAAATGCAACCTAATAATTATATCATTTAATGGAACAAGTAAACGTCAAGATAAGAGGAAAAAAAGACAGATTAGGTACAATCAAATATCAATGTGGTTTTCTTCACCATAATGAACTTTAAGTTGTCTGTCCAGATTTGGAGTTAATGAATGTTTGGTATTTATGCATGTGCATGTGTGTATATATTTTATACCTTTTTATTCCCCCCAATCCTGCAGGGGTCATTTTATGAATGGGAGCTGGTGACAGGATCAATGCCAAATAGCCCAGTAACCCAAAAGTACCCATGCTGCATGCATGCGTGTGAACGTGACCTGTGTGTGTGTGTGTGTGTGTGTGTGTGTGTGTGTGTGTGTGTGTGTGTGTGTGTGTGTGTGTGTGTGTGTGTGTGTGTGTGTCAACTTTGATAACCTTATCTATCATAATGGCATTAACAGTGTGGTGCACTTGGGTTATGTCTGATATGACATTTGGTCTGGGCAGTTTTGCCTAATGGAGCTCATCAGTGGGCGTTCTGAGAGCCTTCGGTGGATGCTTTCCTCCTGCGGTGGGAGTCCCCCTTGTGTGACCGGGTGCAAGTGTTGAAATTGTGCGTGTTCCTGTGTGTGTGCGTGCATGCGTGCAGAGCAGATGTTGCAGCGGCGGATTTGACGCAGAGCCACTCCTGACATGCAGACACACATCAGCGGGACAGGGAAATTAGGACAGGAAGGAGGCGAGAGAGAGAGAGAGATAGACAGAGGGGCCAGTTCCATTCTGTAAATCCCTTATGGACACTTGAGGCAGAAAAGGCCTCCGAGGCTCCCTGAGATAAGTTAAGAGCAATGGGCGCAGTGCAGCTGCAACCTTAAGCTCAGTTTAACAATGTTAATTTTGTGTTTTACTGCAGGAGAAAAGAGAAATCAAGCATAAGGGGTGTAAACCGACCAGGGGCTGGGCTCCCTGGAAAGAACATAATGTAGATAAGTGTATAAAGGGCCAAAATGGCTCCCAGGTGGTTTAATAAAGTGATAATGTTACGACAGAGAGGTTGTTGTTGTCCCTCCGGCTCTGTGTTCCAACCTGTTAGTGCTTTTGTTTGTACCAAATCCCCATTCCATTCTCTGATGTATGCTTCCCTTCCCTTTAGCTCTTTCACTTTTCAATTTATTTTATTTTTTTCTGTAGTATTCGTCTGGCAAAGTGGGTCAATGGGGTTATTGATATCAGCATTTGACAATGCAGTTTGGACCTAGGGTTGCTGGTTTAAAGTCTTAAATGTGTATTTCAATGATGCACCCCACACCTCGGAAGAACATCTCACAAGGCGTCTGATTCAGTGCCAAACTATGCTGCAATTGATTTAGGTTTTGGTGTAGCGTTGAAAGGAATGCGGTTGTGTGTTAGGAAGCTCACAGGTGTAAAAATGTCTAACTGTTAAGTGTGGATTTACTTCGCCTTAGTTAATTGGTGGCTTGAATAAACAAACAGATGAAATGACGAGAAAAACTTGTAATCTTGTTCACTAATGAATTCTGAAGAAATTGTTGTTGTTTTAGAATTGATGTACAGAAGTCTTTCTCTATTTGTCTCTGTACTAAGCTGCACTAATGCAAAAGAGGGAATTTCAAAGTGAACATTTAACCAGTTTTGGGAGAGGCTTAACACGAACATGTCTATAGTTTGAAAGAAAATTATTTTATATGGAAACACTGAAAGAGAAAGCGAGATAGAGGAAAATGGTTGGTGGGTGAAAATGAATAAAACACATCTCATCACACCTTCAAAAGCAACAATGGCGTCTTATGCAGTCCCTGAGGTCCACCCACCTCCACCTCAATCACTCTGAAACTCTAAAAGCGCTTAGCAGATGTTTCTTGCAAGTTGTTTCCGCTTTCTTCAAGACACAGAGGGGATTGTAGTAGAAGTAAGGTGGAGCTCAAGCACTTTTCTGATAGATTTATGTCAATTGAGGTGTTTTGCACTACTGGGGTCAAGCACCTGAAGGATTTGTGCGGGCTTTTTCTTGCAGGTTAGTTGTAATAGAGTGCTTGGAATCTGCATGAAGAGACTTCAACATGAAGTTAAAACTAGGGGTGCATCAGTTGCAATTTCTCGTCCGATCTAGATATCCGATATAGCAAAGAGTTTAACTTTTGAATTTCCGATATTTTACTCCAACTTAGAACTAAAGGCCCAATTCACAGCATACACAAATATTTTTGGAACCTTTCTTAAAGAAATAAATAATGAATGCATTAGTATAGGTATTTGTACAACTTAGAGGCTAAATTAAAATGGTTGTTCTGAATGTTTTTGGAGAAGTTCCTCCACGGCTTATTTCAGACTTATTGTGGACTCACACCTGGGAACTCAGGGCACTGCCATTGTGCTGCTCGCTTCAGACCCAGGAAATAAAGCTTTTGGTGTGAGCCTAAAGGTTACAGTAAGGTTACAGTAACCTAATGCAAATTTCAGGCTATCTGCCCTCTTCTTTCACTGCGTAGAACTCCCGCACTGAAGACATGCTGCTTGTGACTGACACGCTGCGGGGCTGTGAAGTGCCCTGTTTTCCTGTCTCTGCTTCAAATTAAAAGTCAACTCACGTTTGGTCAGTTAAATGCTTTCAATGTGATGCTGCAGTTTAAGTAATTTTTTTCAGTTTGCATTAGCGGTAATTTAACACTGCACACTTCAGATAGTTAAATGCTTTCATGTAGAAAGCTGCGTTGTAGCCCTTTGAGGGTTTCACCTCTAGTTAAAACCAAACAACAAAGCGTTATCGACAGTGATGAGCAGACTGCATGTCATTCCACATGGATGAGAGAGGCATAAATAAGTTGCTGTGTCTAGCTTATGTTAAAGAAGAAGTTTGGATATGTTTCCATGCTGTTATTGCTCTTCTGTGTAGATGGAGGTGTGCCCCTCTTTCTATACGGTTTCAGTTCCACACAACGCTGTGCCTGCTCTGAGATGGTTTACACATTTAGCCCAGTGTTTACATCCTGCACATTCTTACGGCTGGTGGGAGCAAAACACACTGTAAGGATGTGTATTGAGACGACTCCCTCTGCTCTGTGGAACAGAACCATCACACCAATGACAGGACATTCATGTTCTTGAATTAATTCCTTCCACCTTTGACCTAAACTGCTTACTGTCATGTTAACAAGCCTAAATCTTGAGCTGAAATCCTTAGGCAGCTCTCAACGAAAAAGCAGAAGTTCCCGAACGTCCTTTTGTCCATTTTTTTGGTTGGCTTTCCCACAATTCCCTGAGGCAGAGCAGATACAGATCACAGGGTTTCAAGGTGAGGCTCGGGTCCTTCCCAGCAGTTCAGTCATCAGACACTTTCGGCCCTCCTCTTTCTGTCCGTCTTGACCCGGTAATCTGTCTCAGCGATTTTATTTTATCTCCCTCACATTCACTGTCTGGATCTTATGTACACCCATTTGTTCTCTCTCTCTCTTTATGCCCCCTTCCATTTCCAACCCTTCCCTCCCAGTTCTCTATTCTTTCCGCACTCTCTCTCTCTGTTTCCACATTACTAAGGTAGACTGAGTGACCTCCAGATAACATCCTGATGCTGATACAGCCGGGCACAGATAGTGTCGACTGGGGACGGATTCCCGTAGAGGCCTAGCTTTCATTCACTTACACTGTAACATGCCTCTACGGATTTCGGCTGTTGTTTCTTTTAAAGTAGATTTTAACCCCCTCCATTGGTTGATGTAGCCTTGCTGTGTGTCGTGTGTCTGGTGTCGCTGGATGTATTTACATTTAGCTGTACTACAAATATGGAATACAGAGTAGTTCAAAAATATTTACATTATCAATAGCAGAAGTGAAAGCAGTATTTAGATTTTTTTAGGAAAAGAACAGATGCATTGCTGTATTCAGTTTATTTTCAAAAGTGTTTACTTTAATTCTCCTTTCCGCTTACAGCAGTTTCTGGTTTCATGTACATCTTTGTTTCAGAAACATGTAATATTCATTACATACATATATTCCTTATTTTTTCTACACAGAATTTTCAGGGAAATTGGTCGCAGGTCATTTAACTACAAAGCTCCACCTGCTGCATCTCAAGGGGCTATATCCTTCAAGAAACTGCATTCAAAATCCTACATTAGTAAAAGTGCAGCAGTATTATCAGAAACAAATACAAGTATATGCTCTGCATAACTCTTGTGACTGACATATCTGTTGTTAAACCGGTATTGCTTTATTAGACTCTTACTAATGATGCAACAATATGTGAGTAACATTTTATTGTTGTAGCTGCTCAATGTGAAGCAGGTTTTACTTACTCTATGGCTGTGTTCGAAACGGCCTACTAACGTCCTACTCATACTAATTTTGACGTCAATTTCAGTATGTTGTGGTTGTGTATGCGAGTTTGTGTGGTCGAGAAATGCCCGGATGAGAACTTACTTCCGGGACGATTTTGTGTATGGATCGATAGGTTAATACCCCTACTCAACCGCCCCACAATGCATTGCGTCTTTTCAGACAACACAACGTTTTTTTTTAATTCTTTATTGCAAAAAAAACATGGGGAACTGCGGGGAAATCACAAACAACAAAC
This sequence comes from Ammodytes marinus, assembly GCF_949987685.1. Taxonomy (NCBI): domain Eukaryota; kingdom Metazoa; phylum Chordata; class Actinopteri; order Uranoscopiformes; family Ammodytidae; genus Ammodytes; species Ammodytes marinus. Next base: position 18,365,872 of record NC_137226.1, read on the forward strand.
TGTTTTTTTTATTAACATTCTTATGGAAGTCCTAGACCAAGCGTAAAAATAAATTTATTATAAACAATGTTTTATTTACGAGAGCGTCTCGGTAGCTTGTCGACTGTGACGTGATTCACGTCAGCTGAGATGCTTCTGTATACTTCAGTGTTAACGGTCCGACGAACCTTGCATACACAATAGTTCGTTAAGTAGATAGTATGTAGCATATCATGTTAAGTGTGTAGTAGGGAGGACGTTAGAAGGCCGTTTCGAACACAGCCTATATACACAGTGTGGTATTTTACCCAGATGATTCCCAATGTAGTGGTCAGGACCTTTCAAAGGGTTAATACGATGAATCTAAGAAGTCGGATTAAAAAATTAAAAAAGCTCTGCAACGAACATTTTTAATGATTTTTTTCAACTTTTCTCTAACTTAACCTATCCTGTAACATAGCCTGATTGTTCTGAGCAGTAACTTAGTTTTTAAGCTTTACAGCGCATTGAATTTGACATTTTTACCACGTTCCTTTAATCTTAATTCTTAATATAAAAAAGTAACTACTTTCTATGGAGAAAAATGTAATGCAATAAAATGTGAAGTTTAGTACAAGCAGGGCATAGAACAAAACTCTGGGCCCAAACCTAGTTTCTGTGGGCCCCATTTCTCCCTTGATCCATGTCACACTTTTTTATTTTTTGTGTGCGTGTCAGAAGTAATTGAACTGTTAACATGATTCTGAAGTATTTATAAGGGTAGTCATTTAGAACCGTTCATACCAAGTTAAAAAGTAAAATTTAAACTGTTATATGGGGCTAAGTCTGCACAGTTTAAAAGTACCACACAATCAACCCTCCTTCCTTGACATGTTGTAGCCTACAATAACCTAACAACGGTTAAATATGCTGTTCAAATTCAAACACATTATTTGTTCATTTAAGACTTTTTGTGCCAGACGTCAGTTCCACCCACCCACTACGATGCCCATGAGTACAAGTAGTAACTTGGAATTCTACAGTGGTAAATGTCCTTTCCATTGCCAATCACCACCTATTAGCTACTTAGCTGTCCCATCTGCTAAAAATGTTAAGCATGTGCTCTCCTGGTGATAAGACTGGCTGTCAGATGGTTGTCTGAAGCAGTTATACATGTATTACCATTAATACCGTAGTCGAGTCCGCCTTATCCACTGTGCTACAGGATTATTTTTAGTGATTATATCAGATTAAGATCTTGTGCTCTTTTGTCAAATTTACTTAAAATGTGTCAGTTCCAGCAGAGATTTACACCAGGCTTCCTGTGACTCTAATCCTGTTAATGCTTTCCAAATCTGACCTTGGTGTCATTGGCTGAGACTAGGCACGGAGAGGTTGTTTTTGCCTTTCACTCCTCTTATCGGCTTCATGGAAAAATCTGGCAAAACCTGCTTTTTGTAATAGCCCTGTTTTTCTTTGCACCAGTGGATTTAAAGTGCCTCTCAGTTTATTATGTGAGATATAGTGAGAGAACGCACAGTAGGAATGTCTACAGTGATGGATTCCCTTTTAAAAGGTGGAGTCAGCGATTCTGGTGAATGTTTGTTGACAAAATCACTTTGTTAAAATCAGTTTATATCTCCTCACGATATAAACTGATCTTAAAAATGACTGTCTCTACCTTTAAAGCACAGTTAGCTTTGAAAGGTGAATTCAGCGATTCTGGAGAACGCCTGTAGTCAAAATCAGTGAATCTCCTCACAAGGTGCTTCCTGTCCGTAGTGTGTGCACGCTGAAAAGAAATCCATTGTAAATAAACAGCCTAGGCTCTATAAACAGGCATGTTGCTAGCTATGGTGGGCCCCCTTTGTTTACGCATCCTTTGTTTACATACTAGTTTCCAGAGCCTATAGGCTGTGTACTAATACCAGATTTATTTTCATCACACACACACACACATTATGGACAGGGAGCAGATCGTGATAAGATATTCCCTTATTTTAACAAAAAATTACAACAAGCATTCTCCAGAATCGCTGACTTCACCTAGAACGCTTTACTCAAATGAAAAGTAGATCTTTATAGCCTGTCAGATGGTTCGACTGAAACTACCTGTTCAAAGCTCAAATACTTGGGTGTGGCCATCTTCATATTCTCCCTATGGAATGACATGCCTATAGGTGACATCTGTGTAGACTGGTGTGTCAAGTTAGTGGCCAACTTTGATATTTGAGCTGACAGATGTTCAGATGGCCTGAGGGGTTGAGCGGCTGCTCACAGTTTAAACCACACACAAATCCAATCCCTTACTTGTCCCCTCATTTTGTTTGACTCTAACCTTAACATGAGACAAATCCTAACTTTAATCTTTTCCCCCGAAACCAACTAAGGCCATGAGGAAGTGAAAATGGTTGTTGAAAAAATGTCCCCAAGGGTGTCAAATCACATATGCTCATTGTTTTCTATGAAAACCACACATCTCACAAGCTAAGAAAAACAGGCCTGTTTTCAGCTTAGTGACAAAGCATATTTTTCTTATAATCAAATGGCTTTTTATTTGTTTATTTTTAGTTTCAAAAATGAAAAATCAACACTTAATACTTAAGTTTATCTGAAGAACCTAAATTTTGAGATGAAGTGATTTTTTTTAAAGAGTTTTTTTTTTTACTATCTTTGCAATTAACTAATTAATAAATTAATTCCACAAATTCACGCCACACAGATTCACGAAAGTTATCAAAATCAAATGGCTAAAGTGGTGTGACCATGATCAGATACTGCATTGTATCTCTATGAATACTGACATTATGTGTAATCTGGCACAGACGATGCACTTGATCGCCTGGGTTCTGACATCCGACACCGAGTGGTGTGTGGCGGGGAGTAGGTGCTGGGATGTTGGATGGGAAACACAGTTATTTACATCAAATTCCAAAAGATCCATTATCAATGCTCCTTATTGTTTCTGTTTTCCACATTTTATTTCTCAATCCTTGTTCCCCACAGGTTTTATTTACATTAGCTTTGTGCATCCCAGCCAAAGATCTGCAGTATGTCTAAAGTTGATGCAGCAACACCCACTGATCAGGTCCCCCAAAACACTAGACATCTCTATTACATATGTACAGTATGTGCTTTAATCAATATCCCCCACCACTGATTCACTTATGGGAGACTACTGTTGTGCAATAGCACACCATTCATAGAGAGCAGATGCCTTGAGCAATGGGTTTGCTACAGAGAAAGCTTTACTTGATATGTGTGTAAGAGCCAATTAGGTCTCGAGGACAAATAGGAACCAATCTTTGGTCTGTCAGGTGTTGTACCTGGAAGGGAAATAGTTTTTGGTCACATATCTCATAGTCTCGCAAAGCCAGACCAAACTACAGCAAATAGTATGGCCTGGAAGCACGCCGTTTAGAGCCGTCTATTCGGGTGGGAAACTGGGCTGGCCTGTTTTTATTTCTTTAAACCAATCACAATCATCTAGGGCGGGGCTAACCCCGGGAAACAGCAGCGGTGTCCATGCAAAATAGTGCCGGGGGGGAACTTATTTTGATGGAACGTCTTCACGTCCAGAGGCTGTCAGAGAAATGGCTAAATCTAACCCGCAAACGCCACACAAAAACTATTAAAGACAAAAGGAATACACATAGTGTGTTGCTTTCTAACCAGCATGTCAAGACACCATACACTTTCGCCCCCGAGGAGCTCACAGGATAACTTAACCGGAATTAACTAGCCACGTAGTCACGCAGTGTTATCTCTGGTAACATTATCATCGGCGGCCCGTTGTCCTTTAAATCACCGAAAAAAGGGAACGCCGGATCTTAATCTAGCTGGTTATAAGGTCCGGTGCTCAATTCAAACCCCCACGCTTCATTTTCCAGAGTTTATGAGGGTATTTCTGCCCGGGGGAAGTTGTACAATGAAGTTGGACAGCTAGGCTAGGCTAAGCTAGGCTGCGTCCCGGACCGCCGCCACCAATGTTATTATCCCGAAGTATCCCCACACTTTATTTCTGTCTACAGTATTATTTCTGTGTGTGTGTGTGTGTGTGTGTGTGTGTGTGTGTGTGTGTGTGTGTGTGTGTGTGTGTGTGTGTGTGTGTGTGTGAGAGAGAGAGAGAGGGAGAGCGCTGCACAGAAGCACACAGGTTGACTGTGAGCGAATTGTTTCCTAGTTTGAGGGGGAGCTCAATACGGGAACACCAGCAACAGGAAATGGAGGCGCAGCGTTGTTAGCCCAAGCCAGCGCTAATAGACGCTGGCGGAAACCATAGATAGTAAATAATATGGATGGAGCATCCGGGCTGACCTCAGTTATTCACACAGCATCCAATAATCCTGGTTTGTGCACGTCGCCATCTTGTGAGATTTTTACTCCGCCTCACTCCTCTTGCCGAAAAGGGGAATCGACGTCACGTCGGGGGGAGGGAGATAGCTGACGTATACCTCCGAGGCAAAGTGAGGGACAACGGGCGGAGAGCTGTCACTCAAGAGATCGCGCCACTACATTTTAACCTCTAAAAGAATAAAAACTAGCGTTGGCCAAAAATATTCACCCCCCTCAGTGTTGTCATGGAGATATGACCTAAACATACAGACTAAAATGGTTTTGTGGCCCAGGCTGTAAATAGGTTTAATAAGACTTTGAAAACGGCCTATCTAACAAGTGAGTCAAAGAAAAACTGCTCGTCTTGGCGCCACCCCCAGTGGCACTTTCTGGTTACTACAGTTGTAGGTCACTTCCTTATTGGATGCCGGTAAAAATCGCTGAGGTTGGGGCTTGGCGGAAACGGTTCAGCCAGAATACATATCTCACAACTTGTCGCTGCAGTTAGGGCTTTACTGTTGGAGATAGCTAGCATACAGTTTACGTGGAAATAAATGGAATAAGTGTTTTTAAGTGCAACTATTGTTGGGCTTACACTACACGACTTTTCACGTGATTTGACAGTCGCAGACAATCTTCCAATGTCGGACTGAAATCACAGGAGTCTTGCCGGAGTTGTGGCGCGCGCCCATAATCTTAGTCGTTTGGTGTAAGGTGGTCATCCGATCCGATTTCACTCAGTCTTCTTCCCGTCTTCACGTTCCGACATTATCAAACAGGTTTTATATTATCGTTAGTATTAAGGGGTTGGCTCAAGCGAAATGACGTAAACACTGTCACACTCTCTCCTGCACCAAGCGGCATTAGTCGTGACTTGTGTCCGCCTGTGAGGCACTTATTTCGGACACTTTTACCTAGTAGCCTCGGCTGGAGAACCAGCTGTGCAACCTTAATACTTTACAAATTTAAGGTTAGGAGTCAAAGTTATTGGCGGACGAGATCAGCAAATAAAGCTGGTCAAATAACTAAAGGAAGTCCCCCGCTCGGAATATTGAATTAACTTTTTTTTTATTAAATAATCACAGTTGCGTTGCGGAAATAATATTAATCTCAAAAGGAATCTAGTTGTAGTCTTTTCAAAGTCTTTAAAAGTCCTCTGGTGTAAACCCAGCATAAGACTCATAATAGGTAAAAGTGTATCAAGAAATAAATCAGGGGTAGAGCGGCTCAGTGTCTTAAAACACGGGCTTAGCCTCTACAACGTGTTTTCAGACGACATATGAGTCCAACTTCAACATTATCTTCACCCTTAACAGGCTCAATTGGCATCAGGAATTAATTAAACACAAGTAGTTAATCACAGTTCCTTAGGTCCCCACGAGCAATCTCTTTAGCTGCCAAAGCCTCAATGTTTAGTTTTAGGAGGTGCATATCAGCTATGGAGTAGATTTGGAGGACTTTTGGTACTGAATAGCATGGCTTCTTACCACAGTGTGTGCAGTGTTTACCGCAGGATTTTTTTGTACCCTTTAAATTTGAATGCATGAATCTGGTGCACTTTGAGAGGAGAATATGCACTTAAATCCCATTCAAGGAGTCTTGTGTATTACTATAGATAGGATTATTGATGCTGACTCTTAAACAAGTTTAACCCTATTAACCCTAGCCCCTAAGCTATTTTTGAGATGTTTTGGTTCGCCTGGATTTATTCTCTTATTAAGATTGGATTCATCAACCTTTTAACGCACAGCAGTCAAGCTATGAACATCATTTATTTGGGCCACAACCTGGACTATAAGAATATGTGCTGCAGTGATGTCGTTTGAAAGTAGGAAATATCAATTAGACCAAGGGTGTCAAACTCATTTTCACAAAGGGCCACTCTACCATATGATAATCACACTAAGGGCCAGCCATGTAGTTTACCGACATGCCTTCTTTTAATCCAAAAAGTTAAAACAACATACCTATGAATATATTGTATTGTAACAACCTGCATACAGGGCATATAGGCTAGGTTTTGTTTCAACATTTGGGAGTACAAATTATAGGTGGGGGGTACGGGGCGCCCCCCCAGAAAATTTAGAATTTAACACTTAATTTCCTGCATTCTGGTGGATAAAAATCCACCGATCTGTGCCTTTTCTAGAATCAATTTAGTGGAAAACTATTTATGACAGTTTACATTGGACAATGAAATGCAAAGCCACCACTGGAAACAAAAGGGATTGGCTATCAGTAGCTAGCTAACGTTAGCTACGTAACACACAACCAGATAATGTTAGCTTCCATCCTTAGACACTTGACACAATCAAACATCAATATTAGCATGCTATTTAGCCACATAGATTGGCCTATTTAAAGCCCTTTAGAAAACTGACATATTTTCTTTGATGCAAGTTCATCAATTCATGGCTTAAAATCCTGAGCTGTAGAACTTTCAGCAGACATTCCTTCCGGTAAGCTGCGCGAGTGTCCACCCGTTGGGAGCGTGGGCAACCTGCGGATATGACACAGGCTCCGCATTTTTTTTTAAACCTAAATTGATATGCAAATGATTTTTATAGCAGCGGCGGGAAAAATATAGCAGCGGCGGCCGACCGCTGCTGTGTGAAAGTGGGGGAATCACTGGTGTGCGTGTGGAAGGACAGTAGTGGTTAGTTTTGTTTACATCTAATAAGCATTGCAAAACACAAGCAGAAGTTATCAGATGTGGGAAAAGAATGACTTCTTTTGTGATAGACGTACAGAGCTATAACAGTCGACTGAGCTGTAAGTGAAACAAGAGAAGCCTCTATTGCAAATTCAAATAGTTCAATTATTCAAATGTATGAATACGGTAAACTATATTTTTGGCATGAGAGATAAGATATGGCTAGTATACAACGTGATAGACTGCATGTCATGGGCTTTCCATGCCTGATCCCGCATGATATAAATTCATAGCATTGCTATTAGCATCTATTTTGATATGAAGTCAGCACATGGGACTTCACAAGCCCAGACAGCTTTTCAGAATGAAAATAATTGGGGTAAATTAGTGGTACCTTGTATAAAACACTGCCTGAAGATGTGCCAAGTCAGCCGCTACTTAACCAATATTACAAATGTACTTGTGCCGACAAGGATACATTGATATCCACTCTCTGCAGTATGTTATTGGCATTAGATATGATAAAGTATGTGATCCAGCTACAAAGTAGAACGTGTTACACATGGTAGCAATCTAATGCAAATAGTGGAGTACAGAGATGTTTTTAAATAGTTTGAGGTATCTGAATATAAAATTATATAATTGTACTGTATATGTACACTTATATATTCAGCCTATGGTCTTAAACATGGCTGTTATGCGTCTCCATCTGCATTTAGGTTACCCTTTCGTTTTAAAGTCCTCAAACTTCAAATGGCACAGAACTTATCTTTAGGTGTAACTGGACAGTTTTAGTGAGCTCACAACAAGGTTTTTTACTAAAATAAACACCCAAATGTATATTTTGGACCTGTAATATATACTACTATGAAATGAGACATGTTATGGAAGATAAACAGCCAGAAATCTCAAATTTGACTTGGAAAAACTATATGTTTGTCTCGCCATAAGTATATCCAATTGAGTCTTAATTCAACTGAGCAGATTCGTCATAGTAATACATAACAAAGAAATATAAGCCTGAATGCTTATTTTTGTCTCAAACAAATGACTTCGGACAAACAATGGATGTAGGTTCTTCTTTTAAAATTACTAGTATTATTTCAGCTTAATAACGTTGTTACTTATCCTGGTGAGAATGGAGACATGATGTGTCCTGGCGTGACCAGATCCTAAAAGTCAGCCCATGTGTTTGTTTTATTATCAGAGTGGTTAAGTGCTGGTATGGACTGAGACCGCTGCAATGTTTTATGTGAGGACAAAACCTTCCAACAAGAGTTTAGTCTTGCTTATAAGAAAGGACATTTCCTCTTATACGGTGTTCAATGTCTGAGTCAGAGAAGGTAAGCGCCAACGAGCTGGAGACAATGCTGAGTGACATTGTGAGTTTTGAAAGGAGCCTTGCTGCACGGCCAACATATTGTGTAATGTCACCATCTTGGAAATGAAGAATCCTTTTATTTGTAGACATTTGTATTCAGAAGAGTTTATACCGACATACCAAGTACAGTGTCAAGTAGTATTACTGTTATGTATTATTCAAAGGCAACAACTCATATATTCAAACAAGGCCTTAGCTACAGTGCAATTTGCGGTTGAATGGTGGGAGGCCACATTCAATCCTTCCATTTGCCTAACCAAAATAAGACCAACTTCACCAACACATAGTTAAAAGGAGGTTCACTCAGAATGTGATGGTCTCTTCTGCTATTAAAGTGATTACTAATCTGAAGACTTCCCCCCAAAAAAATATCTGTTTTGAAAACTTGAAACATCTTTTAGTATTGACGTAAGGAAGTAAATGTTGTACAGTATTAACACACATGTGCACTGAGAAGTAATATATACATTAGTTCAGGAAGGCTTTTATCCAAAGTGCCTGCCAGTACAGTTAGTACTCGTACACCAGTAGGACGAACAAATATGTATGTTTCAGTGAATATACCTATGAACTACAATGGCAGCATTCATCTCCAAACCTAACCTTAGTGTGTGATCTTTAAATTTAACCCTAGGGAGGACCATTACTCTTTGGGGGTCATGTCCTCACAAGTCACATGGTTAGAAACGTAGCGAGCCTGTGTTCCCTTTTACTTAAGAGAGGCCATGTGAATAAATAAGAGATAATAGTGAATAGGAAACAAATGTAGTCTCGCACAGTCAGACCAAACTACAGCTACTAGTAGTATGGTCTGGAAACCTGCTATATCGTTTCGGGTATTAGGGGGGGAAATGGGCTGGCCTGGTTTCATTTCTTTAAACTAATCACAATTGTCTTGGGCGGCGCTAAGTCCAGGAAGTCGCAACGTGTCCCTTCAAAATAGTGCAATTTGCTGCCGACACCACTAATGACGCGTGTCGTGTGTGCTCCTGTATGTTTGTCTGATGAAACACTGAATATGAAACTAATATGAATTAATACAAGTCTTACATATTGATTCGACCAAGGGACCTTCAAAATCAGGTAATAAGGCAGAATCCAATTTTAACACTGAAATTAAACTAGACCCACAAGAAGGTACTCCTGGCTCCAAAAACCTGAACCAATGGTGTACCAACTTGGGTCAATGAGTATGACGCATCCATCCTTGAAGACGGATTAATCCAGGGCTTTTCAAGATTTTGGATGCTTGGGCAGGGTGGGATACCCTCCGACTAATGTTAGTCACTGTAAGCTAATGGTCATACCAAACTGAGTAAGGTTGTATCTGCATACTATCTACCTGAGGGAAAATGTTTTCCCTGTTCAAAAATTCAACTTTTCATTTCTAAGAGAAATAATTTACTCTTTTAAAAGGATCAGTGGGAAGTCATACACCAGGATCAAAGCACCTGATGCAAATTGGAACCAATGACCTACTGTCTCTGGGCAGGAGGAGGCTGATTCCAACCTTGAGTAGGGCTTAAACAGGTGTTCAACACAAGTTTGGATACTCTAGTTGCAGACCATGATGGTCCGTGCAGTATAAAAAATGTGCTGCAATGAATTATTTAGATACATGCAGTATCTAGAGCAGGGGTCTCCAACAGGTCGATCGCGAGCTACCGGTAGCTCGCGGGCGGGTTTTCAGTAGCTCGCCTGATAGGTTGACCGACTTGTAAAAAAAAAAAAAAAAACATTTTTTTTTTTTTTTTTTTTTTTTTACAAGTTAAAAATCTGATCAAGGTAAATGCACCTCTTCCCATGGTCAAAACTTTGCGATTTGCGGTAAATAAATGTTCACGTGTCTCAAAGCGTTTCTCTATCAGCTGGTGTGCGTGCTGCTCTGCGGCTTTGCATGCGGCCATGCATAACTACGGCATGCACTGTCTTTGACTTTTGCATAAATGTATTTAAAGGCCTACTCCACCGGTTTGAATATGAAGGTGTATTGAATTCTGAGATCCTATGTAGTATAAATGTGCAAAAAAAATTGAAATTGGTTCATCCTAGCCTGAGAAAAGGCAGAAAGAGTGTTTTTTTAACCCTATATTAATCTTACTGTGACATCACAGTAAGATAAATATAGGGTTAAAAAAAATTACTTTGTAAATATTACTGTGATGTCACAGTAGGAGAAATCACAGTAATATTTACAAAGTAAGGTTTTTTTTTAACCCTATATTTATCTTACTGTGATGTCACAGTAAGATTAATATAGGGTTAAAAAAACACTCTTTCTGCCTTTTCTCAGGCTAGGATGAACCAATTTCATTTTTTTTTTGCACATTTATACTACATAGGATCTCAGAATTCAATACACCTTCATATTCAAACCGGTGGAGTAGGCCTTTAATCATTTTAAGGGGAAAACACATTGTATTTAGTTATTTGTAAAACAGCCTGCTATAGTAGCCATACAAGATTTATTTTCTGAATTTCAATGCTGCTTTATTTTTACGTTTTAAATTGGGAAATACATGTTCCAAAACGACCAATAACCTCTGTATTTAAAAAGAAATCAAGCAAGTAGGCTAATAATAACCATTAATGAATTATAGCCTATCGCATCACAGTAGGCCTAATTGTCCACAATAATCTCACAACAGCCCCTATCTAAAAAGGAACTTTAAAAATGTACAACTGTAAGGTCAGTTGTCTGTTTTATTCAAATAAGCAGTTGTTTATTTCTGTAGTGCGTATTGGCATCTTTGAGCAAAATACCCCCAAAATTTTCGGCGCGCCGCGTTGCGCCGCGCCTCCTCCACACCTGGGTGGTGACCACCTTGACTAAGACATTTCCTGGGGGAAACACTGTTGCGTCACAATAAGAAGTGTAATACAGACATTGATGTCAATTTTCACTGATATGTGGCCCACAAAAAGTGTAAAGTAATGTGTTCTTGGACCTTTGATGGGAAATTATTTATGATAAGCATTGGGTATTGCAGTTTCACACATGTACAAACAGAAGCTTAATTCATTTGATGTGTGCTATGTAAATAAATATAAGCGATTTGATACAAGTAGCTCTTGGCCACTTTAATTTTTTCAAAGTAGCTCTCAGTTGAAAAAAGGTTGGAGACCCCTGATCTAGAGTGTCTCCTAGTTTAGGCATTGTTATGTTATGCCGAAAACGGTAAACACAGCCTTGAGCTCTATGGGGATGCTTGTGGTTCTGGGGCTGCTGGGCAGTTGCCCACAATATAGGTTGGTTATCCAGCCGTTGGCCCTTGGACCATTAATCTAAGGAATACTACAAGTACACACAGACACACACACACACACACACTGAAGGAAGGTCAAAACCACTGTTGAGCCCTACAGTCTATTTCTGTGCCTGTGATTCTATTAGGCTTGACACTAGATTAACTCCCTTGATCTGAGTGGCTGATTCGGTGTTGGTTATTATAACTGCTCTGTCTCTCTCGCTCTCACACACAGCCTGTGCTGACACCCTCACTCATCTCCTGCAGGTTTCTTTTCTAACATACCGCGTGCCACTGAGTTCGCTTTGCCACCCAAACACTCCAAGCACCTGGTTTCACTCATAGGATCATCTTCTGTGTGGGAAGTGCGGAGGCTCAGATAAACAGAAACATGTTCCACTGACATAGTACACGGTACCTGCACACTTTAACCTCTTAGTAACCTACTCCTGCATCAGTACTGTCTCTCTCATTTATGTCAGACCCAAAGCTACACCTTGCCAATTCAATGTGTTAGTCACATGGATAACTATTTAGACTATGAAAACAGAGTGAGAAAAAGGTGCGTGCTTACCTGGCAGACATGGTCTAACAGAAGACTCTAATGGCGTACATTTCTGTTTCATTTAAACCTTTATTGTATACAGAACATCCATGCTTACTTGCCTGCAGTCACTTCTTTACTGCCTTTGCTGGTGCATTGCTAATTTTACGAGATGTTGTACATCAGTTTACCCACTGGTAATAAAATGTCCAGTTACTAAACCTTACAAAACGCTCCGCAGGGTGCCTGATTACTCTCTGGGAGACTTAAGATCTTTAGTCCCCCTTCACTGACCAACAGAGGGATGTGTGAGGTTTACTGATGTTAAAATTCAAGTATCAAGAGTTCAAATTTCTCAGCGATAAATCATTGCTGTTTGGATCAGGTTAATGCTTCAATTTGTGTGTGAAAGAGCTTTACTGCTTTAGTTTGTGTGAGAAAAAAATTTCAAATGTTAGCAGTATACGAGAATACTCTGTGTTTGGATGTCATACTTTGCTGTCATTTATTGTTGGTTTTAGCTGATTGATATATTTGCTTTTAACAATAACTATTTATAAAGTCCATTGTCCTGCCAAGACCTCTGGTGGTTCCCACCAAAACAATCAGAAACTGAGTTGCAATCCAGTTTTTACTCCATCTAAAGAATTAAGTAAAAAAGCCATATCAATGACTGATGGCCAGTTTCCTCTGTTCCAATCCATACAATGACTGATGTCTATAAAAAAGTCCCATTGGCTCACTTTTAAAAACAAAAGTTAAAGTTTCAAAATGTGTTGTAGACCCATTGGGAATGATTCTGGAAGGGCTAAAAATCCTCTCTCTGGCTCTAGTTGCTTTTAGAGTACAAATTGGGGGATTTGGGGGGTAATCTAACTAATTACTTTGTCCGTCGTTACAACGCCGTTATCGTTACTGAACGTTAAATGCGGTGCGTTAGGCCTACTATGAATTGATTGAATAAACTGTGTAATCCGAACGCACCCCTGGCTCCATAGGCCTACTACACAAACTGCTAGTAAGGAGACCGGGTGAGGTGCGCTTTTATAGGTTACAGTGTTTGTTATTTCTTATAGTTTTTTAAGATGTGTTTTATTCAGTGTGGATGACGTCAGTCAGCAGGAGCGCCTGTTTAGTGAAGTTGATTTTTCTTTCTCTCTCTGTTGTGTGAGTGTGCAAGTTGCCGCACTAACATATCATTCCACGGTTGAAACGTGCTTTCCCTGAGTTTGTTTGCATCGCCCTTGTGAGTAAGTGCATGGAGTTTCCCGATCGCTGTAATAAGCTATAATTTATGCCCGTTATTAAACGGACGCGATTTGCGGGTCGCAACAGCTGTTTAAGGTGTCATCACGAGCGGAGTATTGCTGTTGTTCTTTCCCCGGGATCTGTATGCTGCTGTGCATGTTAAAGAAGAAATAAACATAGGATAAATCCTTACTCCTCCTCTCATCGTCTCATGCTTCATAGTCTGACGTTTTTGGCCGACACCCCTGAAGTGAATCCAGTGATATAGCAGATCAGCGCGCTAACGGTACATCCACCAGTTTCCTCTACTACAAAGGTGGAGATAAAAGCACTACTTCCAATTCATTGAGGTCAAAGAATACTTTTGTTGAGAACAAAATAGGCCTATTTGAGTGCAGGATAAACCTTGTGCTGTCTGTGGATGTGCAATAAATATCGAAGGTTATGTACAAGTAGGCCGACCTGTCTGTCCTACTCATTTCAACTGACTTGTGAAATCTGCTCAGAAAAATCCAAATTCTTTGACAAATAGCATTTCTTTTTTTTTACAGTAATGCAAATAGTTACTTTCCCTGGTAACTTGTTAATTATATTATAAAGTAATTCAGTTACTAACTCAGTCACTTTTTGGAACAAGTAGTGAGTAACTATAACTAATTACTTTTTTAAAGTAACGTTCCCAACACTGCTTGGGACAAGTAATCAGACTGTTGTGTGTTTGCGGAATCAAAAGGAATATTCTCTTCTTATTTCTCTAGTTATGTAGTCAAAGTTGCTGCAAGGTGTGTGTTCTCATTTGTTTTACTCCGTCAGGGGAAAAGGTGGAATGTGTAGCTGTAGGTAGATACATATGTATGTACATGCACTAGCACACACCACACATTGACCTTCCCCTTCCCACACCTCACACATACTGTACCACAACTTTCCCTCTCTTAAACGACTCAACCACACCAAAGAGGCAACACCACACAGGCGCAAATGTATTTTCTCAAGGGATAATAACATCCGTCAATGCAGTTGACTCACCTGGCACGAAACATTCAGAGGATAATTCACTGTTATGATTGGAATTCTGCCCTTCCCTTCACTTGCTGTAACACCCAGGGGGTGAAAAGAGAGTGAGAGGCAAGGTGGAGGAAGACAAGGAGGATAACTTGCATGCCTTAATGGCTTAGTGCAAATAAAATGGAGCATCTAACATGGCTTAATATAAACTTAAGAATAGGAAAATTAATCACGTGTCCAGTGTTCTCCTCTGGTGAGTAATATCCGTAATCATTTAGTGACATTGTTTAGGGATCTGATTGCCTGGAGGAAAAACTTTTCCTCAGTCTTTCTGTGCAGGTTTTGTGCACAGATAGTATAAATGGATGTAGCATCCGGGCTGACCTCAGTTATTCCAACTGCTCCCAATCGTCCTGGCCTATGCACGTCACCATCTTGTCAGATTTTAACTCCGCCTCATTTCCTCGTACTGAAAAAGGGCATTGATGTGACGTTGGGTGTAGGGAGATACGCCCATCTAGCTGAGGCAAAGTGAGGGTCAACAAGCGGCCAGCTGTCACGGCGCCCCTAATTATTCATATATTTTAACCTCCAATAGAAGAAAAACTAGCCTAGTAGAAAAAAATTCACCCCGCTCAGTGATATGACATAAACATACAGACTAGAATGTTTTTTTGTACCAGGCCTTAAATATGTTTAATAATGCTGTGAAAACAGCATATTTAACATGGGAGTTAACGTGAAATTGCTTGGTTTTGAAACCTGCCCTTAGTGGCCACTCTGTGAACTGCACTTTGTGTCACTTCCGCATTGGATGCTGGTAGAACTTGCTGTGGTTGGGGTATGGTTTTGTGCCAGCACAGGCTTCAGCCTGACCTCAGAGTCAGTCTGTTACGTCAAGAAATTCAGCTCCTTCTTCATGCCGTGCTCTGAGAAGACTGGGATGTTTGCTGCATCACTGGTAGAGCTCCTTCTATCCATGTTAGTCCGACTAGAGTTAGCATTGGTAGCTTCAAACCATGCACAAAAAAGAGTTCAGGTCGTTCGCCAGAGCAGCTGCAGCACTCCAGAAGGGCCCCTCCATTATAGTCCGTGATCTCACGTAGCCCATGCCATATGCTCTGTGTATTTTTCCTGGAATTGTGGTTTCTTGTGGTTTTATTTTATCCTTTTAACGCCTCTTGGCGTCTGCTATATCCCATCAGAAACGTCTTCTTAGTTTCACAAGCAGTAGGCATCAGCAGGAGGGTTAGCAAACCCACCAGCCCTCACACTTCAACGGCAAACTGATTTCGGGACCGTCAATATATAATACAGTCTAGTTTACACCAAACCGATTCAGTCGCTGATGAATGTCTGTGAAATATCCAACTTATGACGAACTTCACCACAGAGCAAATTCGTCTGACTATTGAGTTGACGGAACAATGTGAGGTCGGACTGAAGACATGGCACCCCTGGCCTAATGTAAACCAGAACCTCAAAATTTAAGGTTGACTTATTGATACTTTATATCTTGGTTAATTTGGATGAAAACCAAAGTTTAAAAGCAAAGTTCTGTGCTGTCATGTTAAAATAATCTGACACCACAACCTCGCCACACCTTTCTTCTATCTATATCAAAAACAAATCAATGAGTCAAAAAAATTTCGATACCGAATATTGTTTTCCGTTCCGTTTTCTAATTAACAGATTGAGTGAACCACCAAGTGGTTAATCACATTGTCATTTGAAAACATGCTGAACTTCTCTGGCTTGTGCTTTTGCACTCCCAAACCAGACCAGATGTTGAGGAGTTTGAGATAAGAAATTGAACATCGGTATGTTTTCAATCAACTCACAATGAGAGCTTTGCACAAACATCAGATTTTCCATCTGTCAGACGTTCCTAAACACTTTGGCCTTCTCTCAATTTGAATCTACTTTTGGACTACAGTAGTTACTTGTAAAAATGTGTGTAAATAAATGGAGCCATTCAACATACCATTGTTTCCAAGCTCATGTATACAACACATAGGAGACACATTGTTAAATAATTTTTGTTTATGCACCTCCGGTTTTAATTTATTTATTCTGCTGTTCACTCAAGACATTTTCTCGAGTTTGGATTTTTCAGTTTAGTTTTTCTGTGTTGATTAATTACAATTTGCAGTACAACTACTTGGCTGGAAACTGAGCGACAGACCACATCGCTCTCTTTCTGTCTCTGTGCCGTAACATCTGGAATCAATTGGACAGCATTAGGGCTCAGACATTGGTGGTGAAAATCCCTCTGGAGGATTTGCTGGTTTGGCAAACTACTAGCTAAGCCCCATCGCTAAGCGCCCTGACTGCATCATCACTGGGGTCTCCACGGTAACTGCAGCGCTCACCATCCATCGCAGTCATTTCAAGTTGATACAGTTGTGGTTTTCTTGAGCCAGCAGGTTTCAGCTTAGAGCCACAAGGAGAAAGATATTCTGACTAATGACTTCGGGTTGTATTTGTTGTTTTAAGATGATCTTGCCTGATATTGATATCAGTGCTGCCAGTCTATTTTTAATCAGGGTTTGTCTTATATACCCTGATGCAACACTAATATAAAATATCAATATATAGTATATCTCTATTATATCACTGTATAATATTTGTGCCAAAAGCCCAACTTTACTCGACATCATTGCAAAAGAGGGTCACCCCTCAATTGATCTTTCAAGTTTAAATAAAGGAAAATGAAATTAATGAATGAAAGTTTGAACTGTCGTTTCAGGGAAACTGGTCAGACACGGTTGGTGGTCCACACTCTTTC
This sequence comes from Ammodytes marinus, assembly GCF_949987685.1. Taxonomy (NCBI): domain Eukaryota; kingdom Metazoa; phylum Chordata; class Actinopteri; order Uranoscopiformes; family Ammodytidae; genus Ammodytes; species Ammodytes marinus. The sequence goes on from NC_137226.1 coordinate 18,383,035, forward strand.
AGTACAGTCACACTTTTTTTCTATCAGCCATAACCAGCGGGAAATCGATGTTGTGCCTCTTCTGGGTAGGGAGTAAGTATTGACCTTAAGTGAAGGAATTCAAGAACCTTGGGTTCTTGTTCGCAAGTGAGGGGACAATATAGCATATAGCAGATTGGCCGGACAATTGGAGCAGTGGGAGCAATATTGCATTTGTTTTACAGCACCGTTGTGATGAAAAGAGAGCTGAGCCAGAAGTCAAAGCTCTCGAACTACCAGTCAGTCTTCGCTCCTACCCTCAACTATGGTCATGAAGGCTGGGTCATGACCAACAGACCTAGATGGTGGGTACAAGCTGGCAAAATGGGTTTTCTCAGGAGGGTAGCTGGCTTCTCCCTTAGAGATACGTAGGTTGAGAAGCTCAGTCATCTGTGAGGAACTTGGAGTAGAGCCACTGCTCCTTTGGGTAGAAAGGAGCAAGTTGAGGTGTTTGGGGCTTCTGATAAGGATGCCCCCTGGGCCTGGGCACCTCCCTAGGAACATGTTGCAGGCACATCCAGCTTTGAGGAGGCCCAAGGGAATACGCAGGACTAGCTAGAGAGATAATATCTCCACACAGGCCTGAGAACGCCTGGGGATCCCCTAGTCAGAGATAGTTAATGTGACCCGGGAAAGGGAAGTTATGCAGTTACACTGTCTGTTATACAATTTTTAGCAAGACATACGTGTTTACCATCCCTTGTAGACCTGACTGGTGGAAGTAACTTTATCCACTGCTCCACTGATAATTTATTCTAAGGATTCACATTGTTGACATATCAATACTTCTAGCTTTAATACTTACATGTGTAAAACATTGAAGCACAATTTGGATCAACAGGAACCAGGCTGATGTTTACTTTTCTCTATATTTGTGAAAGAAAAATGTCATCATTTAGTATTCTACAGTAGATATAGCTTGCTTTTGATTACCACAAACTGTTTTTGTTTTCCTTTCTCGCCTATCACTTCACCTACCACTTCACATTTTAAGTAATAAGTGTAAAATCTGACAAACTGTCACACATTTGTTTTTATGTTAAAATGATTATTTGAGCTATTCACCCTATAAATAATACATTGAACACATACACATATAACTTATAACCAACAATGATTGAGAACTTTAGTGAACTGTGGCCATGCGTGAAATAACATAGGAAATGAATAAGGTGTAATAATTGATGCACAAAAAAAAGGTGTGGTGTCATATATGGTCTTCAAATTCTGCCCCAGGACAAACAGGACATGAACCGTTTCTAGTAGCTACCACAGGAGCTGGCAGAGCCACCATGAAACACATATACTGTAGAGTAGCTGTGCTTCAATTACAGCACAGTGGGAACCTGTTTGACTAATCCGATTTTCTATAAGTGTCTGTTGTGTAACTGAGTCAGTAGAACAGCTCGACACACAACAGCAACCACGTGAAAACAGGCTGGCACGGTTTGTTGTCTCAAGGTATTATGACTAAAATGTAACTTTAGAGATGTGTGAAAGTTCACCTCAAGTAACATGCACTGTACACTGTTAGTTTTCATTGCTGGGATTTAGTAGATCTCTGAGCTGTTTTCTGCAGCGTAACATACAACTTTGGAGACTAGTGGACTGAAATATCTGTACTACTCTCCTTAAGCTACACATGCAACATCATATCTGTAATTAGTTTAGAGCAGGTGTCCTTACACTTTTAGCCTGGTAGCTAAAATAAAACAAAAGTCGAATCGCTTGTCCTTAAACCAATTGTCAGTTCAACATAGACCTACTGTATGTGTTTGTCAAGTCTGTTCAGTGCAGAATAAGCTGAATGACACGTGTTGCCCCAAGAGTACATATAAGGAGTACATATACTCCTGCTCCAATCCAAATCTACAAAGTGCAACTATGGTTTAAGTTGGAATGTTCTAATTGCTAAATTATTGCTGAAATACCATTGCTTTGGAGGTTAAAATTCTTGTAAGTAAATGTCAGGTCTGTTTATCTGAGAGTGGAGAATCATTTCATAAGAAATGTATTTGATTTAGAGTTTGGCTTTTCCTAATGTCTACTGCACATCTTATGATTTATTTCTATTTAGACACTACAATTGTTGTCTGAGAAGCTAGAATACTGAGTCAAGTGTGCTACAGATCATAGCATCTTCATCTCCTTTCCCACTGCCGGGTTTGACAGCAGTTGGCTTGTCTGATGAAGCCTCACTGCCAGCAGATTACCAGAATTGTGTCCCTGTTACAGTCAGTTCAGAGGTTAAAAATTGTAATCCCAACTTCTTAAAAAAAGCTTCATCTCCCACTTCATCACCATGTGTCTTTACTACCTCTTATTCCTCCCAATTTAGTTTCCTATGTTTTCCTATGTTTTCATACTCTCACTCCAACTAATTCCAGTAATTTCTTCTTTGACATACCCCTGGAGTTAAGTTACCGACCGTCAACCAAACTTAGCTTTCAAGAAGAATTTTTTTTGTCACATTCATTTGAGTTGTGAAAGCAAATCAGACCAAATATAGGAAGTTTACCAAAAAACAGTACTTCACACATTGTCACTTGGAATCAACATCGGAGTCAAGCAAGCGTGAAACATGCCTCGTAGACAGACCTGGTCCAATGAAGAGGTGAAAGCCCTTGTCGAAATATGGTCAGACCATCACAAAAACACAGTTGCTTGTGGACACAAAAAAGATGTGTTCTTATTATTTAGTGATATAATGGTGTCAATGGGGTTCAAACGCACGGCTGATCAATGTCGTAAACGAAAAATAACCAGCATGTTTTTTTATGTCTGAGCCCATCAACTGGAAAAATGAAGAAGAGGAGTGTCTTAATCTGTATTCTGCCATGCGGACATTTCGACGGCGTAACATTTGTTTACAGTGTCTTGTGTGCTTGACATGTTTGATCCGCTTGACAAAAAGTGCTGCGTGAAAGCAAACCAAACTAATTGAAACAATGCTGCAACTTTAACCCTGAATTGCCACCAAGACCACCAAACCATAGGTGTGAAAGCAACCTTAGCCTGGTCTCTGCCTTGGCACTGACGGAATTAGTTATGTGGATATGCACAGTTTATTAAGTAAAGAGTTCAACATTGAGGAAGACTTGTAATTGCACAACTTACAAATTACAAATAAAGGTGTTTCTCTAATATAGGGTCACTGGTTGTATTGGCCAAGGATGTAAATAAAGTCTGCTGCTATTTAGGAAAAAATAGAAAGAGATACAGGGTCTAAGGTAGGGGGAATAGGTGGCATACAGTAGGTGTAAATCTGAAGCATTTGCTGACATTTATTAATGTCAATGCATTTGAATGGGATTGTTTTGGACCACTTGCCATGTGTAAAAATGACACCTAGAACTTTAGTAAAAGAGTTTGCGTATATGCATGGGTTGAATGCTCCTCTATTAACCAGACAGTAGCCAACTTTGTGTGCTGTTTGGTGCTGCAGTTAGCATACAACAGGTTTATCACAGCTTTTGTGCTGCAAATAAAAGCCGCCCTCAGGCTCCTAAGAAAACTAACAATGAACTCAAAGATGCCAAAATGTAGCTTTGATTGTTATTTCTTTGCCTCCCTCTCTTTCTCTTCCTGCTTACCCTCCTGTTCCCCTTCTTGGTATATCTCCACCGGTTGGCTCTCTATCTGCTGCCTCGCTGCCAGACATCCACCAGACTGCTTCAATCTTTACTTCACATGAATGAGACGGATGGGTCGGTGTCTGTCTTGCTCTAACACGCTACTCCTCCCCTGCTGGTAAATCACACTTTTTTTCCTGTCTTTCGTTTTTGTTTGTTTTCCCAGTCCAGAGTGGAGAGGAGTGGCATGTGTTAAATGAGCATGTTATCGTCTCCATGCCCCACCATACCCTGTACTGGAATCTCTGCCCCCCCCCCCCCCCCCGGAAAGCCGTGTCTGAAGCTGCTCTCTCACATTGATCAAAAGTTAAGACACACACGATCAGAACAAACACCGACATGATCCGATGCACCTTGCCCACGGGATTTGCTGACATTTGCGTAGGTGAACAACACAGGAGAACATGCGCTCACACACACACCTGCTCTCTCTTTCTGCACATCACACAGTAATGAGTCTAGATTATTTTAACAACTTATTCTTCTTTTGTGGTGCAGTGTTTACACACACACACACACACACACACACACACACACAACCATGAACAGGCCTGAAATATAAACATGTGGTGAAGCCATGCTGCCTGCACTACTACTGCAGTCTATCTGCTGCACACATAAGCCTTGTTTCCACTGAGCGGTGTGGTTTGGTGCAGTTTGCACCTGTAATAATAATAATAATAATACATTTTATTTGTAAAGCACTTTTCATAAAGTAATCTCAAAGCGCTACAGAAACCAGAAACAAAACCTGTCATGATAGTTAGGTAGCTGGCGCCAACACAGTTCAATGGCTTTGAACCGTAGACTGTATAAACCCTGCCTACAAAGAAAGGGTGCTGTTGGCAGTGGAAATACAAGCCAGGTCTGGGGTCACCGAACCAAACTGTGCTGCTGACACGAGGCAACAAGGCAAAATACAAGCTCTCAGTGATCGGCAGTAGCAAAGGAACACAGATACCCTTTTTCTTTTTAATGCACAGGTAAAAAATTATGTTCACCTTACACATTTTGTGCTGATAATTTAGAGTACACTATAAATAGACTTGTATTGAATTGAGAATTAAGTTTTTGCAAGATACTTGCCCGGCTTGCATGTATCCTACCCCTGTCAACAGATCTCCAAAACCGTAAATCACATCATGGTACATGACTTGCATGTGCACATGAACAACACAAAAACATCCCATTTATGAGTCACAGTTGGTGCAGCCGTCCAGTACATCACTGCCGGGGAAACCTGTCTTTGGCTCATGCGAAGAAGCCTCGACACTGAGGCTGATTATCTGCTTCAATCCCACAAGAGTTAAAAGCTCAGATGGCATGAGCCCACAGCCACTCCCTTAGACTGCATGCATGAGACAGTTTTGCAAATGAAACCCTCAGGGAAGCTTTTCCATCGTACATATCTCTCTCACATTTGTGCCTACACCATGTTAATGCCACACAAGTACATTTACAGTACATGATGTGCATTTCTGTGTGCGATACGTTTGTGCTTCAATGCAAGCTTGTACAGGATTAACGGCTTCAGTGAGCGTGAAGAGCAGGTGAAATGAGGATATTGGCAATTTACCCAGCTCTGTTTCCTAGGGAGTGATCCACAGGTATTTTGGACATGGAGAGGGAGTTTCTCGTAAAAACAAGTACACACGTACCAGCATAAGCTCTGTTTGCATTGGACACACTATTTGCTGTCATCTGATGAGTTGTGTCAATATTGCGGGTTTTCCTTTTAATGCTGGACAATCTTTCATTTTGGAAGTGAAGAAAGTTACTTCAATATTTTTGGAAAAGAAAACATTTGTAAAGCAGGTTCAAAGCAGGTTTTATGGAGTTTGTCAGGGCTGTTGATTTGCATAATTGTTTTATTTTCCATCTTATTTTCTTTTTATAGCATTCCATTCCTGTTTTTATTTTCATTACATTTCTATTTCAATACAAAGCATTCTGGCCATGCATGCATGCATTTTTCTCATCGTAAAGCACTTTCTCAATTTCTTGTATGAAAGGTGCTATCCAAATAAAGTGAGGACGAATATAAGCAGATAGGAGTGTGAGATGAGGAGTGGATGAAGAAGGGATAGTGTTAGAGTGAAGAAGCAGGTGAGCTAGTCACGTGGTACAGTATATACTTTGTAGGAAAGAAATTGCATCACTTACTCGATCCCTGGTGTTATTTGGTTACTCACAATAGCTTACAATCAGCACGCTTGTTCCGAGTATGGCAAGCAAATGTAATTCAGTCTCAACATGAAGTTTAAGATTTTAAAGTATTAACCCTAGCATCAGGGGCTCTGAGGTGCATCTAATTTTGTCCAAGGCAGGTTCCTAGGAAGATCTCATCCTCAAATGCAATTGCATCAGATCTTCGTCACTGGCATTGCATCGTCCTACAGTGATTTTTACTTAATGGAATGGCCCAGAACAAGTCTTGTCTTTGTTAATGTTTCAGTTTATTCATTCATGCCCCCTTTCTATTTTATATAATGTACTGTATATGCCAAGATTGTCGATTGAAACAGATCTGCAGCCTTTAAGGTGTGTAGTTTACAGTAGGTAATGTGCAGCATTAACACTGTTTAACAATGTGCATCTTTGGATATTGCAGATTCAGAAAGTAATGGGAACAAGTATCCTTCAGGTTTAAAGAAAAGTTCAACATTTTGGGAAGTAATTAGCTTTCTTGCTGAAAGAAAGGAGAAGGAGATTTGAATAGATTGAAACCACTCCCTAGCCTGGAAATCCAGACCTGCCCCTGGCAAATTACATTTGCTTGGCCTGACTGGACACACTCCATTGAAGCTCATTAAGTATGTCAGAAAATTATAAGCTACGTTTCAATTGGTTCTATCTAATAGGGGCGGGCCAGAGCCCTACAGTATGTATGGTGCTCTAGGACGGATGTAACCGGATGATGACAGTGCTGTGCATTCACCATCGAAGTCGTGATAGGAAACTACAGAGATGGCTGCGGATATTTGGATTTGGAAGACGGCACTCAAATCTTTCAGTAGCAAGAAAGAAGAATGTTCTGTTTTGCCGACCGACCACGGCAAAAGTTTAATTTACCAGTCAACCTCGCTGATCGCTAAATGAACGGGGCTTAATACGTCACCTTGTTCATTGCTCTGATTGGTTGTAGTGCTATCCAATTGTTTGCAGTGGTATTTGAAATGCACATGTAGGTGATCTGGGAAGGTCTATTGATCGTGGCCAGACCCTATATCGTTCTAGATATGGGTCTAGATTTCTAGGCTAACCACTCCAATGTCTGTACAGCAAATATAAAGATACTAGGTGGATAATCATTTGATTGACAATTATACTTACACTCACCGGCCACTTTATTAGGTACAGCAGTTAATTTTCTTGTTAACACATATAACTTATCAGCCAATCACATGGCAGCAACTCAGTGCATTTAGTCATGTAGACCTGGACAGGACAACTTATTGAGGTTAAAACCGAGCAACAGAATGGGGAAGAAAGGGGGTTTTAGTGACTTTGAACATGGCAATGTTGAGAGAGCCAGAGGGGCTGGTCTGAGTATTTCAGAAACTGCTGATCTACTGGGATTTTCACGCACAACCATCTCTAGGGTTTACAGAGAATGGTTCGAAAATAAAAAATACCCAGTGAGCCACATTTGTGTGGACATCAAATGCCTTGTTAAAGTCAGAGGTCAGTGGAGGATGAGCATACTGGTTTGAGATAAAGGAAAGGCAACACTAACTCAAATAACCACTCGTTACAACCAGGGTATGCAGAATACCATCTCTGAACGCAAAACACGACCAACCTTGAAGGAGATGGGCTACAGCAACAGAAGCCACTCCTGTCAGCTAAGAACAGGAAACTGAGGCTACAATTCTCACAGGATCACCAATATTGGACAATAGAAGATTGAAAAATCATGCCTGGTTTGATGAGTCTCGATTTCAGTTGCGACATTCAGATGGCAGGTTCAGAATTTGGCGTAAACAACATGAAAGTATGGAACTATCCTGCCGTGCACCATCAACCATGCCATGTTCAATGTCACCTAAACCCCCTTTCTTCTCCATTCTGGTCCTCGGTTTGACTTCAGTACATTGTCTTGACCACATCTAAATGCCTTAATGCATTAAATTGCTGCCATGTGATTGGCTGATTAGCTTTTTGTTTTTATATGCCATTGAACAGGTATACCTAATAAAGTGGCCGGTGAGTGTATGTTCAGCTTGGAAAAGGAAAAGCAAATAAACGTGCATTTTATAAGCACAGTCATTTATAATTGTACACTACAGAGTGGTGTAGTTACAGGTGAACGTGTGCAAAAATACAAACCTGATGTAAGACACACCTGTGATCCACAAAACTCCTCCTGTGCCCCTCACAAATATTTTTTTTTACAAATGAAAACTTAAAATTGATCACATGCCCAATCACGAGTAGCCTTCCATCTCGACTATACAATGCAAGTTACATGACAGTTAATGTTAATCCCCATCATCATGAACCACTCAAACCTCTCCCTTTTTTCTTGATTAGGTTTTTTCCTCTCCTGTAGTCCTTTGCATCACACCTTTCTTCACTCCCTCTTTTGTCCAAACAACTAGCCCCTCTTCTTCTCTGTCCCTCACCAATGCCTGAGGTAATACAATATCCAAATGATCTTATTGAGTTGGGGTTGAAATGTCTCATCAAACCCTGACCTGTCCTTAGATGTATTTCTTTGCGTGGCAGTGAATCGATGGTAGATGAAACACTTCACCCTTAGTCAAGTGGTGGCTAATGTTCCATTTTAACACAAGTAAGAACATGAAAAGGCGTGGGGTTTGCCTCACTGCTTAATTTTGATTATGTAATGTGGCTGTGATGATGGTCAGCAGCTCCAAACACGAGGGCAAGTTGATTCTCCAAGTTGAGGAGTTCAAATGTCTAAATGAGGGTAAAGTGGATTGCTGCAGTGATACAGCCTCTCCGGACTATTGTATTGAGAAAAAAGCTGAGTCTTTGGGCTAATCGCTTGATTTAACTGCCAATTTACATTAATACCCTCATCAAAGGCCATGAGCTCTGGATTGAGAATGAGGGGATGAGCTAGATGATTCCTTGTACTTGTCGACACTAGGTTGTCTTTATTCCACTATGTCCATGTTTTGTCTGTCATACTCACTTAAGTTAAACTTCACGCGTCAGTAAACTTGAGTTTGGTTGAGTTGAAGCTATCACAGCATATATGTGAGATTGAAATGTGTTTTAAATGTTGTCATATAAATATTTTTGAGGGGTTGACTCGTAATGGAAAATTAACCAGTACTGAAAATTAAACATCATATTTTGCTTTTGGGACAATGTTTATTATGTACATCAATAAAGGCTCTCATCTTTGTTTAGGGCGTTAGCAATAGGGCTGTGCTAAAAAGTCGATTCGGCAATATATCGTGATTTCTGTTACATTTTCCAACACCAAAAATCGACATTAGAAAAGATAGGAAAATCGCATTTTAAACCATTTGTGAACTACAACCTCTGCTCCTGAAGATGTTGCAGAACAGTTAGTTGCATTGAATTGCCCGGTGCCATTTGGGTTGTGGCAGAATCAAAGCTGTAAGAAGCATGGCCGACAGAGCAGCCAAACATTGCAATATGCATCGTACCGAATTGTATTGTGATGTATCATATCGTTAACCCATATATTGTGATGCAAATCGTATCATGAAGTCCTTGCCAATAGCCAGCCCTAGTAAGCATGCTAACATTTGCTAATGAAAAAGTGGATTTCTATTTTTTGAAAACGCTTTTTTGATCATGAATGGAACACAACTGCTGGGGGAAACAAAGGGCCTATTTAAAATAATGTTCCTAATCTTGTTTTATCTGTTACATTTATACTTTTGGCAGTTTTTTGGAGAACTGAAACAGGTCCCAGAAATAATTTGGTCGATATTTATCTTAAATGAACGGGATTCACAAAGCGCAGCTCAGGGTTTGAAAGTCCCAACAACTCTGCATTCCAGTTTCACCCACTTCTTTGAACTATTTTCAGGCTGCAGTGCTATCTGAATATCACATGAAAAATGCATTACTGTTGAGCAATTATCCATTAAAGTGTGAAGCACAAGGCTCAGAGGCGAACCATGGATTCCTTGTAAACATGTCTACTGCTGTGACAAATGTCTTCCTTCTAGAGAGGAGAAGTCACTTTTACAAAAGTGTCCGCACACAAAAAAGAGGCCGACAGTAACCTCACCCTCAAACAACAGGCTGGGAATGAGAACCAATTACGGATATCCTGTCCATAAGACAGCGTCATCGAATCTCTGATGACCTGTGGATGAATGTGAGGAATCCTCAGACTCCCTGAGGCGTCAGATGTTTCTTCTTGCCCAAACCTGCTTCTTTGGTAACTTATAGTCTGTAGACTGTGTATTTGCTCTTTGTGGTAACCAACACCTCAGTTTGATTCGGTGGGAGAAACATGTCCACAAGTGCTGCAGCCAAAAGGATAACATGTTGTTCTTCGGGATGATTGGCAAATGGAACCATACCCCGAGATCTTGAACTTGCTCTGGACTGAGCTAGAGACACTACTGCTCTTCTTACATACTACAACTTATATGTTGGGTTGTTCGGACATGTCTAAAGTGTTTATACCTGTTCTCAAAGGCATTCATGGCGTTGCACTTGTTTAAACGAATGAAAGTTGATGGATGTACTTTGTAAAGAATGAGGCCCAATATGCTTGTCCTCTCAACATTTCAGATGTTATTAGACACACTTTCATTAGCATTTTTATAAATATACTCCTGTTAGCCAGGTGACAAATCTGATTGCCATCTGTCTACGTTTACCTAGACTATTTGCGGATAAGACTTGGTACTCCTCGATTTGACAAAACCAAAAAAAAGAGGCACTGTTAAACAATTCTACAAGCTTTGAATTTGAAAAATACCAACGTAGTCTGAACCAAAAGACGACAGCATGGTCTCCCAAAATACAAACTGAATTTGTCTTCCTTTCTATCAATGAGATCTCATCATCATCCATGTTAATGCTGCCAAGCTTCCAAATCTGAGTCTCATTGAAAAGAAGAGAAATAACTAAAGGCAGCCAGGGAAAGATTCAAACTGTCTAAGTGTGTTATACATTCAGCTCTGTCGTGGTAACTCATTCAAAAAGAACATAGTACGGAGTCTGTCTGAATAGATTTTGAAACAGGTGGACTTATAATATTCCAATTGTCTGTGCATGAAAATATTTAATTGCAGTTTATCTTTCGAGAGCATTACCATCTGCTAGCCTGGTTGTTTCTTCCTTTCTCTCTCCCTCACACCTACACTATGACTTTAAATGTCTACATTTATTCCTTAAACTTAAACCCTACCCAACACCTATTAAGCCTAACCCTAAAATCAAGTCCTTGACCTAAAATAACTTGTAGAGTTGAGGATGGGCAAAGTGTCCTCAGTGTGGAGGTGTTTCCGCATAATGCTGTCCTTGTGCACAAGTTTGTTACTACAATAAGCATGGCAACACAGGGAAACGCACACACACACAAACACACAGTCTAATTATAACCCTGCGCACTGAAAGAGTTGTGGCTCACTCACTGCGCTTCACTGGTCTCCGCCAGCTATAATGTCTAAATCATAAACTATAATAACAGCTTTTGATGGCTGTGATTTTGGCAGCAGGGGGTGACAATACATTTGTCTGACTAGATGTAGTTAACAGGGACCAGGCGCCTCATACGTTTGGATCTTATCGCCAAGGCAGAGGCAAAGAATGGATGCGACAAGTTAAAGCTTGTGTCAGTTTCACAATAAGTTGCCAATGTCACATCATCAGAAAGCCAAGATTTTGACATTTCATTTTGTTCCACTGCATGATGACTCAGGGAAGAAGCTGTTGTTTCACACTGGAGACTCAAAGTACTGTAGTTTTAGGGTTGTATGATTATAATATGTCGCTGAGTTTCCTTGCAAGTGCAGATGGCTTTGTGCAAGATTTACAATATTACATTGATACTTCCTTTTGGGCAGAGAAAATGGGCTGCTATGATTCAGCGAAAACAAAGCCATGTGTGCATATGTGTTTTCTGAGCCATTGATTTTAAGGCAAAATTGCTGCCAAGCAGATGCCCCCCCCCCCCAACAGCTGTATCATCCAGCCATAACGTCTTCTGATTGGAACGAGTTATGTATTTTAATTTTTAGCCATCTGTTTTCTCCTCCTCTTTTTCAAAGACATTTGAACCTTTAGGGAAGGTGCGTGTATTGGATTGCAACATAAAAACTTTTCTCCGAAACATAAAATACACATCAACATCCGTTTAAGTACTATAATTAGACTGGATGGCTCAGACAGGAATGCTGATACCTAATTTTGTTTTCTGACTAAAGGGACTAGGTTGAGTTTGTTTTATTAGGTCAAATCAAACTGGGATTGGAAGACATTTTGATTGAAGGAGTGCAACTATACCTGCTATACACTACCTGCTCTGCAACAATCAGAAGACAGACACAGTTAGTGACTAGATGGTGGAACCTTTAACAGCTAAAGGGCCCTAAACAGAGCATGTATATCTGACTTATATTTGTTACATGGCCAGAAACACAACACCAAATGAAATTATATTGTGATTCTCAATCAGGTTTGCCATGTCAGCTATAAAAGGGATTATGTCAGAGTTTACAGTTTGTTTCCAAATCTCCAGACTGATTATGAAAAGGTGGGCAAAGGGAATCAATGCTAAACAGTTCCTTCCAAACATGTTTCCCATGAGTGAAACTGTTTGAGGGCCAACAGTATAAGTTTGTGTAATAATGTGTGAACCTTTATAAACGAGCCCTCTATTAAGTGGTGATAACACGTCTCTGAAGCTTACACCACCAGCATATCCTGACCCACGCTGATTAGGAATGAGCATGTGGCTCTGAAACATCTGCTCTGTGCACATGAACAAACCTACAAAAGAATTACAAATATGCTCTCTGACGTGAAGTAATACTATGTGATTTGCAGATCTCCCTGATCACAAAAGTGTTTTTTTTAAAGTTCGGGAAGGGATATGGAATGAAAACCATTTAGGCTTCAGCAGATGATTGGATGCAGCATGAAATTTAAGACCTAAGTCCCTATTAAAAGCTCAGAAGCTCACAACATAAACTGAGCCAAAATAATGCAGTAACAATGGATGCTTCAGTTGGGGCCTTGTTCAATAACATGGCAAAGCCATGGCACAGCAGCTGCGGCGATGTGATGAAATCTTTGACGAACATTTCCAAAACCAATACAGTTGAAGTGTCTCTGATCGTTTTGGAAAGAACACATCAAGGAAACAAGACAAGACGAGTCATGAAGTATGAAAAAGTCTTCTTAGAGATTTGTGCGGAGACGTCATTATCTGTATCTGTTCAACCAACAAAAGTATCTGTATCTGTATCCGGATACACAACAAGAAGTGGTGTGGCGTATACCGGAAGTCTCTTTTACATTAGCCTAAAGGAAGTCACACCTAAATTGATTTTTCAATTGTGCAATTATTGTCCCTTCAAAGCATCAAATTGATTTAATATTGAGGTATAAGTCAAAAAGTCAGATATATTTCTACCTTTTCATCTCTCTCTCTCTCTCTCTCTCTCTCTCTCTCTCTCTCTCTCTCTCTCTCTCTCTCTCTCTCTCTCTCTCTCTCTCTCTCTCTCTCTCTCTCTCTCTCTCTCTCTCTCTCTCTCTCATTGTCCCTCATTTACTAATAAGTGAGTGGAAACTTTCTTACTTGCGGAGTTGATAAACTTTAAACGTTGTGTCGCATAAGACACAGTGGAGCAATCATTTTATTTAAGCCGTCTGAGGAAGTTCTAAATTTGTTCTCAGAATACAAAGAAATTCAGGGAACGAAAATATTGATAAATAACAGCCCAAATCTGTGCATAGGCTACTCCTTGTTAGTAAATGAGGGCCAGCGTTTTACTTTTAACTAAACTAAGATCCCCTTTAGGCCTAACTGGGGGAAATTGAACAATCTGAAACTGGAAAAAACATGTAGGCTACAGCTGTATTTCATGATTTTTTTTTATCTCTATCTCTCCCTCTTTTTTTACATTTGTTTTACTAAACTAAGATTTAGGAACAATCTGTATAAACGTATGTGCCAATCTCATAAACCATAAATAATATCTTAGCCTTTCCACAAAGCCATATGTGATTTTAATGTGTCAAGTTTGCAGTTTCCGATTTTATGGTATGGGTCCTGAAGTAAGCCTAGGCATCTACACACTGATTGCGGAAAAAGTACAGGTCCTGCATCAGTTTGATGGAAACGTTGTGATGTTTGAAAGAGTTTAAGCAGTAGGCTTAGTGAATGTAAATACATCGGGGAAGGGCTGATGGTGACTCGGGGTGCAGCATATTCCATCGGTTCGTCTCTTCTCCGCCACGGCAGCGGTTTATGAGGAAGCACAGATAAAAACAGCAGCGAATGCGACTGGTAGAACCCTCCATTCAAGGGTTAGGGCTGAACGCGCTGCGTTTATCAGTGTGTAAAAAGAGAGAGACGGCGGGTCACGGGACGCGCCCGGTCCTCTCGTGTCCACCGCAGAACAGCTGTTAGTGTCATTCTACCTGTTGTGTCATTGAGGCGGAACGCGCTACGTCAATTAAGCGCATAATATATAAAAAATTAAATCCCCAAATAATAAGGGGACTATTCGGGAATTATCCGTATCCGTATGAAACTCATTATCCGTGCTTATCCGAATACATATTCGGATTCGGGCTCATCCCTAGTTACATCATCCTGCTGGTCCAAGGATTCAAACTGGCAACCTGCCCATCACAAAACTGCCTCTCCACCAAATAAACTGCAACCACATTTTACTCTAGAATTACTCTGCAGTGCAAGTGGTTGTGTTTTTGCCGTGATAGTTGTTTCTCTTCAGTAGAGTCATTACTTCAAAGTCCCCTTATGGCCACACAACAAAGTGTGACAGGTTTTAAATACTCGTGCGAGGCGTTTACATGTATTCCTCTAAATAGTCACGTTGCACACGTAGCAGCACGTTAGTTTCCATAACTGTGTACGTACCAAGACACATGCTGCTGGTATTTGTTACATTGCGGTAACAGAGTTTAAGCCGAAAGTTCCCACAAAGTCTCAAAGACATTCACAACTTTATTCCCTGAGAAAACTAAACAATCCCTAGCAAGGGAGTTAAGGTGTATGGAGAATCATTTTCTATAATTTCTAAGTAGATTTATGGCCATTTGCTAGTCAGGAAAGATCGAATTTCATAATATCCTCAGGCAATGTAAGTGACACTGAACCTGTATGTATCATGTTAGTTTGTTCAGGTTCAGACTGAGTTAGGATTGCAATCTGCAGCAGACCGGCGCTGTAGGTCCCATATTACGCCCATTTTCAGGTTCAAAATTGTAATTTAGAAACTGTTTTCATGGTGTAGTTCACAAAAAACCCTTCATATTTCTCACAGTGCCATTTCTAAATCTTCTCTATTCAGCCTTTGTCTGAAACGCTTTGTTACAGCTCCTGTCTCTATAAGCCCTGCCTTCCAAAAAGCCCTGTCTGCTCTGATTGGCCGTGAATCTAACTGCCAGTTAGATCCGGGGGTATCTTGGGGTGTGCTAATCACAGGTGGAGGTAGTGCTAAGTTAGGTTGGTTCACAAGGGAGATAAATCTGACACAGGTTTTCAGAAAGGTGGAGGTGGGAAAAAAGAGACTAGTTTTTTTCTTGGAGTCTCTAGTCATACCCATATTAATGTTGTAAAAACCATGAAAAAGTAGGTGTTATGTGATATAATGATATTAACCAATCCAAACTACAATTCGTTAGTTAGTTACTTTTTTATTTTTTTAGGACACCATAACAAAATCTGTACCTTTCAAATCATGCTGTATCCTTGTACATGTTTTCTCCCTCCCCCTTCAACTCTCCCGTGCTTCCGAGGATGTGCACCTCACAGTTTAAAAACCTCTGATGTGGAGGAACAACAAGATAGAAAATCTGTTTTTATTTGTGTAAGGGGGAAAACCAGAAGTTTGACATGTCACTTAAAAGTTTCTCTCTGTCTTTGCAGATCTTACAGGTGAATCTAGTGATGTCCATTCTGCTGTATGTGATGGTCCTCGTGTACCTCTATGGTATTCAGGCGACCAACATGGGCAGCAGTCACCAGGGGCAACAGCAGCAGCCTAGTCAAGACCCATTAAACTCCCTCATAATCCAGCTGCTTCAGGCTGACCTGACCAGGGGGAAGAGCAGAGGTAACCAGAGCCAGCAGGGGAGGAGCAGGGACACTGAGCCCCGGGACACACCGCCTCCTCTCCTCAGTGAAAACTTTGCTTTGGAGGAGCAGGGCGAAGCGGAGCAGTGGGCGACTGGGGGTCGCAGCGTCGGGAGCAGCGATGGTGTGGTGGATCAGCAGGTGATGCTGTTGAACTCGGACCTTCTCAGGCAGCAAAAGCGATACAACTCGCCTCGGGTGCTGCTGAGCGACCGGCCGCCCCTGCAGCCACCGCCGTTGTATCTCGCGGACGATTTTGTGGACGGAGGGGCGGCAGGAAACAAGACGCGAAAGAAGCGATACGCCGAGCACAGGAGCTACCGCGGGGAATATTCCGTGTGCGACAGCGAGAGTAAGTGGGTGGTGAACAGAACCCATGCAGTGGACTCACAAGGGGACCACGTCACTGTTATGGCCAAAATTAAAACCAGTGTCACGCAGGAAATTAAACAGTACTTTTACGAGACAAGCTGTCGGACCCCAAGGCCCTATAAGGGCGGCTGCAGGGGCATAGACGACAAGAAATATAACTCGCAGTGCAAGACAACACAGACTTACGTTCGAGCGCTGACGAAGGTTCGCAATTCAGTGGGCTGGAGGTGGATACGCATAGACACGTCATGCGTCTGCGCTTTGTCGATGAAACGTCGCAGGACGTAAACAGCAATACAAGCTCTGCTTGGGACTACCTGTGTGGGATTCTACTTCCTGTATAGGATTTTATTTTCTGTTCACAGTGCTACCCACCACGGAATAATGTGTCACGGTGGTGAATAGCACGATTCTGCTATAAAATGATACTGATACTGAAGAAATCTTGGGTCCATTTAAATTATATTTCACATTCATGTGCTGCAAATCCACAAGCCGGTGCAGCGCCGCTTTTAAGGAAGAACTCCATTGAGAGGGGTTGGGGGGAGGGAGTGCGTGGGAACTGTACATATAAATTATTTAAATTATATGAAATGCATGTAGTTTATACATGTTTATCTATCTATATATGACGTATGAATATATTTGTGTTATTTATTGAAAGAAGTCTTCTTGTCTATAAAAAAAGGAATGAAACAAGCTATGAACTCATTTTGAGATTATAACACAGAGCTGGGCTGCAAAGGTGCTTCACAGTAAGACTTTACATGTGCCTTGACCAGTGTGGCTGACGAGCAAACATAGGACATGGTAACTCACAAACAGCAGTTGCTGCAAATGTTTTTTGCGGTGGAGCTAAAAAGTGAGAGTTGCAGGTCCAGGGGACCAATATGTGGCCCTAATCATTAGCATTATCCCCCCAATGAGACAGATGACTATATCTGAAGGTACAAGACATCCTATGACCAAAACACAGATTTGAGATTTATGACCAAACTTGTACTTTTACTTGTACTGCGTTCCCAATTGACCGCACTGTTATATTGTAATTCACATTGGTCCATTCCTTTCTCTTGGAAACAGTTTCATTCAAATTAAAATAGAAATTCAGCTAGTGGAATCTGCTGGCAGTGACTGACAGACACTCAAGGAAATCCAACTGTTTCAGACCACCTTGACTCTGTTCACCACATTTTACCCTCAACTGTTATCATGAGCTGTTTTTTGTTTCTTCCTTTTAATAAAAACCTATATTTCTTAAAGTTTGAAACATTTCATTAACAATTACCCAGTTAAAATTTTTAAAACAAAAAACAGTAAATGGTGAATACAATATAATCAACATCCTTCAAATGTGTGATCGACAATAGGTCAATTCTGCAATTTCCAAAATGATTGCCTGATGCTGTTTACCCATTTTGTGTTCGGGAACTTTCAGGGACAGCCAGGGACAGAAACAGTGATGGCCGATTGGAGGTCTAATCTAAAATCGTGCATTCTTTCATCTCGTCAGATGTTATACACTTTAGTTATCTTGTCAGTAACAGCACAGAGCAAGATATCAGCTGGAGCTAAAACTGCAAAAATGGGGTCAGTGGTCAAAAGATGTGGAGTTCACAATGTAAAAGAAGTGACCCATAAAGTGTGTGCATATAAAAAGGAGGCCTTAGCGTCAAAGTCCCGCAGCTCAAAACTCTTACATCAATTCACTCATATTGTTGTTCTATCTGTTGCACTAATGCCAAATTGATGCAGAAAGTATTTAAAGGTGGAGTCAATGATACTGGAGAATGTTAGTTGTTAAAATCACTTTCTAAAAATCAGTGAATATCTCCTCACGAGCCGCTAAATCCAATTTTAATACACAGCCTAGTAAACGGGCATGTAGCTAGCTTAGCTGGGCCCCTTTGTTTACATACCACTTATCAGAGCCTTGGCTGTGTATTAACACTGGATGTTTTATTCAACACACACACACACACACACACACACACACACACACACACACACACACACACACACACACACACACACACACACACAGTACAGGCAGGTAGCTGATTGGGAGGGGATATTCACTGATTTGGACAAAAAGTCATTTTAACAAGCATTTTCCATAATCACTTTAAAGAGGGACCTCTACAATGGCTCCCGCTGTGTGCAGCGCTATTGCATAAGAAATGCAGGATGAGCTCAAAGTGAAACTTAAGTGATGGTAATGACCATGGAACTTATTATCTGACATTAGTTAAGGTATTTAGAGTGAACCCAGTAAAAGAAAACCCAGAGGCGCAGGTTCGGAGCCTGAACTATAAAAACACGTGCCATTCATCTGCAGCCTTAAAAAATGACAATGATACAATCATCTGAGGGTATAGCAGGATATCAGCAAAGACAGAATGGCATAAATGTAAAAAGACACATGAGACAGAATGGCAGAGAAACTAATAAATCAAATTAAGCTTATCCCCAAATGTGCAGTGAGACAGAAACAGACTAGAGGCAAAGTGATCGACCAAAGATATGAATCAGTTATTTACAAATTCCTCAGAGGTCACTGCAGGGCTTAAAGATGTGTATGTTAAATGTGAACACTTTCTGTGTTCACTGGAATGTTAGGAGATGCAATCAGAAGTTGCCAAGGCAATGGAATGTTGGTACAATCATAAAGAAAAGGGAAATAAAAACCTGATATTAGCGACACACAACCACACAAAACTACTCGTCATAGACATCCTCATCACCCAACAAGAACGGTGTAGACCTTTCAAACATTTGACCTACAGTATATTCACATTTACTCGTGAGATTAAGCCTGCATTTCTGCTTTTGCCATTCTATTGCTTCATCAATGTTTAGCACAAGTTGTTTATGTACTGCATAGTGTCAATTCTTACTAGCCTCATATCCCTAGGAAGTAAATCCACTTTGGATGACCTTGCACTTAATTTTTTGCTTCTAATGGCAACTTTTAGGAAAAACTGTACATTACAGCAAGGCAGAAAGTTAGGGTTTGGAGATGGGTTGCTGAAAAAGGTTGTAGCTCATCTTACGTTCATGCAGGACATTGAGGTTTGTGTCCAATCAAAGTAATACATTTTTCCATTCTTCATTTGAAATGTATATCCTTTAAACTCAAGTGTTTTTGTGCTAAACTCTAAAGGATTCTAGTTTATGCTATAGCACTTGTTTATAATAAAAAGTGTGTATTGTTGTTTTGAACAGTCACACTGGAAGGCAGAGTGGAAAAAAAGCTGTTCTGTAGAGAGAAGAAACAGTAATGGTTTAAATATGGTGGCAACATAACACACTTTTGGAAGGTCTCTCCTGGAAGGCATTCATTCATGCAGTTGAACTAGGTTGCACATGTGAAAATGATTGAAGTATTTATGTGAAGAATGAAGAAAAGAGTAGAAAGAGAAGTTCATACCCCATTTACTCTCTCAGTTCTGCAAAGCTGACCAATCATTGAAGTGGGTGTGAATGTTAGATCGTCCATTTCTAGACAGTTACAAAAACGCTCAGATCCAGCTCTGCCCCGTTCCAACATCAGCCAAGCGTTCTGAATAAAAATAATGGCATCTTAAACTAAAGTTATTTGCCAAATCCACATCTCTTCATAAAACATAATCATTTGTTGCATTGTGCATATTCTACAGAAAGCATGAATTTGGTGAGCATGAAACATTTCTAATTGGAGGCAAAAAAAAAAAAAAAAATTCCAATTTCGGTAAATCTTTTGAGGTGACAGACATAACTGACAATTCTCTTAGTCAGTTGGCACCCGGCTAACAGGTTTGCTCAAGTTCTGAGGTCATCCTCTGCTGATTATCTCGCACTAGGGATGGCCATTCAGAATTTTTTCTTTAACCGGTTAACCACAAGAATTAACGGTTATTAACCGGTTAACCGTTAAGATTTAATGTAGCCTATTTATAGTGAAATACATGAAACATTATAGCAGGGCTCCCAACCTTTTTTTGTTCCAAGGACCTGCATATTAATTTATCATACATTTTGACATTCACACGGCACCTTGTAAGTTGTGAGAAGAGGTCTAGTATGTGAATGTAGGAGCAGAAAGTGAAATAAGTGACTGAAAGGGGACATTTACACACACACACAAGTTTAGGGGATGGGTAGCCTACCGAAACCCGGTGTTAAGTAGTGCTGTGCATGGGGCAACATTTTGAAAGACCGTAGTATTGATAAGCTCCAACGTTATCAGTACAGCATAACGGTACTTAACTTTACGCTTTTGTTTATGACGGATTTTCACTATTGATCCTCGCACACAAGCATAGCAGACCTCTCTGTGTCTGTGCAGGGGCACTCACTGCCTGTCTGTCACTCTCTCACACTCACTGAGACGGTGATAGATGCAGGACAGCATCCACCTCAAGAAGGCTAATGCTAGCGCTATGTTAAGCTAGCGGGAGCCCACGCTGTTAATTAAATTATACCAACCCACATAAGTTGTGACTGGCTATCTTTCTGGGAGTGTACCATGGACCTATTATAAAGTTGAGAGTAGCCTACACAACTCTTTTCATTCTTTACCGACAGTTGGCATTCTTACATCCGGTTTAGCGATATCAAAATAAGAGTCCGGATTTCAGAGAAATTAAGATGATTTAATTTTTTTTAACCGTTTAACCTTTAGTATTAACCGGTTAAAGATCTTCTTAACGGTTAACCAGTTAACCATGGACATCCCTATCTCGCACCAAAGCTTGTCACACATGTGACAACATCAATTGGACCTCCAATGATAACCAATCACCCGTCTCTGCCTCCCAGTAACCCCATCATCCTCACAGAAAGAGATGCTTTCACCCCATCATTTCTTCCAGGTTTGATGAGACTTTCCCCTCCCTTTTCGAGCCTGATTTTGCACAACACCCTGCTGGGTTCTTGATTTGTTGTTCATTTTGCGGCAGGTGAGTGAAGCATAAGGAGTGAGTAGCAGAATGTACTGTCTCTAATAACCCAGGGGTTTTTCAGAGTACCCCTCTGTAAAGCTGACTTAAGGAGATGTACATACATGCAGAGCTGGGATTTGAGGCAGTAATCTCCTATTCTAAGAGGAGCTTACCCCTTGTCGCGCTGCAGAGGAGAGCAGATCCGCAACGCCTTCAATGTGCTGACTGCATATGTGCTCATATTTAAAGTGCTTTAGATGCACTTTATTGTAAAATGGACACATTTCTGTGAATGAACAAAATCTAACCCTCAGGCATAGTGTTGCTCTCAGGGTAGAACTGAGCAGTACTGGAAGTAGGTACTGAAGCATACAGATAGTTAAGATGTTATTGCTCATTTTGCCCTTTTTTATGAATTGTAACTCACCACATGCAGTAGTGGTTTTCTAAAGGGGGTAACGGCAACCCAAAGAGTTTAATTGACCAATTTAGGTGTGCAAAGCTGACATTATCTCTCATTGGCTCTTTTACTCCTTCTCTTAAAGCCAGATCTAGAAGTGCAGACTTGGCCAATGGTCTAATCTGTGATGTCACACCATCGCACAGCTCCAGACAGTATTAGTGAGGGAACATGGCAAAGATGATTGTAAGAGCAGCCAAGATGATTACGCATTTGCCAAAGGAGACATTTGTGAAAGAATATCCCTGGTATACAGAGAGAAGCACTTTTCATTGCATGACTTTGATTGACAGCACTATTATAACATGAGGTAAAAGGCTCTAAATAAACATCCTGGACTAGCTTTTTCTTCATGCTTTTCTACCCCTAAAAGGATGCATATTCACAAATGTTTTCCTACAATTTGAGGCATTAGTTCCCAACCCTGCCAGGTACGTTACCGGACCTCAAAAGGGATAGATCCAGTACGAGTAAATTCCATGCTTTTGCACGCATTCCCCCCCCCCCCCCCCCCACCTATTATGAATATACAGAATCACTACAAACCCTGGTGCTAGGCTCCTAACTTATAGCCCTTACATGTGCTTGACAAGCAAGAAAAGACTGGATTTAATCAGGAAATAGGATTCTTTCAGCATTGGATAATTGCTACTTGACAGACATAGGTGCAAAGAGGGCTTTGCTGAACTTCAAATTTGTTAAGGTATTCTGTATCCCAGCTTTTTGTTCTGAGAGTTGCATGAAATCCCTGTCTTTAACTTGGCATTGAAAGCTGTTGGGGGGATTTCATACAGTCCTAGAGCCTATTGAGAGTCTAAAGGTCATAGGTCACAAGTGTTTACAGATGGCAGGATCACAGCAAGGATAAGAGGTGTCAACCAGATTTGTCAGTTGTTGTTAGAGCGGAACTCTCCCATTAGTGATATAAAATAGTTAACTGCCTCTGAGCCAAGTGTCAAGCTTTGGAGCCCTCTGCCAACAAAGTTCGAAAGAGGTCGATTTCCACAATTTGGCTGGTATTTGGAGCATCGCCTGTGGCCTGAAGATCAATTGATTGGACGATGTTAGAAGTATTTTTTTTGATTGGTTGTAATTATTATGCTGCTTACAACATTTTTAAGAATCTAAATAAACCAAGATGTACAAACCATCAAACAATAATAAACACTTTTGGCGTCTTGTGAGAACCTTTTTGCAAGAGCTTTGTGCTTTATGAAGTGCAACTGAGTAACAACAAGTAGTAGTCAATGAAAAGGTAAATTCAATTTCTATCCTCTTGGTATTTTTCAAAACTGCCCTAACTTTATATCTGACATGACCAGCTGGAGGAAAAGACACTCCAGCTCAACCCAGTTCTCCACTAATAATTCCTAGTACAGAAAACAAACTGTTTGAAATACAGATTGTGTAAAGACTTACGTATAAAATGGTCTTTGAAAAATAGACATTTCCAGACCATAATATACTGTATTAAATTACAGACACATTAGTAGCTGCTGTTATCCTTAATTTTTACATAAGATGATTTAAAGGGACTGAAGTGCAGGAGTATAGATGCATTGCATTGAGGTCAGTAATTTGGGGAAGTTCATTAAATCAGGCCTTTTACACAAAGTGGCTTCTTTAATGAGATACAGAACGTCCCTCAACTATTCTGTGCCCCATATTCATTGTGTTTCATCTGGTTTGTGGTAAAATTACTTAAAGGCCACCGAATTACACAAGAAAATATTATTTGTAAGCCCTTCAGAGCAACACAAGCTGTATGAGTATTATCTGAACCCCTACTGGCAAAATCACATCATTTTAAACCGTTCCATGTTACTGATGCCTGGTACTGCTATGGTTATGTTTTGGACAGGTTTGGACCCAAACCAACTTGGGACAACGTAAGGGAACATTCAATTAACCTTGACTGTATGGTAGGAAACAATTATTATATAATTATTTGTGGTAAATAACTATTGGATGGATTACCATGAAATTTTAAACCCTCTCATTTTATGGTGATGACTTTTCACCATAGCAACATAAAATGTAAAAGAAATATAAACTGGTGAAATTTGGTACATACATTAATGGTCCCCAGAGGATGAATTATACAATCCCTATTACTGACCTTTCATCTAATGGCATCATAAGGGAAACATTTAATGTTGTCCAATTTTGCAGGCATTTGGCATTTTAACACCTTTTGGGCCCTATTGTGGGTGATGATAGTAATGAATTAACTTAAATAAAAAAGGGACCATCCATTAACTTTAAAACAGTTGTCCCATCTTTCCCATCAGTTCTCAGGCCTGCAAACATTCAATGATTTTTATTGTGTTTGGGAGCCCTGTCAAACATATACAGTACTTCGCCCAGCCCTCATGCCAAAAGCTCTGACTTTCCTAGATTTAACAGTGCTTCAAAGGGCCAGGTTGTACCCAGAGGAAGATTTCATTCAACATCTTACTTTCCACAAATTCGTCTTTTAAAAATCCACTTATACCACGCATTTATATTTAGAACAAGAGTCCTTCTATGGTCTTCATGGAGGCAAACTCACAATATAACCAAAAATAAGTATACTCTGCAATAAATCATTGTATGCTAAACCCTTCTTCAAATGCTTCTTAATAGTCAGATAAGTCACCAATTATTCTGCGGACACAAGTTTATTAAATTTGGTTCAAGGCTGTCTCAAGATTACAGAGATGAACATATAGAAAGCCACGGATACAATTCAATTTACAAATCAAGTTTACAAATCTTTAAGGATCAAGATTTCTTGCACATTCCTGCCAATAATATGCTTTCTCCCATATTTGGAAAAGTGAATCTTGACCTATTCAAGAAAGAACGAGTCACTGATTAACATTTTATTCTGGCCCGTACTTAGAAAACTGAAGCTACAACACGTTAGTATATAAAGTGTCAAACTAAACTAGCCATGTTTCTGAAGCTGAACAATAATGAGTCATTAACGTGTTTCTTCTTATAAGCGTGTCCCACAGCATTAGGGCTGGCAGAGGTCATTGACATTGGAAGGAAAAAGAAAGACAGAAGTGTGGCCGAATGCTTGATGCTAAAGGAATTTGCTGCAGTTCATTCTGTGTTGACACTGGCAGCGCTTGAGAACCAACATGAAGACTTTAAATTGGATAACAATGGAAGGCCTGTGTACACGGCACAGGGTGAGTCCATATTGGTGAGCACACACACACTCGCAGGCACACACACACACACGCAGACACACACACACACAAACACCCAGGCACACATGCACGAACAAACACACACCTTTGGATATAAGAGGAAATCGAGGAAATGAGGAGGTGCTTTTAACTTGAAATGATTGGCAGATTTTCTGGGATGTGAGGCGGCCTCTGAGCTGCTGTGTGAACATCTGGAGTTAAACACAGCATTGACCACCCACTGGGTCTGTGTATGTATGTGTAAGTGTGTCAGTGTGTGAAAGAGGCAAACACCACAGGGGGAAAAAGCAGTGCATAGAGCACAAGGGTTGTTGTTTCCTCTCAAATTATTTCCTATTGAAGGAGGTGGACACACACACACACACACACACACACACACACACACACAAGCGTTCCCTGAGGTCTCATTCACTTTCTGTTTCTATTTTGAACTGTCAAGTCTAATTCAAACGGACAGCCCAGCAATCAACAGCTTGGCCCTAAAACAACACAACTGAACAATGGTCTGCAGTAATTTTATTATTATATCAAAAATCCTGGAAGAAACTCTAACAACGGCACATTCAGTCAAAAGTGCCCCTTTGCTGAAAGTTTTAAAAATTGCAAAGTGTGTTACTTGACCAAAGGATAATTGTGTGTCAACTTACTTATATCCCCTTATTGCCAATGTGAACTTGAACAATTCAGTTTGATCCTTGTTTTACCAAAGACAATCTAAACCTTAAGGTGCGTTAAGAATATACACAAAGCAAACACCAATTTTAAAGAATGTGTCCTTTGGATTTCAATCAACCAGCTTCTTCGACAAATTAATTTAAAATTATTACAGTAGTTCACCAAGGTCATCCCAATAAGATATTTAAATGCCACAGTTTAGCTCCTTAAAACAAGCAATCCGTTCCCCCACCACATCTGACTTCAGTGAGATGAATGGACTGCTTCACCCTGCTGAGCATGTTTGAGAGGCTGTCAAAATCAGAGGAATGTGCAAAAAGTGAAAAACAGTCTTTGTGTGTTCCTGTCTTGTCCAAGGTCTGAGGTTTGAAATCCTCTAAGCATGCAAATTGTGTACGTGTTATCCTCTGGCAAACAGTTCAAGGTGGGCTCAGTTTTTACAACTCTGCCTGACAGAGGTTAACTCCCCTTTTCAAAATGTAAAGTGACCCATGTCGGATTTAGAATATGTGTGCATGGCAGAGCTTTTGGAAATTATAAATGATAATAACCAATATTTTGTCCATCGCCAAATGAGTTGATACAAAGCCTTTCAGCTCCACATACAGTAACTCAGTATTTTTCCGAAAGGCAGCGTTTACAAACTGGTGTTGCCCCCCAGCACTGGAACAGGAGCTGAGAAAAATCCCAAGAAGCGCCCAAGAAATGTTTCAGTTGTTAATTCTACGGCTAAGAAAAAAACATGGACGTACAGCAGAGGGTAAAATCCATGAGCATCTCTGAATACTTACTTAATTTAGATTCACCAACATTGTTGTAATTTCTCATAATTCCTAATGAACACAACAGAAGCTATGCATTATAGCTTTAATTGTGAGTTGTTTTGATGCAGTCATACGTTCTTTAGATGTTTAGCTGGATAAACTTTTAAATTTTCTTCTATTAATTTTATTATTATTACAGAGAGATCATGCACAAGGCAGCACACTTAAAGAATAAAGAACATTTTCAAAAAGATGGAAAATAATAGTCAGAGTTTAATTTCAGGACAATCAATAAATTTTTTCTTAAGTGGAAGCAAAATAGCCACTTACAATGTTTTTAATAATTGGAGCTGATTAACTTCATTATCCTAAAGTGGAACTGGCAGTGCAGGCAGAGTAAAGAACATACACCATAAAGTCAAGTCACAAATATCATCAGCACATGAAAGACATCCAATAGTGGCGACAGCTTGCAAGATAAGACAACATGGAGGCAAAACAAAACAATGCAGACACGAGGCTGCAATAATATGCTGCAGTGCAAGATATGCAGTGCAAGATATAATTAATTATTTTGCATAAATGCAGACAAAATGATACAGCGATAAACAATGTGCATATGGCAACATGGGACATTGTTGGTGGAGTGACAATTTTTAAACGTTAAATCACGCTAGCTGCTTAATTTAGGGATGTCTGAAATGTCTCAAACATTTCATGCCATTCATGTATGTCATGTATGACAATAACTTTGGTGATCCCAAAAGTTTTTTACCTAGCATCAACATCTGGTCAAAATGTGTATTCATTCAAACATTCAAAATACCAAAAAACTAAACTTTTTCTGCTAATGAAAATGCCATTATAAAATGCTAAACATGGTTAAACTAACAGGTGGATTATGCTGCTGGCAATGTCATCACTCTTGTTATCATAATATTTCTAAAAGCCAAAGCTCTAATTCCAATCACATCTCAGATTGCCATTACACACTTGTAAAATGTTTTTACAATGGGGTCTTTCCATCTTCATAAGCTTGTGATGATATTTATTACCCTCTATAGAATAAGCCCTTTTGCGTGCCTGTTATTTTAAAATCTTTGCAGCTCAGGAATTGACAAAGAAAAACCTTGGAGGTGTTGTTACAGTGTGTCATGTCCTACATGACTGTTCTCTTTTTTCCATGTTTAAACAGAGGATTAGGGTTTAAGACTGAACAGCGAGCACCGAGCTTCAATGGAGAAACAGAGATCCTCTCTGCAGTACTCCTTTTCCCACCACTCTCTGACATAATGTTATTTTAGTCGCTGTTGAAGTGGAGTCCTAACCCGGTCACTCTAAATAATACCTTATCCGTTTCTCTCACAACTTGAGTGCCGTTGGTTTTGGTCATAAAACCTGATCTTTATTTTTCTAACTAACAAATAAGAGCAACTCTGGTCTCTATGGCAGATAGACCAACATGGGAATTATCATTAATTTCACAGCAGTTCTCAAAGGGATGGTCTTCTTTATCACAGAGTCTGGCTATGAAACTAAATGTATATTCTTCCTCTTACATCCACTATGTGGAAGGTTTGTATTTTGGTCAAACACAATTCTGAGATACACTAATTACATTGATTGGTTGAGCTGCATCTTAGCAACACAATGTGTTTACAGAGTGAGCGTCCCTGTGTAATCAAACACAGTGTCAACTTTCATGGGGGCTATTCATTGGTAAAATGTACTTCAGATGGAAACTGATTATGGTGAAAAATGTTATGATTGACTTGGCTTATGTGGGGCTGGCAGAATAATATTAATGCTCCTTCAGGGCTTAGGTCACCGGTGAGAGTTAAACCTTCTTTTTGCTCCGGATATTGGACTGTACTTAGGCCTACTGTATACAAAATGTTGTAGAAGTGTCTGTAAAGTACAGGGAAAATGGCAGAGGTGGGACCAAGTCATTGTTTAGCAAGTCACATGTAAGTCTCAAGTCTTTGCCCTCAAGTCCAGAGTCAAGTCTCGAGTCAAGACAGGGAAGTCCCGAGTCAAGTCCCAAGTCAATGCTGACAAGTCTCAAGTCAAGTCCCAAGTCCTGCAGATGGGCTTCGAGTAATTTTGAGTCCTTTAACCAAAAAGTAATAATATATTTACCCACATCATGTACGGTTTTAAAATCTATATTTATTTATTAAAACAAGTGCAATTGAAATTGTGGATAAAAAATTGTACGGACATTGCACTTCCCAATTACACTATTTGCCAGTGATTTTCAACATGTAACTCATATTAAGCACTAGGGTTGCAAAATTTCGGGAATATTCAAAGTTGGAAACTTTTCATGGGAATTAACGGGAATTTATGGGAATTAATGGGAATTTTAGGAATTACCGGGAATAAACGGGAATTTACTAAATTTAAAGCAACCCAAATGCACTAAATCCTTCTAACTGTTATTTCAGTCCTGGCAAACGTTCTAGACAGTAAAAAGCAGTTTTTTCAACTACATTTTATAATATTTATGAACATTTAACTTCAAATCAGATTTTTTTTAAAGCTTATTGAGACATTTAGAGGCATTTACTTAATTTATTGAATGGGTTGGGTCAGACAGATGAGTTATATTTTACTCAACATGGTTGAAATTATTGATTGTTATAATCAAAACTTGATAAAGTTCTACTTACAAATAAATCTGTTCAAATGTAATGCTTTTTTATTGTATTTGTTTGCATGGATGTCTGCGTATGACAAAACATAGTCTAATGTTTATATGTTTAGATTTATGTTTGGATATGAAAAAAAAATCATTTAAATGACCCCCATTTACTTAATTCCTATAATTCCCAATTTTGAATATTCCCAAAATTCCCGAGCGAAAGTTCCCGTGGAAAGTTTCCGGAAATTTACCGGAAACTTTCCACCCTAAATTTTCGGAAACTTTCCACCCCTTTGCAACCCTATTGAGCACATACACACACAGACACTCACACATAAACTACATGTAGAAAAGGCCCCAAAGTTTATAGGTTACAGTGTTGTTATTTCTTATAGTGTGTTAAGATGTGTTTTGTTCAGTGTGGATGACATTGTAGCTGTCAGTTAGTGGCCGTGACGTCAGTCGGCCGGAGGGTCTGTTTAGTAAGTTTCCTTTTCTTCTCTCTCTCGGTCAGGTGTGTGAGCGTGCATGTTGCCGCAGTAGTCGATCATTCCACAGTTGAAACGTGTTTATTTGAGTTTATGTGAATCACCCGTGTGTGAGTAAGTACATGCAGTCCCGATCGCTGTTATAAGTTACAGTTTATGGATGTTATTAACGGCCGCGATTTGCGGGTCGGAACAGCTGTTCTAACGTCTCCTCACGAGCGGAATGTAAGCTTTTGTTCTTTTACCGCGATCTATGCTGCTGTGCCTGTGAAAGAAGGAAAATAAAGAGCGGATAAACCATACTCCTCCTCTCCTAGTCTCATGCTTATAGTCTGAAGTTTTTGGCCTAAAGTGGTGTTCTGGCCGACACCTCTGAAGTGAAACCAGTGATAAACAGATCAGCGCGGTACAGGTACATCCACCAGTTTCCTCCGCTACACTAGGCTACATGATGAAAGATACAGAGCGGTAGGCCTACTTAAAAATATACCCTACTTTTAACACAAATTAACCAATTGTCTTAGCTGAGGCCTAGTTCCTTTTCAGTAGGCTATCAAATTGATATTATTTGACTTCTAACTAGTGGTGTACGGTATAAATGGTATAGGTAAACCGGTATGAAGTTGCACTACGATATGGATTTTGACTCTACCGTATCACCGGTATAGCAGTTATAAAGCAGTGATGAGCGAATGCAGGCGGCTGCTGCGTCGTCAACCAGCACGTGCCCAATACATCCATGACAATGCTGCTAGATCCTGTGTCATTCACAAAAAAAATTGTAGTAGAGGAAACTGGTGGATGTAGCCTACGTTACCATGCTGATCGGCTAATATCACTAGTTTTACTTCAGAAGTCTCGGCCAAAACACCACCAAAACACCGCCCAAAATGTCAGAATATGAAGCATGAGATGATGAGACGAGGAGTAAGGATTTATCCGCTGTTTATTTCCTTCTTTAACATGCACAGCATCATACAGATCCCGGGAAAAGAACAATAGCAATACACTCGTGATGAGACATTAAACAGCTGTTGCGACCGGCGAATCACGGCCGTTTATAACGTGCATAAATTATAACTTAAGCTATTACAGCGATCGGGAAACTCCACGTAGCCTACTTACTCAAACAGGCGATGCAAAACAAACTCAGGGAAAGCACGTTTCAACCGTGGAATGATAGTTTACTGCTGCAACTTGCACGCTCACACAACTGTGGGAGAAGGAAAAGGAAACTTCACTAAACAGACGCTCCGGCTGACTGACGTCACGGCCGCTAACTGACAGTTATAATGTCATCCGCACTGAACAACTCACATCTTAAAACACTAGGCCTATAAGAAAATAACAAAAACTCTAACCTACAAACTTTGGGGTCTTTTCTTTCTTTCTTTTTTTTTAAGATATTTTTTGGGCATTTGTATGCTTTATTGATAGTGTAGAGACAGAGTTGAAATGGGGCAGAGAGGGGAGTGACATGCAGAGAACGACCGGGGGCTGGAATCGAACCCGGGTCCGCTGCTGGCCGAGGCCCATGAGGGGGGCGCCCTTAGCTCAGTTGGTAGGGCGTCCCCCTCAGCAGCAGACCCAGGTTCGATTCCAGCCCGCGGTCGTTCTCTGCATGTCACTCCTACTTTGGGGGCCTTTTCTACAGAAATGCATTGCATTGCCATTCAAAAAAAGTCTTACATAAAGAGCGATCAGTTTTTCATACTGCGACCGTTTACGCGCGCCTCAAAACGGTCGGGCTCGTTCTCGTCACTCGCAGCCCGGTGAGAAATGCTCATTGCGGTGTATACACAGAACAGCATCCGCGAGGGGAAAAGCTTCATCCAGTCATGACATAAAGAGCGATCAGTCTGTCAAACTACAAACGTAAGCGAGTAAAATAAACACCACACAAGGAGTTTAAACTGAAATGAAAGTTAAGAGATGATAGAATCAGAAACCGATTGTAAAAGACACAAAAAGTCAGCATAGAGTGCTTTACGTATAAAAACATATTGACCCCCTCCCCTACCCATCCACAGAGCAGAACATTGCAGATTGCACAATGAATGTTGTTTAAATCCCTCTGTAGGGGAGACCAGGGGCAAATGTAACACTTTTTGGTTTTTGATTAGTCAAAAACATCTTGAACAATTTGGATAATTCATTCTATGTTGTATTGCTGTGCTCTACTTGTTAATATAAATTGTAGTTATTTTATAAGCAATAAGTAGATGTGTCATGATCCTGCTTGGGCCTCAAGGTTCCCAACCGATACATTCTAAGGAATTTGGTGGCCACTGGCAGGTGTAGTTTTTGGAACAACATTAAACTGTTCTCAGACAATGTATCCTAATGACTTTGGTGATTTATTTTAGCCCTACCCGGTATTTGTGCTAATTAGCTCATTTAAGCAGGATTCAGTATACACTGATGTACTAGGACACCCCCTCTCCCCTCCGACAACCCCAGTGCAAGTCCAGGACAGGGAACTTGGTTACATATTATTCTCGAACCCTTCCTACCCTCATTTCTTGTCCCATCTCCTTTTTCAGCTCTGTAAGAAACGCATTCAAATGCTCAAAAACTTGTGATACTTCTAATTCCATATAGCTGAATTGGAGTGGGATTGCTGTTCTCAGAAATATTCCTCCTTAGGCCGTGCACAATTTGCCATGCCCAATCTTCTTAATGTAATGAAATGTCTTGAAGTCCTGACACACGCATGTTTGGTACAAACCTATTTTATCAAGAAGGGATTTGGATGATGTTCAACACAACCTTGTTCATCTATCATACTGTCACACAAACAAGCAGTTCCTATAAACATTCCTGCTCGAAGAAAGATTAAGGTCAGGAGCTTGTTCAAACAGTGTCACTGCCAACAACAGTCACAACACTACTCTGAACAAAACAGGATCGGCTTCCACTAACAAACATGTACACACATATTCTTACAAGCACTTTAAGAAAGGACCCAAAAGGAAGTTCCAGTCCCCATCTGTGGCTTAACACAAACGTACACTTGTATTACGATGAGTGTCCCACAGGTGGAGCAGAGTCCGGGAACCTTTCTGGACAATGGCTACAGAGGGAGATTTAAGCTTCTTGCTGTGCAAGACTTAGTGGCCAAAGGATCAGGCATTAAGACACAAGGTGTGTTGGGAATCCTTAATGGCAAGAGCTTTCATAGAGTCACTCCAGGTCAGCAGACAGCAGCCCACTCATGTCTAATTTCAGGGAACAAATTAGATCTTCCTCAGGCCTGATCCAAACCTCTTACTAGAAAGTTGTGGTGAAGAGGGAGCTGACCTTTAAGGCTTAGATATTGAATCACATGTCAATCATAGTTTCAACCCTTAGCTATGGTCATCAGCTGTGGGTAATGCTCAAAACAATTAAATTGTGACCCATATGATTTTCCTGCACAGGATGGCTGCACTAACTCTCAGCGATAGGTCAGACATCTAAGGGGGAGTTTGGGTTTGAATTGCTAGTTATTCACTTTGAAGGGAGTCATTTGAGGTGGCATCAGGCATCTACAAAAGTCATAAGAATTTCTCCAATATCAAACTAACCCTAACCATGCCATTTAGAACAACAGAAAGGTTTACTAATCTGAGTATGTAATACTTCCTTCCTCCATATATGGACTTTGTTTCTCTAAAATAATGTCACATGACTTTCTTCCTGCATCCAAAGGACAATAGAGAATGGCAGATAAGACGTTTTTTTTCTTTTTTTTAGAAAGTTAGCATATTTTAATTTGGGGCATTTGCTAAAATTTGCTAGCCGGGAAATCCAGACCCTGATATCTTGAACAATAGAGGGTCTGGCCACGATCAATAGTAATTTCCAACTCAAGGGGCGGCTCCTACTCGTGCATTTCAAATGCCACTGCACGCAGTTGGATAGCACTACAACCAATCAGAGCGATGCACAAGGTGACGTAAGCCCCTTTCGTTTAGCGAACAGCTGTTAAACTGTTAAATTAAACGTTTGCCGTTGTCGGTCGGCAAAACAGAACATTCCACTTACTTGCTAATGAAAGATTTGAGTGCCGTCTTCCAAATCGTTAAGGGTCGAGGCCAAAGCAGTCTCAAACTCACACAACATATCCGCAGCCATCTTTGATGTTTACTATCACGGCTTCGACGTCGCATGCACGTCACTGTCGTCATCCGGTTACGTCCTCCCCAGAGTACCATATAAGGGGCTCTGGCGCGCCCATATTAGATAGAACCAATTGAAACCATAGCCAGATTTCTGGTTTTCTTGATAAAGCTTCAACGGAGCGTGTCCAGACCAACACGCGCAGCAAATTTAATTTGCCAGCGCCTAGTGGCAGGTCTGGGAATGCCAGGCTAAAAATTTGCCGAATTCTGTTGCCTTTTGGAAGGGCAGTCTGGAACGTTTTTGGATGCCCCAGGCGAAGATGGAGATGTGACTGAGGAGAAGGACATCTGGGCTACGTGACACGTACAGTCAAATAAAGGTGGATGCAAACTATAACTTCAGTTGGAAAGTCATTTCCGTTAAAAAAAACTTTCACCCCATGTGCCTAAGTGAGACATTGCAAGGAGCTGTGTTGAATCAAAATGGATTTGGCAATAATGATTCAAAAAGAGTGTAGTAATGACAACATCTGAAAAAATGGCTATACAGTGCTGCTTGAAAGTTTGTGAACCTTTGTGAGCCTTTTGGAATTTTATTTATTTTAACCATAATTAATTCATTTTTATCAATACCAGTATTTTTATATGAAATAACAGATGTTCGTTTATCAATTCAACATTTTTCTTTTCCAGAAATCAATTGTTAAAACAGATCAAACAAATTATTTGACAACTGTTGTATGTGCAAAAGTTTGTGAACCCTGAGCTGCATTGCTTAAATCGAGCAAGGTAAACACAATCAGGTGGGCCAAATTGATTGATGAAATAGACCAATGTACCGTAATTTTCGGACTATAAGCCGCAACTTTTTCCCCATTTTTCGACCCTGTTATTACACAGCACAGTATATGTTCTGTAGCTACTATGGATGGGCGTTAGTAATCGAGTACTGAAGTACTCCTCGTTTCAAATGAACTCGATTGGTGGATTAAAATGTTATATATGTGTACAAAACGGCACAAAGCGGATAAAATAAAGTTTAACAAAATTAAATATTTTGATGCAAGTGCAATAAACTGAGCGTTGTTTCAAACAGCAACTGCAAATAACTGCCACATCCATGCCACCGCAGCGCAGCCTGTGTTCTCCACAGCACCGCGGAGCTGAACACGGTCTCTCCTCTCTCCAGAACATTTTCAGGAATATACAGTAACTGTCCAATTATTTCAAAGCAGATGATAAAGTTACGTTTATAAAAAGGGGAGATGACACCTGTTACTCTCAGTTAGTAATGAGCAGACTCCAGGACAGGTGAGCATGCAAGGTGCTCTCCACTTGGAAAGAAAAGTAAATAAGAAGCAAGGCTTACTTTAGGCACAGTTAAGAAGCCTTAACTATGGAATATGGGGATGAGATTCAAAAACCGACCGGTGTAACCTTCCGTTAATGAGGAATTAGTCGCGGTAATTATTCACGGACACGGAGTGAGCAGTTGTGCCATATTTTACTCAAAGTGACTTTAAAGTGAGGCCTTGACAGTTATCTCTCGAATTCAAATATGTACATATATTTCAGGGTGTTGTGCATCCCTAGCAATAAAAACTTTGGATCTGGAATAGACTGTTAAAGAAATATATATAGCTTTCGGAAAAAAAGTTGTCTTGTGGTGTAAGTTGTGCCGTTGGAGAGAATACCATGGGGTAAATTGTGCCATTGATATATTTCTCATAAACTGTAATGCAAGACAAATCCATTAGACAATCACTTATTTAAGGTTTATTTAAAGTAAATATTTTACAATGATTGAAGTACAATTTTCTTAAACAAGGCCTAGCAGATCTAATGGTTTTACCTGCAAAGCTCACAATGACAAAGTCACCATCATCATCTTTCTGGCCATCTGAACTCTCATCAGTGGTGTCGTAAAGTGGAATGGAGATGTCACTCTTCTGAGCTACTGTAGACAAACACTTTCTTTTGGTGACCAGCGTATACAGCCATGCCAATGGCACAACTCGCAGAAATTTACTTTGCACTAGCTGCTCCGCCCTTGTAGAACCAACTGCCACTTGGCATATGCGATTCCCCCTCCATTTCTGCCTTTAAATCAAGGCTCATAACCCATCTGTACACCCTGGTTTTTCCTCCCCATTAACTATCTTACCTCTGCACTACTATCTTTGTTTATATGTGGATGTCTGGGCTTTATGTCTTTTATTTTGGATATTGTTATTTTTTCCTTAATTTTTTACCTACTGAATGCACTATGTACAGCACTTTGGACAGTGAAAACTGTAATAAATGTGCTTTTATAAATATATTTTGCTTACTTATTTACTTATAACTCACTCCAGGCACTCTGGCACAAATCACCCCAACCCCAGAATTTTGGATAATAAGCATGATGCAGCAGTTTAGGGCTGACATCGTGCTATCTCTTAAATGCAAACACTGCTTACTAGTCTCATCCTGACCACAATACAACCAACAACAATTCATATAATCCTATCATGACATCACACAACACCAAGTGCTTGGTCAGCATCGTGAAAGGGCCTCTTTTTGCCATGCACCTGGCCCAGTGGCTCAGAAAACTCAGTCTAGCTCAGAGTCAAGCTGAATGTAAGCTTCCACACAAATGTGTTCGGAAAAATGTAACTTATTTTACTTATTTAAAACGGTCACATTGTGCCAAAAAGTTATCGTGTGCCATAAAATGATTTAAGTCCACCATGTTAAAGCTATTGCCCAGTTACACTGTAAGTAGGGAGGGGGATCATTAATTTCTATTCATATTGATACCTTTATAAAGACTCCACAATCCAAATATTTATCGATAATTTTCTATTATTTTGTTAAAAGAGAACTGGTATTATTGCTTTAATTGCTTATAAGATGGGCAGAGCTAAGAATAGGATTTTAAATGGGCCATAATTCCATATTTAGGCCTACTATTTATTTTATATTGCTGGGAAAACAAGTTTTTCACCCAAACTGTATTATTCAAGCTTCTCGTGAAAAAGGCAAGGCAAGGCAAGTTTATTTATATAGCACAATTCAGACACAAGGCCACTCAAAGTGCTTTACAGGGGCAAGATTAGAATACATAAAACACATTATAAAACGTTTAAAAGCAAATAAAAGAAGCAAATAAAATAAAAATTGCAGCTTAAAATGGAAACAAAAAAGTCTTCAGACTCGATTTAAAAGAACTGAGAAAAAAAAATCAAATTTCTTTTTTTCTTGATTTTACATTTGAACACATCATGATGTCATTTTATTGACCTTTGCCTAATAATAATTTTACTGAGCCGACCTGAACACATCACATTTGAACAGTTTGCGATTTTTTTTAAGCTAACTAGTTCTTATCCTGCAGATTTTAATATGGATTTAAAAACTATCCAATTTTTTAACTGTGGGACTTGCTACACAGTCTCTCGTTTGTTGATCACCGCTGCTTTGAATGAATGATGAGACGGTGCCGAGCCCGTCTGCAGCGGCTCAGCGGACGGAGTTTTTTTTGAAGCGGGTTGAAGGAGTTTCTTCAAGACAGTCGAAGGTACAACGCTTTTACAGCCCATGAACAGTGATGGAATTATACGCTGAAGTAGGCCTAATTAGATGAAGATGACCCGACTCTACTCGATATTTAAAATTACATCATGTGACCTACTGGACTCCATAGCGGTATCAATAAGCTCAAATGTTATTGATTTCTGGGTTTTGAATATAGCGGAACCAGGTCCGTATAGCCCCATGGTATAGCCTAATAGAGCCGGCTTTCGGAACGTAGACAGCGAAACTGCGCGCACACAGGCTGTTGTGTGTGTGTGAGAGAGAGAGAGATAAGAGTGCGAGAGAGAGAGAGCGTGATGCTGCTGGCTGCCGTGCGCAGCTGCTCAATTGCAAATATAGCCGATCTATTTTGTGTGAGTTAGCGGGATTTTTTTTTAAAACACATGAATAAATAGTATAGACCACTGACAAACCCTCTAAAATCCACTTGCCCGTTCGGGCAACCAAAAAGCAATCTCAACTTTCCCGAACATTATTTTCAGTTGCCCCGGGCAAGCGGGCAACCGTTAGTGTCAACCCCTGTTTGGTGAGTTATTTATATGTATCTAAATTGTAGGACAATAATTTTATATTATTTGCTGCCCTTCTTATTTTAAATGGTGACTTAGGCAATTTTTTTTTGTTACAACTACAGCCCATGCTTTTTTTCTCCCCACCGCATACCTACTCGATCGGTTTAAATTGTGGCCCATCTATTTAATTACTTTCAGTGAGGAAAAGGTGTTTTAAACTTGTGGAAAAATAATCCTTAATATCATATGGCAACTGTGACTGTTTGACAATAAGCATTGAGTGCTTTATTGCGGTGAACCGTTATTCTGCAGACAGATGCGTTGCGTTCTAAAAATAGAAAAAAGTTTAACGAGGAATCGATTGATCGTCGAGAAATGCAAGCGATCACTCGAGTAGCGAAAACACTACTCGTGCCCATCCCTAATAACTACTATTGCTCTAAATGGTAACACTTGAA
The DNA here is from genome assembly GCF_949987685.1 of Ammodytes marinus. Lineage (NCBI taxonomy): Eukaryota > Metazoa > Chordata > Actinopteri > Uranoscopiformes > Ammodytidae > Ammodytes > Ammodytes marinus. The sequence goes on from NC_137226.1 coordinate 18,421,154, forward strand.
TACGTTATGCAAATATGCAACTTGTTTGTTGAAATTTTAATAAATGGGAGCTTCCTCAAGCAGCCATCTCTTTCCCGACAATCCCCTCTGTGCACGAACTCTTACATATGATAATTAAACATTATAACACCTGCGGCTTATAGTCGAGTGCGGCTTATAGTGCGGAAAATACAGTAATGAGAGATCTTTAGGGAAGAAATTGGGCGGCACTAGATAATACAAAGATAAAACCAGGTCAGTTTAGGCCCACCAAACTGAACCCATACAGGTCAGACATGCTCAAAGGGGAACAAATCTCAGAGGATCTCAGGAATAGATTTCTGCAAATCACTACATGTAATGTTTGTTTTGGCTTTTAACAGAAAAATCACTGTTCTGGTGGCACTTATGGATGTTTTTGAAGGAAGTCTACTTCTAGGCAGATGTTCAGTCACTCTTAAAGCTTTCCATTTTTAGATGATTTGCCTCACGGTGGACCGATGGAGCTCAAACTTTTTTTTAATTAATTTATAGCTGTCCCCAGACAAATGTGCAGCATCACAACTCTATTCCTGAGATCCTCTGAGATTTGTGTTCTCCCTTTTAGCATGTCTGACCTGTATGGGTTCACTTTGGTGAGCCTAAACTGACCTGGTTTGATCTCTGTTTTATCTAGTGCCGCCCAATGTCTTCCCTAAAGATCTCTCACTACATTGGTCCATTTCATCACTAGATTTTGCCCATCTGATTGTGTTTACCTGCTCGATTTAAGCAATGCAGCTCAGGGTTCACAAACTTTTGCACATACAACAGTTGTCAAATAATTTGTTTTATCTGTTTTAACAATTTATTTCTGGAAAAGAAAAATGTTGTATTGATAAACAAACATCTGTTATTTCATATAAAAAAATACTGGTATTGATCAAAATTAATTAATATTGGTTAAAATAAATACAATTCCAAAAAGCTCAAGGGGTTCACAAACTTTCAAGCAGCACTGTATATGGAGCTAACTGCAACTCTATATTTTGTGAAATCTGAAGTGTCTATATTTCAAGGGAATACATATAAATGTATTAGTAATCAAATGAGCTGGATATCCTCTAATAAATCACTCCAATTTTAAAATAGTACCCGTATAATTCATGTGTATGGTTAAGAAAGGGTTATTTCATGCGCTGCACTAGGGAAAGCATTTAAAGACTAGAGTGGTTTCCTGTTTCGATCAGACTGACGAGTGATGTCTATTGGCCTAGGAGGTTCAGGGACCAAAGGTCAAAGATCATAGCTCATTGTGAGATTGATGAATGAACAGATGTTATATGAAGTGATGTTGAATTGTAGATCCAGGTGTGGAAGTGGGTGTTCCTGTCTGTGTTTCAGAGCACATGTGAATGCAAGAATATGATGTCAATAGACAATAATTTCTCAAGTATTTTATTCATCTATTGCTTTAAGACAGAATTCAGTCAAATCCAATTGGTCTTTACGAACATCATGCTGTGATACCTATTACATCTGAAACTAAACAAAAAGCATACTGTCAACACAGTATGAATGTTGATTCTGCCTTGACTTCTCTTGATTAGGCCTGTTGTTGATCTGATCTTATCCAGCACCAATGGAACTTTTCATTCATGTGGCAACACTGTGGCAGAGTGAGTTCAATGGAAGCACTCACAACATCCACTGTATATCTATCAACAAATGATGTGGCTGTCAGGCTTGTTATTAGCAGCCTGCTGAAAGTGCTATTAATTAAGACAATGGGACATGTTGAACTCTATTGAGTTAAGAGGGGAAATGCAGCAGCCGAAAGTGGGCTGTAAATTAATTGAGGTTTCCTGTGTACAATGCCAACTAGATTTGATGCAACCCTGCACATGAACCTGTGCTAACATGTGGTTACACAATACAAAATCAAATAGCAAAAAAAAAAAAAAAAACTGCCTCAGTTGTCCAGCCTCATTATACCTTAAAGCTACAGCCAGCAGCCGGATGTCCTTAGAGTAAAAAACATGAGGGGATGTGAGACATGAGGAAATGGGGAACGTATAGGCTCAGCTAAACATCGAACAAAAAAGATATAGCAAATTTAGTGCCAAGTTTTCAAGGATGCTGGGAGATGTAATTTTCTCCTTTTGGACATAGCCTGGCAATATATCTCTCTCTGGTTTCAGTCTTTATGCAAATCTAACTCATACATAGCATACAGAAACAAGCTGTATCAATCTTTTCATTTAACTCTTGGTAAAGAAAGCTAGTAAGGGTATTTCCCAAAATATCAAACTATTAACTGTTCTTTTTTTAAACACCTTCTAGGAATAAGCATACCACTTCAAAACTAAATACTACTGCTTGAATTTAATTTAGAAGCTCAATAGCCAGGTGACAGACAACAAAAATGTATTACCCTTTAGCTTGGGTAAACGTTGAGATACATTGCCCTGAAGCTTCTTACTGATCTAAATTAAGACAAAGGCCTCAAAACAATCAATCTATGCTCTTCTCACTTATTGACTCTTTATTAGTGGCACAGTGGCACTTCTGTCACCTCACTGTGGAAATAACTAGCATGTAGGCTTCACGCCGTCAGCGTATAAGAACATTTATAACTCTGACCTAAAACTTTCTTTTGGTGCTCTATGCTGGAGAGGGACACAAGGATCTTCAGCTATTATGAGACAGTAAAGAGAAAGGGGAATAAGCTAAAGGAAGCGACAGGTACTGATCAACAAAGTGGAAACTGAGGAATTATTGTTGCCTTGCAGGTGAGTCAACTGACTTTTAATTTGACATTTTTTATTGATTTTATCTTATAAAAGCGTACTTTCCTATATTTATTGTAATCTATTTGTGATTTTATTTTTTTTCAATATAATAAATAATGCAGCTACGTATCATTAAAATAGTTGGATATGGGATACAACTTACTAACAGAACTTTGAATATCTTTGTCTTGAACAGCAGAACTGTCCTGGATTACAATGACTCATGTGAAAAAGTTTCAAGGGATTCCCATGTCAAAGGTAGGTTAAGAGCTGCTGGAATCAAGGTAGCAATGTGACTGTTAAGACGACATTACGCAGGATATAGGGTAGCAGTTATTCAAATCTTTAAGCAAGCAATTTTTAAAGTTATTTCATCGATTCAGCATCAACCCAGCAGCAGTTCTATCTCAAATATCTTTTGGTGGAACCAAACTGTATTTCAGAGGAGGAACCAGTACAAGAACAGCTGTAAACTTTAAGTAAATATATCAATTTTGTCATTTTGGACGCAATTTGGTCACTACGAAGGCATATGATTTACATCTTTTTGAAGCTATTTCTTGATCCCCTTGTGCCCCTTCTGACTGAACAGAGTCACACATACACCAACATAACTCCCAGATCCGATTGAGAGCTGAACTCTGCCACTTCAGGACATAAACCTGATTCAAGCCATACAGTACCTGTGTAACCTTGGCATTATGTTATGTATCGCTGTCATCGAGGATATTTACTGTATTTAGCTGCATCTACTTTTACCTCCCCCTTCTCAAGCCTTCCAGGGCCCGCTCAAGAGAAGCATCACCACAGCTTGATGCTGTCACCAACAGGCTTCACGCCAAGAATGCTACAGTGTTATTAGGATGATGTGCAGTGTTAAAGCGTTTATACAGGGGCCTGAAGCTCAATTTGGTCTTATTAGACCGTAGAAAGCTCCTCTGGCCGACTTCAGAGTCTCCCACATTCCTCCTGGTAAACTGTAGCTGAGAATAGTGAAGCACCAGGACAACTGTTGTTGTCCTCACAGTTTCTCCAAACTCATCCTCTGAAGAATGTAGTTCCTTCACAGTTGTCATACGTCTATTGGTAGCCCCCCTAACTAATCCCCTTCCTGTTAGCTCACTTATATTTGTAGGGCGACTTGATATAGGCAGAATTATAAGCTTTTTCATGCTTGCTCCTAGCCTGGTGCTACCAGACCATCGTACTTCATTTCATTTGTACAGAAGGTCTGGCAGTGCTGTAATTGGCAAACGTTCACTCATGGAGGCGGGTGTCTGTTAAAGTTTAAAACTATTGGATCTGCCCAGTGCCACTCTGGATTAGCCAACCAATCGCATAACGTTTGGTCGTCACGTGTGTCATGAGCCGGCTTCTGGCCGCAACTGAAACTGGAGCGCGACTTCGACCTCATCGTTCTCAGCCACTCGCTCTGTTCGCTGATTGGACCGGCTGTCGAATCTCCGGCAAAACTGGGAAATGGGCTGTACACCCAGACTGACTACTGAAGGGAAAATAAAATTTGGCCGGAAGTAGGCGGGCGGGCGGAGCCAGGCTAGCTTGCTCCCTTACTTATGTCTAAATGTCCAGTGACCTTGTGGCTTTTGTATTCATTCCCTGACTTTTGTCTTATCGTGTTCATGTGTTGTCATCGTGGAGGTTTTGACTACAATACTGACTCACGCAAAGTTGGAGCTAACAGACACAGGTGTATTTTCTCAACGTTCCACTGAAAGCCCTTGGCTACACAAATCTGATCTCCATTTAACCAATATGTGGTTTCTAAAAGAAAAAAAAAGAATGGGAAAATGAACATGCAAACGTGCATTTGTAACTGGTTTTAGATCTGTTTTCACTTTGATATTACTGGGTCTTTGTCTGTTGATTATTAAATCTACTTCAATCAAATGCAGAAAAACAATATTAAACTTCTCGAGGGGGGTGAATATATTTTCTTAAGTACTGTATCCTTAAAATCAAAAACTCATTATAGAGACAGCTGATGCGTACAGTTGAGGCAAGGCTATTGGAGGATGAAAACAAGTATCAAATTTGATAAATGTCTGTTTTTCTGGTTCCAGTCAATGAGAGGACTGTGTAAAGAGGAAGACTATGCATTTCTTGGGACGTCAGAAAAGATGACAAAGGAAGCTGCAGAAGGAGCTGGAGCTTTGGAGAACAACTGGAGAGACAATAAAGAGGAGAGGGTAAGAGCAAAGGAAGAGCTGTCTCTTAATGTGACAAACCAACCTTTGATTCCCCTTTAATTAAACCTATAGTGTGTAACTTCTGTTGCCTCAATGAGGAATTCTGTGTTATTAGTACAACAGTCTCGGCGAAACTGCATGAGGTAAGACTTTGATGATCTATGATTCCCCTTTAATTAAAGCTATAGTGTGTAACTTCTGTTGCCCCAATGAGGAATTCTGAGTCATTACAACAACACTGTCTGCGCATCTACATGAGGTAAGCCTTTAGTGATTGCGCATGGATTTGATTCTTTCTGTACATGTAGGTTTTTTCTTAGCAGTAGAATCAGCAACCGAAACATTTTGTGGGCGCTTTTTGGAATGTTCAGTCATTGTGCCAGTGACAGGGGGGCGACACCAGTTGGTAAACGCTGCCATACTGAGAAATACAGAGAGTTTTGCGGATCTGATAGGCTTAATAAATTTTGTGTCAACTCGTTTGCAAAGTACATTTAGAAAATGTACGCACTAGCTTTAATTGAGAAAATACAAATGATGCATAAGAGTAAATGTGTGTGTGTGTGTGTGTGTGTGTGTGTGTGTGTGTGTGTGTGTGTGTGTGTGTGTGTGTGTGTGTGTTTTAGGTCCGATGGCGAATGGAGAGGGAGCAGCAGGAAAAAGATAGACTCCAAGAAATTGAAGAGAGCAAGAAGGTAAACACAACCTCGCTCACACACACTACGAATTTGTACATCTGTTAAACAATACAGCCTCTTTTCTCTCAGCTCTTGGCACAGCATGAAGGCTTAACGCTAAATGACACCAGCTTAGCCTTAATGGCTCTCCCTTGGTTTTTCCGAAAGACACACACTTGCCAATGCACGCTTGCACATTTTTTTGTTCTAACCAAAACCCACACAAACACAAAGATTTGGCAATGTAGCAGTTGTAGCCGGACGTGATTGGTGTGTTGACACATCGTCGTGGCTGGCAAGCTCTGGATGGAAAGAAAACAGGATATTTTCGATTATATCCTCCTTTTTAAATATTTGTGTCATCCACCTCACAGAGGTTTAATTCAAGTATTTTACTCAGCCAGTAGCGTCTGAAATGATTTGTATAATCAAATTATCAGCCGCTAAATGTCCTTCGAATAATTTTTGTGAACAGACCTCGTTAGTCATTTCTGTGCTTAGCATTTGATGAGGGCTGGATGTTAAAATCAGCCTAATGGAAACAGCGTGCTGCAGACGGGCAGTGGTGGGAAGCTGGATCAATGAGTTGTTAATTTACCGTTGAGGTTCGTTTCATCGCTCACGGCCAAATCAAATTCACTTCCATGGAAACAACGGAATGTAAAACACAACTCTGGCCTTATGTCAAGGCTGCCGGGCTTATCGGTAGCTTCAAACGTCACTCACACTCTACGGTGCAAACCACAGACACACAAACACACACACAGTTAATAGCAGGAGAATCACACATTTGGCATTCAAAAGTAGCAGTGCATACTGTAGATTTGTTCAAGCACAAGCACACACACACACGCTCAGTTGCCAAAACAGATGGACATCCTCATGGACTTGGAATGCACACACACTCGCACACAGCTGTGGGCGCTTTGAGCAGCCGCCCCGTTTCTGACAAGAGTGGGTGAGGTCAGCAAGGGACGTGGGCTGTTGTTGTTGTCAGTATTTCCGCTGCCCGTACACACGCACACGCAGATACACACACGTGCACACACCCACACACACACAAAGGCAGGAAGCTGATGACAACATTTACCATGATAGGACAATCACTCTCACCTCAGTATGGAATGTACTTTCCGCTGAACCCTAACTTAACCTCAGACAGACACACAAACACTATACACAAAACGTACATGGACTCCGTGACTCCCTAGTATGACCCTTTACAAATGCGCACACACACACACAAATCCATATATGCATGTATAGCAGATGGATACAAGCAGCCTCGACCTGGACACACGTACACACACAAACACACGTTGGGGCGAGCATTACTCCCAATACGCACACACACAAACCCAGCTGGAATGCCACCGCTGAGCCAGAGGAATTCCTGAGGCACCCTGTAATGTTTCTAAATTAACTGAACAACTGCTTATTGCAAATGAAAACAAATGAGACCAAAGTACCTAGAAAAACACTTCCCATTATACGTCCAGGATACATTTTGAGGCTTTTTCCAAGTTAGTCTTTTGGAAGAAAGCATTGTAGACAAAGGGTATGTACGCAAAAGGGGGCCAACCAGAGCAAGAAACATACCCATCTACAGATCATATGCTGTGTATAAACAATGTATTTATTTTAGTGAACAACCAATACGGAGACGTAGCGGATCATGACGAGCTATTCAATGATTATGACAAAAAGGCTGCTGGCTCTTTAAATATAGCCTAGCTCCAATTAATGTATTGTTGAAGCTCCAAGTTGTCTTTTTTCTCATTTCTCAGTTGTCTTTTTTCTCTTTTTGTCTGTGTCTTAAAATTTTGCTTAATTTGCTTAAATCTTATTTCGCTTTAAGCAAATTAAATAAACTGAGACAGGACTGGATGTTACAACTTAGTTAATAACCTGCTAATTCAAAAATTGTTGTAGGCTCGTAATTAGCCCTCTAGGTTTTGAAACAGCAGTTGCAAATAGTAAATATGATCAAGCGTGTGGTTCTGGAGGGGCGTTTTCCCACTTTAGCAGACAGTTTATGTCATCATGACATGAAGACCATCTGAATGCTATGCGCTCAAATCTACTGGCCAGATGGCAAATTGCCACCGTGACAGTGTGATTGGATCAGACAGAAAACAAGTATTAACGCAATTTTTCAATTTGTCAGTGATCGCCAATTTACGGCAAATTGTCCAAAGTGTGCTGCTCTCTCTCCTCACACCATGAAGTCAAGTGAACAAGTGTGTGTATAGAACATGAGCGAAGTAATCAGTGAAATGTCCAAATACTAATTTTCAACTCAAGGCCTTTTTAGGGAAGAATGTCCTGATTGTTCGCCTGAAAAAGACCAGGTGTGTGTGTGTGTGTGTGTGTGTGTGTGTGTGTGTGTGTGTGTGTGTGTGGTATGTGATTGGGGAGGTAACGGTTTAACTCCTTTCACCTTCACTCCATGTGTGTCGGCAGATCTTCCTCTTTAAACGGACTGACATTAAACTAAATGCCTCCCCCTCTCACATCAGCTTCCTCAACATATTACCTCTCCCCAGACTCTCTCACGCAGCACTCACACACACACACAGCATGACAGAAACCTTAATTGATGACAGACGCTTTCCTCTGAGAGCTGGCCTTGTCGATCTCACATGTAAACCATTCTGAGGTGTTTGAAGTGAAACACAAGTCTTAAATATTTTTCTCTCTCTAACACACACACACACACACACACACAGATATTTGAACATTTTAAAAACACACAAACACACAGCAGGAAACCGGATCGGAGCGTGTAAAACTGAGTCCATTTTGAGGTCAGGGACACACATCCAGCACCACTCCTCATCACTCTCACACATAAACACGCCTACTTGAGGATGAGAGGAGTGGCCCCAGCAGAATGTATGCACTGTTATATCATTGTACCGGGGGCACTCAGGGACCCAAAATGATCCTACAGAGCTTTAAGATATAAGAAAGGATTCAGTGTGAGGGATTGTAAACGTTTTCTTTGTCAACACCTGCACACACAACCATGTTGACATGAATAGATTCAAATGGTATGCTTTAGTCAGAACCAATGTTATTAAATAGATAGAATGAATACCAGTCCAAAGGGATCCACTAAAGGATGTGACAATCATAAAATCCAATATATAATTGTTTGAGTGTTGTATGAGTTTATTTGAGAGGACGATTTTCTTCAAGAATTTATAGTGGACAACTGCCTTACATAACAATGCATTTAGCCTGATAAAATCAGGACTGCCTTCTAATTAGCACAAATTGAGTATGTGTCACCACACGACCAGAGCAGCACATTCTACCCTAAACACATTCGATGGATTAAAATGCCTCATAGTTGACACTTTAGTTTGTGCATATACCCCCCATGTATCAGGAGAAAGAGCAGCAGTGGCAGACTCATGTGGCAGATCTCGCCTCCAGCCAAGATAAAGCTCTGCAAGAGAGACTGGCAAGACTCAGGAGATTCAGGGTGAGAATGACACACGCACACACACACACACACACACACACACACACACACACACACACACACACACACACACACACACACACACACACACACACACACACACACACACACACACACACACACACACACACACACACACACACACACACACACACACACCATCATAATCTGAGACGTAGCTGCCATAAAACTGTTGATGTTAAATACACTGCTGACAAAATCAACCAGTTACTGTTTGACATGATAATGCCTACTGAGAGGTTCAAAACCCCCAGTGTGACGGCTCCAGCAGCCACAAGGCCTCTAATGTTTCAAAGCTCCTGCAGGAAAGAAAAGCTTTTTTTAAAGATCTGAGATGAGCCATTTATCAGACATGGGGGAAAATCTTCCTAAAGTTACAGAGCGGTCACAAGTCAAGGTCATTGATCAGGCACATGGTTAAAGATGCCTGTCAGTAGCTCTTTAAATGAAGAGATGCATGGTAAAGTGAAAAGTGCCAAACTGTCATCACGTTGTTTGCTGTAATTTCACTTCACTCTGGTGCCAAGTAATTGTAGCTTTGTGCTTTGTTTCGGACAAAACTTTACTGGGAACATCTGTCAATCATATACAGTGGGAGAGATATCTCTTTTCTGATTCCCAACCATAGCCCAACCCCTTTCTGACTACATGTTTTAGTTTCTGCTCAAGATTGCTGATTCATCAGAATCATTTTGGAATCAAGCTTTAATCAGAGTGAATAAGAGTTCATCATGCTCACGCTTAAGCATAATACAGTTTAAGGTACTGCATCGCTTACACTACTGTAATTCCAAACTCTCAAAGATTTACCCAAATGTACAAGATAGCTGCAATCGATGTCATAATTCACCTGCAGATCTTACGCACATGTTTTGGTCCTGCCCACAACTGGTAGACTACTGGAATGGCATATTTAAATTCCTTTCTGAATCCTTGAACCTAAACCTTCAACCCAATGCCTCTATGTGTATATTTGGTACAGACTCTGATAAAGATCCAGACTTAAACAATAAACATAAAAATGCTATTGCTTTCTCAACCCTCCTAGCGCGTAGGAGAATTCTGATGGACTGGAAATCACCCCGATCCCCAAGTTGTACTGTGTGGGTGAAGGATCTTATGTTCTTTTTAAAATTAGAAAAAATTAAGTTTTCGCTTCGGGGTCAACCTGACAAATTTGGTTCTACTTGGGGCCCAATTATACAACACTTCGACAAATTGAAAAATCTCTCTGCAGACTTGTAGCTCAGAACCTTCCCCATCCAGCCTTCTGTCCTTTTTAATTTACTATAATAATCACTGTTATTATTATTTTTTATTTATTTTATTTTGACTTTATTCTTAAGTTATCTTTTATTATTATTTATTAACTGACATGTCCTCCTGCACTCTAATGCTTTTTTTTGTTTTGTTTGTGCTCTGTACTTGGGTCACTGTTTGTCATCTAGGGTAGTGTGTATGTTCGCCGTGGGGGGGAGGGGGGTTTGGGTGTAAAAAAACAAAAATTTCATTCATTTGTATTCTGCAAGTGTTACATGCACATTGTGTGATATACATTGTATTGTTATACTTTTTCATTCAGAATAAAAAACACTATGCTAAAAAAAAGATTGCTGATTCATCTACGATTGAGAATAGATACAGTATATCATGTAAAAGGTTTCCTGCAAAATGCAACTTTTCTTGTTTTTTCAAAAATAATATGGGTCCCCAAAGTATAGTCCTCCTTCATACTTGAAGACGGTTTTTAACCAAGACTATATTTCCTGAATCCAGAAGGAATGTTAAGGCATTTTGGGAAATACATCTTGCTTTCTGAATCCTGTGTTCAAAAACCCCTGTCAGATTTCACTCCCATTATTGTGTCATAAGGGGAGAAGCCATGTCCTCTCATTACCAACCTAACCTAGCACCTACACCTGTAGTAAATACACACCCAGATACCCCTAAATCTAACCTGTAGTTAGATTTAAACCTGCATTTAGATTCAGGGCTAATCCGAGCACACGTGGCTGTTTTGGAAGGCGGGGCTTAAAGGGACTCTAAAACTATGCATTTCAGAGGGATGCTGAAAAGAAGATATTCAGCAATGGCACTGTGAGAAATATAAAGGGTTTTGGACACTACACCATCAAAAAACAGTTTCTAGTAGAATCCCAAATTACAATTCTGAACCAGAAATTAGAATAATATAAAGTAATCTACTTAATTTCTTCACTGTTCCCCTCCTGCAGGAGTTCCAGAGGAAGGTGCTAGAAGGAGAGTCGGGGATGGAGGGTGCAGCAGCCAGCCTCACAGTCAATGAACTTCTCACCAGGATGTAGATGTACAGCAGACAAAAGAGAGGCTGACTTAGACAAATTAGATTTTCTGCATGCACTTTAACATCAATAAATGGTTGCTATGTCAACAGAGAGTGGAATTAATGAGACGATAATGAACAAAGCCACATGGACTCCAACTTACAATGTGGAGACAGTGATTCTGGACAAAGCTTGTTTTCAAAATCACTTTGTCAAAATCAGTGAATATCTCCTCACAAACCGCTACCCGTCTGTACTGTTTATGCACTGATTTTTTTAAATTATTTCTTTACAGAGCCTAGGCTGTATACCTACACCAGATTATTTTTCAGCCCACACACAGTATGGACAGGTAGCGGATCATGACAAGATATTCACTGATTTTAATATAAAGGTGATTTTGACTTTCTCGATTCATTCTTAATCGCTGACTTCATCTTTAAACTGTAATGGATGAAAATCTCAATTATCACGGATATTGACAGGAGAAGTTGTGATAGGAATTTAATTGAGATTGTTCAGCAGGAACAAAATGCACTGAATGGTTTTTCCATTTAAAATGCAGATCAATTATTTCAGATCTGAAATAACCAAAATGGCTTCCGCTTTGCTAAATGCCACCACACGATATGATATATTGCAATACATTGCTGTGATCTACATTGCGATATTCCAAAACAAAGATGAAAAACAATTTGCTGTGTAAAATGTAGGAGGTCTTAATATATCACTTCATATTGATAATTAAGCACAGACTTTCATTCAAATTCAAAAACCAGCAATTCAGAACTAGCCTGAGCAAAGGTTGTAGTTCACAAGTTTGAAACCTGTTTTTTTATATTGATACTGGAGTTGATGATACGATACAGATTATCACAAAAATAAATATCACGGTATATTGCCATATCAATATTTGACCACAGCCCTAACACTTAAGTACTGCTATATGATATGGAGCTTTGCTTAACTTCCGGGATATAAAGTAATGTCCAAAAAATCAAAAAAACAAGATTCTAACGTTATGATCCACCCAGCTTGGTGATTGAAAATCCCCTATGAGTCACACAAATGTATCTGTGTGTAAAGTTTAATTTGTTGAGATTTCACACAGTGTCCAATGAAAAACGACGAGGCCCACAAGCCATGTTTGGGCCAAAAAACATAATTTAAACACAGTTTTTTGTGGAATTTTGATCAAAATGTTTCCTTTCCGGAGAGCAGATTAAGAGTTTTGGTGCACTGGTTCACGTTGTGGCCGCTTGTCTAAACCATGAATAAAGCAACATCATTTGTGAGTGTGAGTTTGGACACATTTTATTTTTTATTTTGTTCAGAAAATTTCTGTTGGTGTGATTGTACATCATTCTGTCGGCAGTTTGCATGCAAGGTTCTGTGTATTTGCACTTGCATCTATTTAACCGTATTTGTGTTTTCATATGGCCGGAGAGTCTGTCTATCCAAACAAGATTTAAGAGGTCCTGGACTTTAGCTCACTGTTGCCTTCTATGGTAAATGCAGAAGAAGGAGAAAACAGCAGGAAATAGACAGTGACATTAATAATTCTGAAGCCTAAAGCTTCAGGGTCACTCAGAAAAATGCCCACAGATGGGCATGTTAGCACATCTATTGTGCCCTTTTTTTGCACTGAGCACCTGCCCCCCAAAATGTCTGTGCATGCCACTGGTTATAGATAGTTTTCTTCGAGATATTTTTTTATTTTTTCCACAGGTAAGTCATACATAGGTCAAGTTTGGCAGACAAATCACACAACTATGGAGGGTCTTGTGTCCCATGGCTAAGGAGTGGGTCAATCTTCAAACATGTGTAGTTGCATCGAGAATGGTATCAATATTCTCTTTTTGGTTAAAAACTGACTTTTTCATTGTGTAAAGCTGCATAAGTTGGTCGTCTTTATCTTGAGATAGAGAAACTAACTGACTAAGAAACACATGAAGAACCATGACCTAACTTCTTTAACTCCACCTAATTTTCTCCCTGAAACCAAAAGCAATGACATATAAAGAGTCATATAAAAAGATGGAGTATCCATGCGACAGAGTTATTTAACATATTTGGACATTTAGACCATTGCACACCCCTTACCAAATCCCCCTAAAGCATTCCAATGGGATTGAAGTGATGGCTTTGACAAGGCCATTTCATATTCATAGCCCTACATTTTGAGCCATTCTTTGTTGGATTTATTTGAATGACTAGGATCAATATTCTGTTGAAAGGTCAACCTCCTTGAACCGTTTTTTGGACAGATGGCTTCACATTCTCCTCTAGAACTTTCTGGTAAAATACCAAATTCATTGTTGAAAGTATGATACTAACATGGCATGGCCCTGAAGCCACAAAGCAACCCAAGATAAATAAATGCGAAAGTTGGTATGAGGTTCTTCTACTCAAATGCTCTTTGCACCAAAGGTCTTCTAGTATTATGGCCAAACAACTCTCATTGCATCTTTGACCCATCTGACCAGAGCATATTGTTCCAGAAGTCTTGGTGCCTCATTTATAAACATGATGTATGCCAAAAAGACGGCCTACGCCTTTTTCTAAGAAAACTTTGGGATTTATAAAAAGCACCCTTGATGGGAGATGCAAATAAAAGACAAATAAAAACATGCAATTTGGGGCAATGTCCAGGGAGTATACCAAATGGTGTATGTGCTATTGACTGCACACTATAAGGTCAGTGTGTGAGAATCGGTTTGCTTTGATTAATCAAAATCGTCTTCATTCATTGAATGTCCAAATCATGTGAATCAGACATGCTATTCCAAAGCGGTGGATCGTGACCTGGGTCAACCCATGACTCATTCATTTATTTAGACGCAGCAGTGTTACATGCTTGAGGCTGGAAGGTATACGTAGATGAAAGCTGTTAAGATCTTGGCTGCACACCGATGTCCTAAGGACTACGGCTGCAACACCACCAACCCCACTGGAACACACAACTAAACGTTAGTTATCCTTTTTGTGAATAATGCCAATTATTTGGTACCCACTGTAACTGTATGTAACTTGATTTCATTAGTTTTAGTCATTCCAAACAAGGGAATACAAATGACATACTGGGGTCGTCTGATATGTGTCCGTCTCTATCACCAATTTATTATTTCAGCTTCCGGTCAGCTTTTGCCATGATGTTTGCCTGCAGTATCAACAGATATTAATTAGGGGTGGCTGACTATTTATAGGCATAGTATATCATATCATATCATATCATAAAAGGAAAATCGCAGTTTGAATAAATCTGAATATTGTGGGCTTTAAAACTTCTTGTGTTCTCTTTAGAAAACCTTCTGATGTGAATCCTATGCACTGTTTTAAAACTTTGAAATTCCTCCTCCTCCTCCTTCCTCCCTTCAAGGTTACGTGAAGTCTTCCTTATTGTAGACACATGCACTGAAACACACAGTTGCAAGAGTAACCTGCACATTCTATGATGATATACTAGGGTTCTTGGACACTTCTTTTAACCTCGTAAGGTCTGATCTCATAGGCTGACTTTACAGTCCTGGACAAATTGGCAAAAATGTTCTCCTCATGTAGATGATATTCTATAAAGTGGAGTGATCGTGTCCCCCAAATATTTAGGAGATTTATTACAACCCCAGCTCAGACTCATAAACTTTCTCATGGCTTAAAAGAGCTCTGTTGGTCAAGGCGCGACGATACCACACACTTCAAAAGGACAGAGCAAACAAAACTAAAATAAATTCCTCCAGGATAGTCCCTTACAATGTTTTAGGGGGCTTTGGTCCGGACTTTCCTGTTTGATACAAATTTTAATTACAGGTGTTAAACCTCCCATGGACCACAATCCAGATTAAACAGGCAGACCTTGGTCCGACCTAAAGAGGTGGTCTGGATCCGAATGATACTGAACCATGGTTCGGACTTTCGGACCAGTTACAGGCAGTCCTGACAGGCTATCACCAGTCACAAAGAAGAGAAATAAGCCGCTGACGGGGGAACTGTAGGAGCGGGGGCGGGGGTAGCTGACGGGAGACAGACGATTTTTTTAATCATTTTATAGGCCTATACAACTGTAGTCAAAGTGGGAGGTGTGTGTTGTCTGGGCAACTGCCTGAACTATACAGCGCTGCGGGAAATTAATCTGTAAATATATTTTTCTTCATTGATTCATAATAGAAACGCAGACGTCAGACGCACGCCCATCTACAAACCAATCGGCGTCCACTAGGGAGATGCAGCCCATGTAGGTGTAGGCTCCCAGAGGGTTTATAATGTCGCCTCTACCTGGATATTGTACAAACAAAGATACTGAAAACCTTGAACTGAATGGGACAATGCACTTTATTTCAGCACTCACAACATTGAACTAAGTCAGACACATTCACATGGCTGACACATCCGTCCTGCCCCTTCATAATAAAAGTACTTAACAGGAAATAGGTTACATAGGTGATAAACACAGGACGTAGTCATGGAAAGTTCTTTAGTGCGCTGGCAAAACTGCAATATGAAACCAAACCTAAGCGTATCAAATCTACACAGTGGAGCAAAAAAATAATCCTTAGTTCGGACCTTGGTGCGGACTTTTAGGTGTGAAAGCCCTTGATCATTGGAACCTGATCCTATTCACCTGGCTCTAATTTAATGGATTTAAAGTTCTGATAAATATAGGGGTGTACTAACTCTCCCATGAAACAAATCTACTACAGAAGGCACGATGAAGGAAAGAGCTGCAGTGAGAAAGATTTGTAGACGCACACACACACACACACTTCAAAGTTAATGTATTTACACAGATGGACAGAGAACAGGGTGTGTCCTGGATGCAATCTCTATGTATGCAACTGTTTTAGTGCCTGTGTGCGTGGGTGTTAAAGTTCCTGCATGGCTGTGTATGCACTCTTCTTCCTAAATTATATGTGTGCAAAGAATTGTACTTGTATATGCATTAGTTTTATGTCTCATCTTTGTGGGTATGTGTGTGTGTCATGTGTCAATTCATGGAGTATCGTTGTGCATCCTGCATGTGTGTGTTCGTACATATAAGGTGTGGCCTGGGGCAGTTTTTTTTTTTACACATGAAAGACTTCACATCAGGGTTCTATAGAACTCTTTCATCCATATATTAGTGGAGGGGAAGACAAAAGCTTTTGACAGAGGGAGGGAGAGAGAGATAGAAAAGTGAGATGCGGAGGAACAGGAGTTTCCAGAAGGTCTGATGTATAAAAACAGGACAAAAAAGGGGAGTATATGACTTACAATGCAAAGTATATTACTGCCCGAGGACCCAGACGTACAGGAACATGAACTCTCTTTCATAGCTTGTCATCTTCCCTCCCACTAACAATGTGCCATACCGTACCTAGAAGCCTCTGCAATGTTTACATCTAGATATGCATTATCCTGAGCAGGTTTTAGACCATTATTATACCAGTGCTCATTTACTTATTTTTATAAAAGCAAACCAGGAAGAAGTTGTATTTTTCGTACTTTTTCTCTTTAGGGTTCAGTGTGTAGTATCGGTGTTCTTTATTTTGACATTATCTAGTGGTGAAAGTTCAAGATTGCAATGCTCCGTGTCTATCCCACCCTTTGGGTGAGTTTTCAAAAAGCTACGGTGGCCTTCAAGGACAGTTACTAAAGATGGCATCATCCACTGCCTCAAGTCTTTCCTAAATATCAATTGATGAGGTGAAGATGTATCTAGTTATTTATTATATACTTCTTCTTGGTCTTCCAGCAGGTGCATTTTCCTTCTGTGCTTTAGAAACATGGTGATGCAGCATGGCAGCGCACCACACTCCTATGGAGATATAAAAGGCTCATTCTAAAAAAGGTAAATACAGTATTGCTTTACATTGTGAAACGATCATACACTTATAAGTTACTTATACAACTTTTCTACCAAGTTTGTTCTGAAAAACGCCAATACTTTCAACTGTGCCTTTAAATATGTTCAAGCTATGCAATGCATGATCTATTCATTTCAGGTGGAGAAATAGGCTGTGTGTTTGCCCAATCAAACCAGAAAACAGTTTTCAATATTTCTAGTGCTATAGAAGATTTCTAAGCTGATATGTCAAACGAGCTACAGCCAGGTATACTGATGATTTCCACTTCTAGTCAACGCAGTTGGCTTCCATTTGAATGTCCTCTGTCAGATACAGGCTCTTATAAAATACAAATCCATTCTCAGATATCTTACCATGTTTGTGCCATGCCTGATGAAACATGCACATTCTTCAAAAGCTGCATCTCTTTAAACTCCAATTAGTAATCTGCTACAGTTCAAATAATCATTTTAGGAAAAAGAAAATAAATATAAAACCTCAAGTAAGCAGAGGTTTTTCTCCAGACCTAATAACACATGATAATTATCAACATCAATAGTACACCGAGTCTTTGAATTATCTGGCTGTTGTTCCTTATTATCCAATTATTGTTATTGTGAAAGCACTTTGGTTCACACCAGGCACTGGCTCAAACCGCAGTGATGTCATCACCCTGCTTGTCAGCAATAAGCTCTCCCAGAACTGCATAGTTTCCCCCAATAAATAGTTGTTTTGTGCGTGACTACAGTATGGGCTGTTATTAATCATTATTAGTCTCAGTTAGTCAGTTATGGTTGCATGTTTGTTTTTTTTCAGTTCCTAACAGATTTTCATGCATCGGTTCACCTACACACATGCTAAAGGTATAGAGAGCATGGATTTTTATATTAGTTAAAGTTGCATTAAGTGTTAATAAAGGGAGGTGTGAGAGGCAGAGACAGCTGAAAATCTTATTTCTAAAGGTTATTTTTCAAAATGTCTGTGTGAATTCCTGGAAGGGTACAATAAAGTAAATGAAGACAAATCAAGACAGGCCAGGAATTAGCCAGAGGCAGAAAATGCACACACACACACGCACTTAAAAAAAATTAAATACACATCATGGTGCAACTGGTCTATCTACATCAAATCAACAAAGCGCAATGACCTCAAGATATCAGATATCATGAAGTCTTCAATGAAAAAAAAGTTTCTACTGTTAAAATTTTTCATTTCATTTCATTTAACTTTTATTTATCTTCGAGAGACCAATTGAGGGGTGACCCTCATTTACAATGATGTCGAGTTCAAAGCAAATTCAAAGGAAAAACAACAATACATAAACAATATTCAATGCAAAAACATCAAATACACAACAGGTGAAGAGAAAAAAAACAATTGAAACATTTACATAGTGGTGAAGAGTGGCAGCAATTAAAATTAAATGGGTGAAAGTACAATATAGTCTAATTAAAACAGTTACTGGTAGAGTAAATTGAAGTGATCACTTGAAACTTTTGTGTTTTAAGAGTGGTGGAAAAAAAATAAGTTACTTCATCTTTGAGCTGTTCAGTTTAAAAGCCCTTAAAGAGCTAACAGTACCTACAAGATTGAGTTTTGCACAGGTTTGATTTTGGGACAACGGGAGAATATGAATTGTTTAGTCATTTCATGCTGTTTGCAAAATAACATGGAAATTGCCTATGATCAACTGTGACAGTGGCAGTAAACGTTGTTGATTTACTTTTTCAAGTTACTTTCACTGCAGTAACAGCCGACTGTCGGCGTATAAACTTGAAGTATGAATCAGCTTCTTGAGATCCACAAATAACTGTGCGTGCAGAGCATTCTGTGGTGATCTCAGCTCATAACCTTGCTGCATAATTAAACATCCATCAACAGACATGACTTGAGGTCTGACATCATCTGTGAGGTGATTCCACTGTCGGATGATTCAGTGGTGAGACGCTTAACCATTGGACAGGATTCACCATTTTACTCTCACATATTCCTCTTGCTCTCTTTTAAGATGGCTAGATCATCATGTTTAGGTGTGCCCCACTTTTGCTGCACACTTAACCTGCTCTGAACAGGTTATGTTCAGACTCAGATGAAAGAAATCATCACAAAAAGGAACACTCTTTTTCTAATAGACACCTTTGGAAATCCTGTTGACCTAGGTGTCAGAACTGTTAGTTTCTTTTTCAGAGGGAGAGTATGGCAGTCTTTGGCCCTTATATTCCCTGATGCTCCTGTGACTGTGCGTGCATTGCCATCTACCGCACCTATAACCAGACGTAATTCCATGAAGGAATAATTAAGCACTTGGCTCAGGGCTGGACTGGGACAAAAAATCAGCCCTGGCATTTTGGACCCAGACCGGCCCACCAGAATTGATCGTCCACCCACCAGAACACATTTATCACGGACCACGGTCCCTTAAAGATGACTGTTCCATTGAATTAAATTAAAATGTTGGTTCATTTTGAACAAGTGTACAGACATATAATACAATAATATTTACTAAGTATTATAGTAGCTATAGTATTCTGTTGTGGGTGGTGCTCAAAAAATGCCTTTAAGATGGTAGGCTCAGGACGGACTAAGTAATCAACCTCCTGCTCCTTGCTCTCTCTCTTGACAGACTCCTCCTCTGTGGATGGTGTCTCAACCTGTTTCATAAATGAGGAGAGACACACAATTGATTGAGGTTTTAAGGATGTATCAGTTAAAGAGGTGGAAAGATGCATTACAATATAGAGTTATATAGGCAAAATGCACAAATTGTTGTTTTACTAAGTAAACCAGTGTGAAAAAAAAGTGTACAAAAGTAATGGTCTAATGTGTAGCCTGTTATTCTAAAGTACATGATGGTCTAGAAAGCAGGTCTAGTAAAAGAAACTCAACAGCTTGTAAAAGTAAGTACAATTCTGTGGTGGTCTAATTTTATGAATGCTTCTAAAAAAAGTGTTGTCAAGTGTTGTGAAAGGAGAAAGTGTGACAACTTTAAGTTGCATATTTGAGTGAATATACTTTTCTGCATTTACTGTTAACTTTCTAATATATCCAGGTCAAATTACAGTCTTCTTTTAAAAATTGCATTTATATTATATATAAAATAAATTAAATTCAAGTATGTTTTAACCATGTCAACAATCAGTACAGAAAAGTATATTTAAGTCAAACATTATTAAATCCACTATAGCCTACTGAATAAGTACAGCAAGAAGCAAAAACTGACAGCTTCCTCACTTTAATGTTGATCAGCTAGCAAAGTATTGATACTCTTTGAATACACCAACAACAGAGCTATTTAGCTAAAATAGACACTTTGACCTGGCTCTATAGATGGCTCTATCCATGATGTTAACGCAAGCAGCTAGCTGTTGGCAAACTACACATGCTTTGTTAAAATTTAGCAAGCTACGCAAATAATTGTTCTCAACATAACTTTATTTTCAACTTCTTACCACTAGTCCAGCATTTGTCTCCTTTCCGTTTCTTCTCCGTTTTTCTCGAGTTGTTTTTCTGTCTGTTAGTGACGTGACTTGATTGAGTGATTGACAGCCGAGGCCCAAGGGGCGGGACCTCGGCCCTCCGCTGTGTGTGATTGGGCCAGGCCGGGCCCAGAACTAATCATGATGAATGGGCCAATATTTCATTGGCCTTTCAGGTTAAGTTGACAGTCTGCGCGGCCGAGAGGGAAGGGACCTCGGCCCGGCCCAAAATGCCTGCCGGCCCACCGGGCACGCCCGATGGCCAGTCCAGCCCTGACTTGGCTCATATAACTACTGGATGTGAAGGCAATACCGTCGACTAGTAATTGGTTGGTTAAAGGCGCAGACACATCTGGCCGAAAATTGGCCGTCGGACATCGTCAGAGAGTCTGGAGGGAGCAGGGACATGAGTCTGTTTGGTGTGTTCAGTGACGTCGGCCGTAAATGTTGTGGGCCTTCTTTTCACCCGATTCAACATGTGTAATCGGTGCCAGCCAGTCTTTCAGCCGGAGCAATCTGATTGGTGGAGGACTAGCCCGTCTCTGCTCTGCCACGGCAGCGGAGCGGATATTAGTTTCACTTTTGTCAAACATGATTTAGGAAGCAATCGATAGATTCTGGGAATGTTCGGATTTTCATGTAGGCTAAACACAATCAGCACACAGCACAACGTTTCCACATGTTTTCAGAAATAGTCGAGGTAGTTTGGGCGAGGAGCGGCCATAGTTCAGGGTTTTTCCTGGCTCAGAATGGGCCTTTGGGGGGTCAGTACGCGACCGACTTTTTTTGGGGTCACGACAGTAAAGGCAAACGGTTTGTGTATTTTAAGAGGGGTGTTGGGTTGGGAGAGGGGAGTTTCTGTCCAGCTCAAGAGCATTTCAGTCAGCCTGTCAATCACTGTGTTACCATGGAGCTCACTGACGCTTATGAAATCACAATAAACAACCTGTAGATATGAAGTCAAAATACTAATAATGACTAGGCCTACCTATTTAGGCCTAATACTTTAATTGTTTCTAATTGATCTAAACCATGGAAGAAGGTAGGGCTGCTCGATTATGAAAAAATCATAATCATGATTATTTTGAGTAATCACATTGTGTTATCACGATTATTAAAGACAGTTAATCATTGATTTAAGAACATTATGCATTTATTTTACTTTTAACAAGGTTTTTTTCTAATAACACCATGACTTTGGACTTTAAACAAAGGCCTAATTGAACTGAAAACAGGGAGAATAGAAATAGGCTAAATAAGTTAAACATATTTTTAATAATTTAAAAAAAATATGTCAAAATAAAAATAACCAGTTGTAAATGGCGTTGATAGGGCACGTCTTTTGATAGCATTAAATGTAAGGGCGTGATTTATTTATGTCATGGAGCTGGCTGGATAGGCAGTTGCATTGTAGTGTTGACAGTTGTGGTGGCAGGAGTCAAGGAGCTTTAAACTTCCTGTGTTTTTATTCATTGATTGCTTGGTCATAGACCACTATGATTCGACTTAAAGTGAATAAACAAATTGGCCGGGATGTTTAGAGGTGCAGATCAGGCCGTATATCACTTTTCTTACTCTCTCTCTGTCTCTCTCTCGGTCGCGTATGTCACGTTACTCGCGTGTGACAAATCTTGCACATTATTTTAGTCTGTTGTGAGTCTGAAGTGTTTTCAGACAACACAATTAGTTTTACCTTTATTCTCGTCATCTAGAAGTTTTTCAAAACACCCGGCAATGCGCAACATCTCCCTCCTACTCTGGACGAGCCGATAGCTAAACTCAGGTAAGGGAGGGGCCGAGCGGAGCTCACGGCTGAAAGGGTGCGCTGCATTTATAAGCCTGCATGCCCCGGCGAGCGGAACAATGATAGTTTAATAACGATTATCCCCGACCTGATTTATTTTTTTACAACTGAGATTGCAAGTAATATGACTGGAATGGCGCGGAAATGGAAACACATTTGGAGCCGTTTTAAGTAGATTTTTATTTATTTATCTATATATATTAAAAAAAAAACACTTTGGCGCTGAGGATTTTCCTTTGGCGGGCGCTAAAATTCCTTTGGCGGGCGCCAAAATTTTTTGAATGCAGGAAAAACCCTGTAGTTGTGTGAGTGTGTTATAGTGTCTTTAACATTTGTATTTCCACATTCACCTCTAAAACTTAAAAAATGCAGTCTTACCAAAGATCAGAAACTTCAGCGTCTGTTGAGAATAATCTGCAACAGGGGTTCATGTGCTGCAGAACTAGATGTCATGTAGTATTTCTCCCGACTTCCCACATCCAATGGTGGATGTTTACATCTGCCAAGGATCCATTTATGCACACCTGTGAAAAGGTGAAGCACGCTTTACCAAAAACCCTCACAATGGCGTTTTCAGTTGAATTAATTAGGGATGCACAGGACTAATCAGATAAAGGTTTAAACCTCCAGAGCAGAAATACTTGTGTGTTAGTAATTAATTGCCCATCACGTGGACTTTAACATAAAGTGAGAGAGAATAAACATGTGTGTAGGCCTATAGGTGTCAGCTGGTAAACAAGAGAGAGAGATAAAAAGGTGAGAGCGCAAAGCAAAAAAGGTTATCTTGAACGCTACTAAAAAGGACGGCTGTGATGACTCTTGTTCGTCAGGCGTTTTTTTTATCCCCCTCCCGTCAGCTGTTATAATGATGTCTTTACGCGCGGCGGTGGGGAAGAACCCAAAACATAGCAAGCTTAAAATAACAATCTGTGCCCATACAAAAAGCTCTGAGTTGGATAACTTCACGGAGCGATCGATGTGTGTGAATCCATCCAGTACGTGTGTCTGATGATGGGCCGTTATATTAATAATAAACAGCGCGCTGCATTTACAACTGTATTTGCATTAACGGCTTGGTAATTGTCTAGAAGAATGTTAGGACTGACTAAACATGTCGAAGTCGACTAGTCTAAATTAAAACTTCCGTTTAAACATGTGGGAAATTAGTCCCTACGTGCATCCCTAGAATTAATAATGCTGTATGACGTAGATCAACCACCAGTAGTAGAACACATTTCAATGGAGCTGGATTTAATTCAAAGGTGATTTCTTGTAAGCAATAGGTACGCATTAGTAAAGTTAACATTGACACTGAGTATTCTTCAAGTTAGAAATGAAAAACAGACTAACCGGTCAGATTCTCCTCCAATTGATGATTCTGGAAGACCAGTAGGACAAGGATGCTTACTAGGCATAGATGTAGTTGGGCCCTGGATTGCCATTCCTGTGTATTTTGTATTTTGGTAGCTGGAATGCAAATAAAATACTATTCAGAATGTCGGAAATTGATTACAATCATATAATATAATATTATATATATATATATATATATATATATATATATATATATATATATATATATATATATATATATATAAATATATATATACACACACACGTATATACAGTGCTGCGTGACAGTTTGTGAATTTTATTTATTTTAACCATTATAAATTCATTTTTATCAATACCAGTATTTTTTATATGAAATAACAGATGTTTGTTTATCAATTCAACATTTTTATTTTCCAGAAATCAATTGTTAAAACAGATAAAACAAATTGTTTGACAACTGTTGTATGTGCAAAAGTTTGTGAACCCTGAGCTGCATTGCTTAAATTGAGCATGTAAACACAATCAGATGGGCCAAATTGAGTGATGAAATGGACCAATGTAGTGTGTGACAGCTCCTGGCACCTCCTGATTGGCAGGCTGCCAGGAGCTGATTGCTGATCCTCAGTCAACACCCATGTCGGCTGCTCTCCTGCAGCTATAAAAGCTGCAGGAGTCAGCCACTTGGGCTCCCCTCCCTTGACGTATGGTTTGGTTTGGTTTGTTTTGGTTGGATTTGGTTTGGGTTAGTTAGGTTTAGTTAGTGCTGCTTTACACACACCATTCACTCATTCACTCACACAGACACCGCACCCATTGCTGACTACTGACATTCACGCACCATTTATTAGTTTTATGTTAACTTGGTTAAATAAATTATAATTTGGTAAAACTACCTTTCTTGTGTGGTCTCCTCATTTGTCATTCCCTTGAGCGGGCTGTGACATGGGGGCTCGTCCGGGATGTCACAGGTCCACCGTGACGCAAATCATCTACAAATGGAGAGCTTTAAGAGTGACTGAACATCTGCCTAGAAGTGGACTTCCTTCAAAAATATCCATAAGCACCACAAGAAAAGGGATTTTTCAGTTAAAAGCCAACCCAAACATTACATATAGTGATTTGCAGACCTCTCTTGCAGCATCTGGGACAGATGTGCATAGTTCCACAATAAGAAGAACACTTAGTCAAAATGGCTTTCAAGGGAGGGTTGCTGAAGAAGCCTCTGCTCTCAAAAAGAACAAAACTGCTTGTCACAACTTTGCCAGAGAGCACCTGGAGATACCTGAAGTCTTATTCTGTGGACAGATTAGTCCTATATTGAACTGCTTGGTCATAACCAAAACCGCCATGTTTGGGCAAAAACGCAACTCTGCCTACCACCAAGAGAATCTTCTCCTAAGTGAAGAATGGTGGTGGCAAATGGTCTGCAAATCTCCAGTTTGTAATGTATTGTGGTTATTGTATGTGATAAAACTGTTCTGTTTGTACATTTCATGTCTAAAAATTGTTTTATTGTGACTTCTGTAGTGAGTAAGGTTGGTTTCCGGGTTTATTGTGACAAACCAACGGAAGTGTTGTTGTTTTTATAGGTTACGATAGTGACAGGGTGTATTTACGAGAAGTAACAGATGGGTGAATTTGTATGCGCCTACAATGACGAGGTAGGCTCCTCGTATGAGGTTTCTCGGGATAGAGACGCCTCTTTGCTTTAAAAAGCAGGAACGGCGGGGAGAGACGGGAGTTGGTTTCACAACTCGGTGACATACAGGCGGAAATGCAAAAAGCACAAGCTCTCTCTCGCTCTCTCTTCTATCCACACACAGAATGACTTGGTTAAATTTTATTAGAATAGGAAATCGGACAGAATGACTTGGAAGTAGCAGGATATTGGTGGTAAAGGCTCTATATATTGGGCGATACCTGTCTAAGTCCTTGTCATTTTTTAAGATTTTGGAGTAAAGCTTTAGACGATACTTATTAGGCATGCATGTATATGTCTGGGTATTGTTTCAAGGTTTACAACAAATTTAGAAACGAGATCAAGTCAACAGATTTAATGGGAAATAGGAATAGAACATTTAAAAAATATGTAGGCATATAATCTTCTCTGTCTTTTCTGTCTTTCTGTTATATGATGTTGTAATATCATGTGATTTGAATAAAAAACAGTAAAACGTTCCGCAAGTTTCTGTCACAGTAGTTTATGTTGAGAAACCAGGGGCCTATTGCATAAAAGTGGTATTAAGATATCCAGGATGATTGATAAAGCCAGCCTTGACAAAGTCTAGCCTGGGCACTTTGGATCAGTCAGTTGCATAAACACCAATCCAGGATGTAAAGGGGCTGCTTTGTCAAGCCAGGTGTAAGTCATTCTGTTAAGTGCCAGCCCACAGCTTTCAGAAGTAGACCCAAAGATCGAACACAGATTTACTGATGTAAAAATGTAAAAGACGGCCCATTTTCCCACAATGCCTTGCTAGTTTAAACCGTAAGTCAGGGGTCAGTTCATTTCATACAGGACATGTATTCTCTGCTATTTGTTCTTGATGTCCCTGCATTGTTTTATGATAAAATAGTTGACAGTGAGCAGTCTGCAGGTGCATCTAAAAAATAGAATATCATGGAAAGTCCATTCAAAAAGTTAAACTTTCATTACACAAAGTGAAATATGTCAGGCCTTCTTTTTGGATGATTGATTGATCATGGAATAAAAAATCCAGTATCTCAAAATATTAGAATATTGCATACAACCAATCAGAAATGTCGACCTTCTGAAAAGTATGTTTATTCTAGATTAATTTCACTTAATGTGTAATGAATCTAGAACATATTTAAGTTTCACTTTTTGAATTAAATTACAGAAAAAAGGAAAGTTTCATTGATATTTAATTTTGTTTTAGATGCACCTCGATATAGTTATAAGTACAAAGTGAATTTATTTGACCCACATATGCAACGTCATCTGCCATCGATAATCAATTGTATAAATATAGCCCGCAATATGAACAGACTATCACATAAATTATTATAATCATTTCATCTTAATGTAATTATAATTAATTTAATTACAAATGGTTTAGGTTAAATAATAAAAAAGAAGAACTATTTAACTAAATGACAATGCAGTCTTTTATATGGTACTTTAAAACAGGTTATTGAAATTTAAGCATTACACAAAGATCATGGAATAACTGTTAAACACCTTCAGATCGGAGTGACAGCTGACTGAGCCAATCAGGCAACAGAATAAGTTTATCCTTTACGTTTAGCCTGGTCGGGACCAGGCTAAACGTAAAGGATAAATCTCCATTGTAACTTATGTCCCTCCGCTTTTATGCAACCGGATCATGGCTAACGCAAGCCAGGATAACCGAAAAATCCTAGGTTAATCCCTTATCCTAGTTTTATGCAATAGGCCCCAGGACCTAGATAGGGTTTTTTATACAGCAGGACGAGAGTCGCCCCGATGAGGACACAGTGTAAGTAATGTAACCCTTGCACCGCCTACATAGCTGACAACACTACAATTACATAATCTCATACACCTAATCTTTAAAAAATAAAAGAATAGGTTATAATACCTTCCCAGGTTTAAACGAGGATGTTTAAATTCTGAAAATACACTCAACAAAAATATAAACGCAACACTTTTGTTTTTGGTCCCATTTTTCATGAGATGGACTTAAAGATCTAAAATTCATTCCAGATACACAATTGTACCATTTCTCTCAAACAATGTTCACAAATCTGTCTAAATGTGTGATAGTGAGCACTTCTGCTTTGCTGAGATAATCCATCCCACCTCACAGGTGTGCCACATCAAGATGCTGATCTGACATCATGATTAGTGCACAGGTGTGCCTTAGACTGTCCACAATTAAAGGCCACTCTGAAATGTGCATTTTTTTGCTTTATTGGGGGTCTGGGGACTCAGAACCAGTCAGTATCTGGTGTGACCACCATTTGCCTCATGCAGTGCAACACATCTTCTTCGCATAGAGTTTATCAGATTGTCAATTGTGGCCTGTGGAATGTTCGTCCACTCCTCTTCAATGGCTGTGCGAAGTTGCTGGAGAAGGCTTATGGTGGAGAAATGAACATTCAATGCACGAGCAACAGATCTGGTTGACATTCCTGCTGTCAGCATGCCAATTGCACGCTCCCTCAATGCTTGTGGCATCTGTGGCATTTTGCTGTGAGACAAAACTGCACATTTCAGGGTGGCCTTTTATTGTGGACAGTCTAAGGCACACCTGTGCACTAATCATGATGTCAGATCAGCATCTTGATGTGGCACGCCTGTGAGGTGGGATGGATTATCTCAGCAAAGCAGAAGTGTTCACTATTACACATTTAGACAGATTTGTGAACAATGTTTGAGAGAAATGGTACAATTGTGTATCTGGAATGAATTTTAGATCTTTAAGTTTATCTCATGAAAAATGGGAGCAAAAACAAAAGTGTTGCGTTTATATTTTTGTTGAGTGTAGTATATCTGTTCTATTTTACTAGAAGGGTGGTTTACGAAACTAAGTTACTTACAACTTATAAGCAATAACTTGTGAATGATATCTTCCGTGAAAAAAGGAGGAGGATTTTCTGAAGCAATATTTAAAAGGGTTTATATTATACGGAGATCGGCATCATCATTAAGGATGAGGGGGCTCTGATAAAGTAAAACTCTGAACACGGTGGTATATATTGAATATTGTACTTTATTTAGACGTAAAACTCATGTGGTCCAGAGGGTAAATCCCGCGCTTTTAACTAGAGAGGCCGGGGTTTGCGTCTCTTGCAGGATACGTGGTGAAGGGAGAGTCTTCTTTATGAAGAAATAATAAACAATTAAAACATTGTGCTACAAGTTGGTTAATACGGGTTTGATAGGATATAACTAAAAAACTTTGGATAATAGCTTTTCATTATAGATCAGACTTTGGAAGTCGAGATCGCTACAAGGTGTAATGTTTGGGTTGACTTTTACCTGAAAAATACCTTTTCTTGTGGCACTTCTGGATATGTTTGAAGGAAGTCCACTTCTAGGCAGATGTTCAGTCACTCTTAAAGCTCTCCATTTGTAGATGACTGCCTCATGGTGGTAGCCTGGTGCTACTAGGGCTGTGCGATATGGCGATATATATCGTCTGACGAAACAAAAACGTCTATCGTTTCACTTTATGCAATATCGTTTATTTCGTTATGTTGCCAATCCCACTCTTAAGGACACAAACTATACATGTAGCTCGCCGTTAAGTTACTGTTATTCAAACCGAAGATTTCCTTCAGCGTAACTTCACATTAAAAGCCTTTAACTGGTGAAATGTGAGGAATTAAAGTCAACTTTGACTTTTATTTTGAAGCAGAAACACTAAGCGCTTCGTAGTTCCTAGCCCCGCTGCACTTCCATCACACTACTTCCAGCTGACCGCACCAGGCTTTTCTCGCTTGTGTGATAATCAAAGTTCATTTCGGACACTGAAACCCATCGGTAACAGACCTGTCGGTGTTTGCACCACGGGCAGAGGATCATATATACCCGCTGACAGAGCAGTCGAGCCGGCGTTACCCGGGCGGCGCTTGACAGGCTCGCGGAGGTTAGCAGCCGAGCTAGCGGTGCAGTTCGGCTGCTGTCCCCGCGGGCTGTCAATCGCTTCCCGGCTCGCAGTAATGCGCGGCTCGGCTGCTCTCTCAGCGGTGAGAAGCTCCTGCGCTCCCCGGGGCGGTCACCCTCTCCGCGGTGTGAATGTACAAGCCACCGCAGACTCAGCTAAAGAGGATAGCTCCATTAGGCTAAAGAGCTAAGCTAAGGAGGAATCCACCAATTCAGTCAATTCTGTGCCCTGAAACCCCACACGGCCCAAAACTACTCAAATGTCACATTTGCATTTTCTATTTTGTTGAATGCTTGAAAATTTGCGTTTGAATTAAAGCAGAAAATAATCAAATATGGGTAAATACTTTATTTGTTGAGAATTTTATTATTTATATGACATTTTTATATTTATTTATTAATTGAATTAACAGAAAATATGTTATATCGTCATATGTATCGTTATCGGGAAATTAAATTCCTATATCAGGATATGAGATTTTGGTCATATCGCCCAGCCCTAGGTGCTACCAGACCATCGTACTTAATTTAATTTGTACAGAAGGTCTGGAAGTGCTGTAATTGGCAAACGTTCACTCACTTGTAGGCCTTTCACACCGCAGCAAGATCGGAGCCGGTTCCGGGCTAGTTCGGAGCTAGAGCCAGTGTTTTGGTTTCACAACGCCAGAGAACCGGCTCCGGCCTGTAAAAACCGGTTCAACTCCAACCCCAGGATTGAGCTGGGCTTGAGGTAAGAACTGCCTGCGACAGCGGCCGGGGGAGGGATTATCCTGACCAACCAGACCAACTCAAACCTCATGCCCGCCATATTTAAAAACACCGCTACTACGAGACGTAAACCTAACATAATTACAGAACGTAGCGATCAAATTGACCGGCGAAAATACGCTGTATGGGTCCTGTTTGCAAAGTAGGGTGACCAGATCCCAATTCACCAGATGTGGGACAAAGACTACGTTTGTGCAGGACAATGCAAGACAATGTGCCGTTTTTTTTAGCAAAATAAACTTGTGTCACCACCGGTAATGCCAGAGACACGGCTTTCTATATTAAAAAACACTATCTTTAGATCAACGCGCAGCAGTTAAGTTACTGTTAAACAAATAGAGCATTAAGGCTGCGGCTTCACATTAAAAGCAGTTCACTGGCTTCACATTAGCATTTCACTGGACAAACGTGAGTTGGCTTTTATTTTGAAGTAACAGGAAAGTAAACGCTGAAGCAGCCGCAGGCAGCACCTTCACAGAGCCCACTGAGCCGAGCAGCGCGACACAGACAAACGGAGACACACGCACACACACACACACACACACACACACACACACACACACACACACACAGACAAAGTGAGAGCCAACACGTGTAAAAATAAGACGTATTCGCCGCTGTTGTTGTGCTTAAAGCTAGCGGTAGCTTTAGCGTTAGCCACAAGAGCAGCGGCATCGGGCGACGTAAACACACGTTTACAGTGACGTCATGACGTTGCTCTCTTGCCGGCTCCATGGCTGGCTCTGGTCGTTGTGAAACCAACCGGTTCATAACTGGGATAAGGCTGTAACCAGTTTTGAACTGGCCCCAGCACCAGCCCGGAACTGGCTCATGGTTCTTTTTGGTGTGAAAGGCCTAACGGAGGCGGGTGTCTGTTGAAGTTTAAAACTATTGGATCTGCCCAGTGCCACTCTGGATTAGCCAACCAATCGCATCACGTTTGGTCAGACGTATGTCATGAGCCGGCTTCTGATGGTGCGTTTCAGTTGTACAGGGAACTCGGAAATTTCCGACTTCACTACATATATTGTAGTCTATGGATCTACCGATACCTGGCAACGGTAACTTGCTAGAGCCTAACGTTTAGTTATTTGGATGAGAAAGGTTGTAGGCGTCCATACTTTCCCGAGCAGATGCACTGGAACACAGACAGGTCGGAACTCGAAACTACCAAGTCGGAAATTTCCGATTTCCGAGTATAAAGGAACGCAGCATTCAACTGAAACTGGAGCGCAACTTCGATGTCATCGTTCTCAGCCACTCGCTCTGTTCGCTGATTGGACCGGCAGAAATCTGCCTGAGCAGGAACCCATGAATACACCGCACACCCAGACTGACTACTGAAGTGAAATGAAAATTGAGCGGAAGTAGGTAGGCGGGCGGAGCCAGGCTATCATGGTGGACCGATGAAGCTCAAACTTTTTTTATATGAATTTATAGCTGTCCCCAGACAAATGTGCAACATCAAAACTCTATTCCTGAGATCCTCTGAGATGTTTGCCCCTTTGAGCATGTCTGACCTGTATGGGTTCACTTTGGTGAGCCTAAACGGACCTGGTTTTATCTTTGTTTTATCTAGTGCAGCCCAATTTCTTCCCTAAAGATCTCTCATTAAATTGGTCCATTTCATCACTCAATTTGGCCCACCTGATTGTGTTTACCTGCTCGATTTAAGCAATGCAGCTCAGGGTTCACACACTTTTGCACATACAACAGTTGTCAAATAATTTGTTTTATCTGTTTTAACAATTGATATCTTGAAAAGAAAAATGTTGACTTGATAAACAAACATCTGTTATTTCATATAAAAAAATACTGGTATTGATAAAAATTAATTAATAATGGTTAAAATAAATAAAATTCCAAAAGGCTCAAGGGGTTCACAAACTTTAAAGCAGCACTGTATATGTACAGTATTATCTTATGATAGCACTTTCTGTAATTCCTCGTCCACTTTCCTAGATTTTATTTTGACTATTGGCTCTATGATACTTGTTGTTTTAACAATTTAATTTTAAACAAATTAACTGTGCACCACAGATCATGTTTTTCTTGTAGGAAGCCTTGTCCTGGGGATAAGCAGAGTGCAGCCGGGTATAGATCACAGAGAAGTTAGGCCAATAGGCGCCGATCGATTGGTGCACCTGTATAGCTAAGCAATCATCGATCTGGGGTTGATTGCTTGAAAAAGTCAGCTAACAAAGTCATTTTCAAACAACAAGCGCCCCAATTTTTCAGGCCATATCGGCACCATGGTTGGGATGATTTAACTGACGTTATCCAGTCAATATAGTTTATTGCTACCATAGCAAAATAGTCTAGTGCAAAGTAACTAACATTGCAATGATATGTAAGTTACTTTGCAGTTTGTCTGCCTAAGCAAGAAAGCTAACCTGGCTAACCTGAGGTAACGGACTGCGAAAACCACAATATAAAGTTATTTACGAACATACTTATTGAACATGCTTTGTTGGTAGTGCTTTCTTACCTAGCTTTAGCTTCAGAACAGAGCGAAGCTCCCCCCATTGCTCGAAGGCACAGCCGATGTTTATCCTGCTTCTCTTTCGACGTAGGTCCAATTCTCGTTTTGCCTGGCCGGCGTCAGCTGATAGTATTCTCTTTTTTTGTCTTACATGGAGTCTGACTTGGAGTGTGTTCCCGGTCTCTTGTTAGCAGACTCCATTTCCTACCGCCCTGAAAGGAGAGGCATGAGGTTGGTTCAGTTTGTTGTTCTGGACTCTTCAACTCAGGGTTCCTTGGTTTTCTTCTGGGTTAGCTCGCCATCAACTTCAATCATTTAAAAAACCCTGACCTGCATACATTAAGATGGCAAGAATTGTGCATTAAACACATTTTAAATGCCTTTCTGATTTGTCCGAAATAATTCCTTTAAACTTCAACAAAACATTTGCATATCAGGAATAATAAATTCTTTAAAATGAAACAAAATATGTGCAAATACTGTAAAGTGTACAGTCAACATATTTATAAATATATATTATATATATATTAGGGCTGTCAAAATTAACACGTTAACTCAGGGAATTAATGCGTTATTCTTTACACAATTAAAGCATGCGCAGAATGACCCGCCGTGTGCATCCCACCCGCTCTACACTAAAGTCACTCTAACGTTGCGGCTGACCTATCAGCAACTGCGTGTGGCCAAACACAGCAGCACGCTAGCCTATGATTTGAACTGCTAACAGCCAAGTCTGTGTCGCGGGCGACAGTTGCTGTTGGGAGCAACAGGAGAAACTTTGTCTGCTCCGTTCAGAGCAAGGGAGGAAACAAACGTCTGCAGTTTTCAGAAGTACACTCACCGGCCACTTTATTAGGTACACCTGTTCAATGGCTTATAAAAACAAAAAGCATATCAGCCAATCACATGGCAGCAATTTAATGCATTTAGGCATTTAGACGTGGTCAAGACAATGTATTGAAGTCAAACCGAGCATCAGAATGGGGAAGGAAGGGGGTTTAGGTGACTTTGAACATGGCATGGTTGATGGTGCACGGCAGGATGGATTCATACTTTCATGTTGAGAACGCTAAATTCTGAACCTGCCACCTGAATGTCGCAACTGAAATTGAACCTCATCAGACCAGGCAGGATTTTTCGATCTTCTATTGTCCAATAATGGTGATCCTGTGAGAATTCTAGCCTCATTTTCCTGTTTTTAGCTGACAGGAGTGGCACCCGTCTTCTGTTGCTGTAGCCCAAATGCTTCAAGGTTGCAGCGGACCTGGGTTCGATTCCAGCCCGCGGTCGTTCTCTACATGTCACTCCCCTCTGCCCCATTTCAACTCTTTCTCTACACTATCAATAAAGCATAAAAATGCCAAAAAAATATATTAAAAAAAAAAATATATATTAAATTATATTTCTATTTTTCCTTGACATTTATACACTTTTAAAACATGTGCAAAACAAAAATTAATTTCAAATAATACAGTGTAAGCTTTACATAATTTTTGTGTCAACTCTTTTTAAATAAAGTTTAGTAAAACAATGAAATAAAATACCTTTTAATGCTTCCAGTTGCTATAACAACAGCTTCAGGCCTACGCCTCCTGCCTAGCTCCATGGGCCTAGCTCTCAGCGATTTGCACCGAATGCTAATTTCGTTAGCTCAATGCACATGAACCTGTTAGCTTAGACTAGCGCCGTGTCTATTTGTTTTAGCTCCAAGCCTAGCGCATCATCTAGCTTCGGGCCTATTTAATTGCGACTGTTAGCTTAGCCTAACTTCTCGTGGTGCAGCACACACACACACTTATATCAAGCGTTCAATTAAGTAGGCTTACAGTTAGCGTCTGTTTGACAACATTACATTGTGTGTTTTACTGATTTATTGGTTCATTACCGTTCAGCTACAGGTTGTATCTCTCACAGTAGCTCTTAGCATCTGATTAGCGCACACTGTCTCAATATTACGGCTGATTGGCCAAGGCTGTGAACTCTTTGAGAACTCCGCTCTGATTGGCTAAAGCTGTTACTCGTGTGAACTACGCTCTGATTTGCTAAATTGTTAACCCTTTGTGACCAGGGTTAAAATGACCAAATTTCAAATGCAGTAAACTTCATGGTCATGCTGATCAATAATTTGTCAAAAATAAGGTAGCCTATGCTACCATTCTGCTGCGGACTTGTGTGCTTCATTACAATCGTATGACTCAACAAGTTTGCAGATAACGTAGGCCTATTCTCTCCACTGAGAATCTATAGGCTATTGCTCAGATAATATTGCAAGGAAAAGCCTATTTAATCTCTAAACAGCATCATGTTCATGGATCACTGTAATTGCATATTGTTATTGTTATGTTGTAATTCCAGTATTTCATTTAACATACACACAATGTTGAAACTTGCTGCAGCTTACAAACAACTAAAAGACTTTACCGAAGCATAATTCATCCTGCTGTGACATAGAAAACTCCATAAAGTATCCTGTAATTTCTTTATGTTCATGCTTCAGCAGGTTGCGTCTTGGAATTATTTAAAGCTTACGCAGTGAAATGAAAATGACAAAAATACATTCAAGTGCATTTCGGTGCTGTGCTCTCCTCTCTCTACAAATTAAAACCTAATACTTGTTATGTTCTATCTGACCTGTCTTCCACTGTTTCAGAGTTTTGTCCAGGTCTACCCTTTGGCATGTCTCTCTAACTGACTTTTCTACCATCTGTTTCTACATCTGTCATCCCATTAGTTCACCTTTGCCTTCGTAGGAAAAGGATAATCTAACAAGTTTGTGTTTGATCCCCTATGGTGCGTGACCAGCCTTCAGCTTATGTTCTGACTGGGTCTCATGCCAAAGCTAAGCCTCTAGAACCCAAATATTGATGTGCCTCCAGTCCATGTGAGCAGGGTTTGTCAAATGACCAGAGCACAGTATAGACTACTAGGCTATGGTCAAGCCTTCAATTTACATAATCCTCTTTGGATGTGCAACCAGTCATACGCACACGCTCAGTTGGACAGACTGATCGGATTGATGAATATAGAAAAAATCTGCTGTACATCCGGATTTGTCTAAATTGTAAGTTATTACGTCATGATCAAAGCACGGAAGCTATACTTTGAGAGCAATTAACTGGAACTGAGGGGCCGTTCTCAACACATGCATTCAGCCCGAAATGTCCAGCATAAGGCTGCATTATGGTGTCTACTTCGAGGGGGGACACAATTCAACAAAAGCTTCTGTAAGGCTGGTGAAAAGGGCAGTTAGCTTAAATGCCAGGAATGTGAACCCCATTATGTTACATTCAAGATGCTGATAGGCAAGAAGCTGTCTGTCACCACCCACTGCTGAACAGCTGGGGTTCATCAGGATCTTAATGGTACCATCATGTAAGCAGCTTGTGGTCGGCCGCAGTTGTTTCAGATTCCATATGTTGTATTTTTGCAGTGCCAACGCTAAATGAAACAGTGATCATAGTCAAAAATGTAGGAACCTACATACTGCTGCAATGACAACTTGCTGACAGAGGGTGAGGATGGGAAAAGACAGAGGCGTACAGTTATATTAGCTTTAGTACTATAGCTAAGACAGGACAGACAATTTGGCTGTCACAGACAAGTTTGCAATAGCTTCTGAGATGCATACATACACATGCACTGTAGTCTACAACCCCCGCTGTGTCTGCTAATGACAGCTTATGTTCCTGCAGTGAGGTTAAGTTATTTTATGGTTGCATGTCAATTTGGCTACAGACTATGGAAATGAAAACTACCTAATGTTCCATTACCAAACACAGACACACATGAAATTGCAATTCACAAACAGTAGTGCTCATAATGGGTGTACAAGATTTCCCCACAAAAAAAAATACACATACTATACGATATCTGCACTCACGAGGCTAATTAAAACAACTGACAAATTATTTCTGCAGGCACTGCAGGCAGCCTCGTCGGTGTGGCTGCTGTCAAGGAATGTTAGGGCTTTTTAAAAATTGTTACACAATATTGACCTTGCATCTGTTTCTATTTTTGATAATTAGAGAGGGCAGGACAACAGAGCCAATACCAGGGAAGGCCAAGTGCAATAGACAATGCATATTTTTTCTGTCTAGATTTATCTAATAAATATTCATTTAAAATACATATTATTTCTTATTTGTTATTATAATTAAATTGTTTTATGAGATTTGATCAAATGCAAAAATTAAAAAACATTGTAAAAGCGTGAAAACACAGGTAGGCGCTATCTCCTTTAGAACATACTAATTTTGGGTAAAAAACAAAAGCTACTTTACTGGGTCTTTTGTTCTCTGTTAGATTGAAAAGTGAAAACATGGTTGTGTGGATAATATAGAATCTAATGAGTAGTACCTGCAATATGTAGCCTACTGAAAATTATTCAGTTCAAACGTACATTCAGAATTCACTATAATCTCAGTGTTTCAGCAAACATCCACAACCTACCTGTTCAAAATGACGCAAATCATTAAACATTCCATGTGGAGCCCACTGTTGTATGAAATGGAATCACTATTGTCATTTATTTTACAAACATTTCAATCCCCATACAAAATGGGTCAGCTCCAGAATTTAAATCTACAGACAAGAAATGATGTCAATGTTGCATTCAGGAAAACTAGGTAACTTCTATAAGCCAGACTACAGAAAACTCTGCTTCTTACTTCATGTATTGATGACAATTAACACTTTTAACCTGTTGGTACATTGAAAGGAAAAAAAAACACAACACACAGCTCCATATTATACAACATGACATACACTCATTTACTTAAGAGATTAGGGTTTTTCACAGTACATCAAATGACAAAAAATCATATCCCATGTGTTCTATATTGCTTTTTCTATAGCTTTTACCTATCTTATCAGTTGATCTAAAACTATTACCGGAGCATCATGATTCTGTCCTGAACACTGAATGTAAATACTGTTATTTCAGCATCAATCAGCTATCAAATCATCAAGGTACTTAACCCTTTTGTCCGTCAGGTTAAAACTCCAACTTCCCAGCAGTCTTGAATGACTGCTGGAAATGAGTGCTGTAATTGTGTGGCTGTAGGATAATCACGGTGCATGAAAATGACAATCTTCAGTTCTCAGTTGTGATATGCCTCCAATCATGGTACAGTATTTTTCATATTTTAGTGTACACACACAAAAAAACTGTGCAATTCTATAAATAAAGAACATTCATAAAAAAGAATAACTGCACAATAATGATTACCCATTCAAAGCTGCAAGATGCCAGTGAGAGGTAGTTGTCTTAAAACTATATGAATATAACTTGTGTGGGAAATGTTTGAGTTAGCTCTTTAGAGCTATAGTACGTACATTTTTCATATAAATGAATGGCCGTTACATTCAAGCCATCACTAAATAAGTTGACAAAGTTGAATAAGCCGATCAGCTCGACAAAAATCTCTGTATTTCTCAGTATGGTGGCGTTTACAAACTGGTGTCACCCACCGACACTAGGGCAATGGATGAAAATCCCAAGAAGTGGCCACAAAAATGTTTCAGTTGTCGATTCTACTGCTAAGAAAAACCCTGGACGTACAGCAGAAGGAATAAATTCCATGCATGATCACCAAAGGCTTACCTCATGTAGATGCACCAACAGTGTTGTTGTAATTACTCAGAATTTTTCATGTGGGCAACAGAAGTAACGCACTATAGCTTTAAGTCTTGACCTATTACTACAGTGGGGAAAATGTACCATAACCCAGTTGAAGTTGAAGCCTAACTAACTGTCAGAAGACTTGATACATAAACAAATATGTAAGAATGATTTGATGAGTGTCATCATAAAACAAAAGTCAAAGTCAACAGATTCAAAACGTTTTGTGTGATGGAGTGGGTTAAACTGTATGACTGAAGATGAGACATGTAAAGCTGCATGAAGCAATTTTTGACCACTATTGGGCAGAAACACAGCCTTGGTTTAAATGAGAGCAACAAACCCCTCTACATCATGGCTCCGCCCCTTTCTGGGTGAAAACAACCACTGCCAGGTTTTTGCCGATCAGATAAAAAAAATAAGAATACTGTTTAATTTTATATCGTCAAGTAGCCCAAACAAAATGGCCAGACAGCTAATGAATGTTATGATCGTCAATCGGCAACAATATAGATAAAACTGAAAGCAATAGGTGATCGATGTCCTTTCAGTCTGCCGTGGACGAGTGAAACAATGAGTTGACTCAATGTCCAGAGGTGTTATATCCTGACATTTAGAACACATCTCTTCTCTTAGTGTCCTTCTTCTTGATTGAAGTAAGTTAATCCTAATTTGAAATATTTCATGTTGTTTGATGTACACTAAACCAAACAGCAGCTTTTAAGCACAATGGACCTATGTTTTCCCGTTTGTGTCGATAGTTTGTTTTCACCCAGAATGGGACGTGGCCGCATTTAGGCCAGGAAGTGACGTACACGCTGCTCTCATGTATACTATCGTCATATCAAGTCACACTAGGAAATATTTTCTACTTGCACATTTGGTAGACAAAGTGTGGCCTGAACATCCCGAAGACCTTGTGTTTCAGTACACCAGACACATCCAAGTTAAGTGTTCTTGAATTTCTATTTTCGTCTCCACCAACCAGAACCAATATGTGGGTTCTTAAGGGACTTGAAATGTTATTATTGTGTTTCCCCCTGATCAGAGTACATTTTTACAAAAGTATCCTTAAGTTGATGCAGCATGGTTAACATGTAATGGGCAGTCATCTTGCTTTTGTTTTTCTTTCTGTAATTTGACAACCAGGATGAAAAGCTGAATATTTTGGCATGATTTATGTCTGGATCTGGATCAAGCCCAGGCACCTTTCAATTAATCTGGCGCCAAAAGAAGAAGAGTTTTTAAAATGGAATAATACGGAGTGAAGGCTACAAGAGGGAACAGGCACCTGAGGCTATGACAAATATGTCCATGCATGTACGACTATCTGAATGTTTTGTTGTCAAAGTGGTTGCAATGCCACAGTGAGCATTCTACAGTAAATTAACTGTTTTCTGAGGATTTTTCTTTTGTCTAACTTAAAGTACTACCTGCTCAGACAAGGCCAGAAAACAATCTAACAATCATGTACTTAAAAACCTCTGTAACCATCATGAACGAATGGAGATTTATCCAGCATAACACAACTAGCACAATGCAAACAAACGTTTGTGTTATTCATGCTAACCGCTGCAATAGTAGAAGCTCAGAGCGAGTGGTCGGGCTGGGACGTTCAATCCCTGACGCTCTGGGTGGCTGCTGGCTCTAAGGAAGCTTTTTAAATCGTCGTAAGCGGCGCCACGGCTGATTTTGACAAACAGTGTTCTGGATTACAATCGCTTAGTATGGCTTTAAGAGTCTGTTTGAGTCCTAACTGAGTAGACCAATGGTGTGTTGTGTGTTCTAATGGAAATACAAGAGCAGATAGCAAGCTATAGGCTAATTAGCCTCTACTTCCCCCCAAAAAAGGTAGTTAGCTTAACTTGCTGGCTTCATCTTCTCAACAGGTTGTAGGTTTAGGGTTGTAAAGGGACAGATGTCTTAGGCCTACATCACTTAAAGTAGCCCAACATGTGGGCTTGTTGAGGAATTGGGGGAAATATTTCAATGTTTGTAGGCAAATCACAGAAGTTTACATGAGGTCTCGTAGCAACCAACCAGGACACTCATCTATCAGTCAACTGCTGCTAAAGGAACCATCTATCTAGAAGCTTGGACACAGTTTCCAATAAAAAGGCAAAAACCAAACCAAGCTAAAAAACAAAAGCAAGTTCATCCCTTTCCTGACAGAATTATGCACATTAGTTGCAGTATCATTATAGCTTGTATGTCCTTTCACAAAAGATGAGGAGCCAAAAGCTTATTTAAGTAGCATGCTAATTAGTTGTTAATAACTATAAAGCGATAGTTGGACCAGATAGTGTCTTAGCTAGCTTACAAGCTCAAATGATCTAAACATGATGTCAGCCAATGTGTTAGTGATGAAATGTCTCGTTGGAAGCCGGAAACAGATAGCCCAAGACAGAGTCAGAGGTTGCGTGACACCAGTAAGTTCTTTAAAGCGATATACAGCTCTTTTATTTGGGCAGCAGGAACCCTGATTTATTTACCACCTGCAGGAATGTCAAAGTACAGTCTGATATTCTATAATGACGGAATGCTGAGGAAGCATGTGTTCCCTTGATAATAAAATCAATAATTGCAAGCACACTCCCACTCACCGTTTGCAAAGAGTTGGTTTTCTCTTTGCATTCAAGTCATGAGTTTTAGTGATTAAATCAGTCTGTACTCATGTTGACAGCTGTAAAAGACCATGTGGCAGGAACATTTAATCTATTTCTAAAAGATCGTCTATTTCCATTTCCTGTAGCTCGGACAGAAAACATGTGTGGCATGCAACAGTGTGCCACATTGGCATGTGTATCCTTTCATTGAACACGTGGGGCAGGGTGTGGAGAAGCAATGTAGCCTACTGACTAACAATACAATTTTGGTAGGAGAAAGGAGAAAAATCAGCTGGAACAGCGTAAATGGTGTAATGAAAAGGATCTGCTCTTCTTGTATCTAGGCTCATGTGTGCTTTCAGTACCATGTATTGAAAAGTACAGAAAATGCGGAATGTTATAGCTGCTACAACGTCTGTTAAAAACATAAATACAGGGGGCGCCCTTAGCTCAGTTGGTAGGGCGTCTTCCCCATGGGCCTCAGCCAGCAGCGGACCCGGGTTCGATTCCAGCCCGCGGTCAGCAGCGGACCCGGGTTCGATTCCAGCCCGCGGTCGTTCTCTGCATGTCACTCCCCTCTCTGCCCCATTTCAACTCTGTCTCTACACTATCAATAAAAGCATAAAAATGCCAAAAAAAAATATCTTAAGAAAAAACATAAATACATAAAGAGCATAAGCACATAAAGCAGGAAAGTTCTGAGAGTCCTCAGGCCTCGTAATGGGCCACAATGTCCATTGTTTATAAAGTGTTCATCACTGACTCTGTCCATTTGCTTTAAATGGTCCTGTCTTCATACTTTTTCCTGGTTCTTGTAATATACAGTTGTTAAGCCTAACATAGTAATTATTGCTTGTCTACGCTATGGAGCAAGTGTGCCCCACTAAATCATTTATTTTTTACCAAAAAGTAAAAATGATAAGACTTTATCTAGTGAACAGTCGGTGCAAGGAGGAACCACACACAAACACCCATTCAAACAGTGGGTACTGTAAACATTCAACCACCAATTCATTTAAGTTAGTTCAAAAGGATGCTTGACTTCGTTCACAGCTCTACTGTGTCACACGCACCAAGACCGATTGTGACCGAATGACCACCAGTAACATGTTCTCCAGTCCTGAGGCCTGGCTGAAACAACCCTACACATGTGTGTTACATGTCACACCGCCGTGTGTTTCGAATTCTCATTTCCATTTTTGGGCAACGAGGGGTCCTTCATGCTAAACTGGCTGAAGCTGGCGGCCCTACACCTGGCCCTGGGCCCTCCTCCTCCGTCTCCGGCCTGCGTAGGACCTGGGGGTAGAGTACTGTAGCGGCCCGGGATGATGGGGGCGCCCTGGACCGGTTGGAAAACATGGCTGCCGCGGTTGAGGGTGGCGTCCTTGGAGAAGAGGCTCTGGATGAGCTGGAATTTTTCCTTCTCCTCCCGCAAGAAGACGTCGACCAGGAGCTTCTTCTCCCGTTTGAGACGCTCCACGATGGTTTTGGGAATGTCAGGGATTATCCAGGCGACCACCAGGCTGAGGAACATCACCAGGTTCTAAAGCAGTGGGAAGAAATGGGAAAAAGAATGTGTGAAAGAGGTATATTGGGGAGATATAAAGACAAATGAATGAGCCATTTGAATGGTCTGAGACTTATTGTCCAAAAATATAAGGGGGGCCTAAGTACTTTTTTCTAAATATTTATTCAAACCAGTTATATTCACCTGTCAGCCAATGGGACATCTCGCCTCGGCCTAAGGTCATGCGCCCCTCTGGGGTTACCTTACTCCAGAATATTAGCTTGATTGTATTTTTTTTAATCAAAGGGGCACAAACAAGCCCAAACATTTTTGTTCCATCTGAAGTGGGGCCCTGATGGGATACCTGATGGGATTCCAGATTGGACACAGGCTCTGAACCGGCCCTTAGACTGCCTCGGTGGAAAAGGGGTAATGGAGGAGATTCCCATTTTTCATTGTTCACCCATGCCCATTAGAGAGTCTGTGTACACCACTGGTAAACACAATCTTTTTTCACAGTCAGGGAGTCAGGCTGGTGGCTACAACTTGTGAGAGGGACAGACATTTCCTTGATTTTGTTAATGTTTCCACCACGTCAGAATCATTTGCCTGCAGCAGTGATGAAGGGAAACTCTTCCGACAGCTTTGGTGTTAAAGGACATTTGGTAGACACATGTCAGTTAAAGAGCGGAAAGAGCTGTTTATCAAATCAGTTGGACGCTAACTGACTGAAACATCTGGGGAAATTCCAGAGTAGAGCGTGATCTATCTAATTAGAAAAGACTGGCCCGCACATATGCACAAACAAACACCCTCACTGTGTTTTTACTACACAAATCAGTTCAAGTCAACCTAAAAACAACACTCCAACACATATGTAACCTATAACCACACCGTGTGTGTGCTTTCAACTTTACAGCAAAATTTGTAGTGATAGCGTATTGGAAAAGTCTTGAGCACGTGTATGCACCTGTTAAGGTGAGTCACACAGCTGGGACACATTGTTTTTTCAAGCTCTATTTGCTTCCATATCGTGTCTTATTTCATACTTTTCAAAAGGTCCAAAATGATGCAAATGTATGGATAATTAGTTAGATAATGCCAAATGTGCACATCTACTCAAACTTTTCTGCAATACGGGAAATAGCTGTATCATAATAAATATATTTTATTGCTTGTAATCAACTGATCAACGTCATTAGTCGTGATGATATCTATAAGCTAAAATGTGTACCCAAGTCACCTGCAGTATTCTCCTTAAAACACATCTGACAACCTCTCCAATGTGTACAGTGTGATTTTCTATGCACATTGTGTCTTTCTCTGTGTCTGTTGTTGTGTTCTTAAATGGTCTTACATGTCCAGAAACATGAGCTGGTTGAGAACCCATTTAACTTAAAAACCAGAACACAATGAGCTCATACCTGAAATAGTATAACGAAAGCCAGTCTTGCAGCGAGGACACACCAGTACTGTTTGGAGAAGGTGTACGCGTCCACAGACCAGGGGGGTTCCCTGTAGTCTTTGTACCTAAAAGAAAAACACACATGAATACAGAGTGGATGCTAAAAATGGATTAACTCGAATTCATCTTGTTTCACTGTTTAATGCCAGGTGGTAAAACCCACCTGGTCAAAACAGAAATGGATAATCCACAGAATGTGTTTGATTGACAGGAGGTGTCTAACGCGCCCCACACACATCCTGCGTCTACCTCTGGAGCGCGTCGCCTTACCTTACTGCTGCCTCTCTCGGACTTTTCTCGGACACACATGCAACGTCTCAGCAGCTGCTGCTGCTTGTTGGAAGTTTTATTTTGAAGGGGACACACCAGGAAATGGTGAAACTACAGCGAAAGCTGCCAGTATGAAGTCAATATGACTCTCAGCAGAGTATTTCAAAAATCACTTTACTGATTTATACGGGAGACAGAGAGGGGGGTGTGGTCGGGGAAGAAGAAGGCCGTAGACACAGATAGAGCAACGGAAAACTGTTGCGCTCATCATGATCTTTTTTATTTCTTCACTATATTGGATCTCTATATGTGTCATTTATCCAAAAATGAAATGCCAGAACTAATTGAAAATTAGGTTTTGAATCCCTCGGATTTTGATTGCACAATTACATCGTGAAATAAAGGGATTATTTGCGTATACGACTGAGGGATGTTTTATTTTGAAATAAACACACCGGGTAAACGTGTAACTAGAGTGAATGCTGCTGGTATGACTGTCAGCAGAGTATTTCTCTATCAGTTAAAGCACAGAGACACGAGAGAGACGCGCTGCTCTCAGAAAA
Source organism: Ammodytes marinus (assembly GCF_949987685.1). Classification (NCBI taxonomy): domain Eukaryota; kingdom Metazoa; phylum Chordata; class Actinopteri; order Uranoscopiformes; family Ammodytidae; genus Ammodytes; species Ammodytes marinus. Next base: position 18,465,928 of record NC_137226.1, read on the forward strand.
AAATAGGCGAGCCTCCTGAGGTGAAGGGGAGCGGCGCTGCAGACGTGCCTCCGACGCGCCTCAGCAGTGCGTCTGAGGTTGGATGTGTGCTCGCTCTACGTTGATTTCACAGTCTGTGACCAAAAGTCAGACGCAGACGCGAGGTAGACGCGCAGTAGAGGTAGGATGTGTGTGGGGCGCGTAAGAAGAACTTCTCCTCCGTCCACAATTGTTTTTCATCCTATGACCCAAACTGATTTAACTAACTTGATGAGACCTAGCCTTATTAAAACACACTTCTCCTCCACTCAGCTTGGGACCTGACTCAAAGAGCAATAAACTTTATAAGGATTCCTTCTCTTTGTTGTCGCTGTGATAAACACTCTTTTATTGCGCGGGGCTAAACAAATAGAAGAAAACCCGAACCTCATGTAATGGAAGACGGCTTAAAACATGTACAAGATTGAGAGACATACACACACACACACACACACACACACACACAACGCACACACACTTAGCATGAACTAATTGTATGAGTTTTGGCCAAAAGGGGAAACGTGTAGTCCAATTTCTCGTCTTAAGGGAATGGATGATCTGACACAAATTAAGAAAAACATTCTTGAGCTGGTCTTTAGTTGCTTATTTAAATAATAAGGTCTAATTTGTCTACTGGTTCAACATGGTGCACAGACTGTATGTTTGGTGCAAGTGTTGCATTAGCAGACCATTAAAACCCAAACACACTGTAATAAGAATATCAGCTGTGGCCATAGCCGCTGCTGCTGAGTGTGTTGGCCGCAGTGCAACAAGTGATGTAATGTCAAGTGGCAGCTGCGCCGTTTGAGGATAAGGGGAAAAAAAGGTAATGACTCAATCTATAAACTACTTGTACAAATCTGGAGTTTCAAGGAGGAAAACTTTTATGTTTTGTTGTACTTTTCTGTCACTGGGTGCGCTGTAAATAAAGCCCAAAACCATAAAAAAAATAAGGATCGTTAAAATATGTGGACAAACATCTGGTTTCAACGACTTACTGTATACATTTGTCTTCATTAACTACTGATTCAAAGCCAAGTTTGAGAAGTGGAGTCAAAGAGGCTCTCCCGCCCCGTTTATGCTCAACATGAGGGTTTATTTATAACAGGACTATTTGGATGTCGGTCACTCACATATGGAAATATGAAAGAACACATGACAAGGAACACAGTCAAAATGAACTCTTCAGCGAAACATGCACATTATACTAGTGTTGGGTGGAGAAGTTGAGTCTGGAACTGCTTTAAAAGCTGCTACACATAATCGGATGTATTGGAAGCAATAAACAACAATATCGTACTATTTTTACACCTATTATCTCCTTAACTTAGTCTGTTATGTGTTAATTTGTAGTGTGTGCTATGTTACTCTGTATTATGTTTGTCTGCACTGTGTTAGTCTGCAGTTTGTAACTGTGCACTAATAGGCTGTAACAATTCTGTCTGACTTTAGATCAAAGGACCAAGAAACACATGAAACTCATGGAAGTTTTTTTTTTAACTTAGTATAAGTAATCAAGATATTTGTTTGAATGTTAACTGATAGCGCCTTTTTCTCAACAATGGCACATGCAGGAACGTGGATGATTGTTTAGCAGACAAAGCTAGCTTCTCGATGCAAAGATCCAACAGAAACATCTCGTTAAGACATGTGGAATCCATGATTTTATATTTAACAACACAGCTTTTAAAAAAAAATGAAGGCCCTACAACTACGCACCTTAGAAACTGACGGGACAGAGTGCAGTAGCATTGCAGCTGCAGGCAATAATCTGACCATCTACCAACCCTACAGAGGGAGACGGGTGTGCAGTGAAGTAGCCCCTCTTGGCTTTATGTTAAAGTGCTTTTGGGCAGCTATTTTTAAAAGAGTCAGCCGTGTCCCGTGGGACCCAGGAAACAAAAAAATATCATTCCTTTCAAGGCAAGAGCAGGGAGTCTATACATCTCATTGATTCATCTTGAGAACATCTTTAGGCAGAAGAATACATCCTCCCAAACCACCACGACGTACAGACAACAGATGGAGATTCATAGACTCTGTGGAGCTGAAGCTATAGATAGAGCGGTAGGTCATCCATGCACCATTAGTTTGAATGAGTGCATTTAGGACATTAAGATACATATCAGAAAGTCAAACTCAAGAGGACACATTTAATCACTTATCTAACCACATGGTCCAACGAAAGGACATAGAAGAACAAGAGGGAACCGGGCTGTAGCATGGAGGAGTCAATGAATTCAGAGGAGATACTGAGTTGGAAAACAATAGCAAACACAACGTACATCAGTCTATTCTACTGAAGCTGCCTGCATATCGACTAAGACCAGATGCAAACCATGTCGAGTCAAGGTCATCAAGGTCATGGCCTAATATTATCTTGCTCTTCTTTTGCCACCATTTGTATTCTTGTCTTGGCTAGCACATTGCTATGTGGCACAACGTTTCATGTGGAGTTATGGGCCAGAGGATTTGTCTTTGCCTGGGGCAGGGGCTTCCTGAAGTTTTGTTGTGAGGTTGCCAGGCGACCATGGAAGACTTCAGGAAGTCCCTGCTCACAGCAAATTGTCCGGCCTATAATTCCTAAAACAAATGACATATCATTAGTTCAATTGAGATCTTGAAGTGCTGTTAGGCACAGCGGCTAGCTGTTTCCCATGTTTCTAGTCTGTATGATTAGCTGAGCCAGCTAATTCCTTACGTGATTTTTGCTCTGTTTTTTATTTTATTTTATTTTACGAGCAATTATGGAAAAGTGTCTCATCACATTAATTTTTTCAGATGACAAATTCCTCTAGATTAAATTTAAATCTGCAAAGGCATATTCATTTAAACTGTGGGCTTCAAACAAACATATGTCCAGTTGATTCTGACGTCCCAACCAAGAGCTAACTGGGACACTTGAATACAATGGAGCCATCAGTATAATTTCATAAGTAACAAAGCAAGACTTGAAAGTCAAGTTTTCTCCATATATACTGTACTGTATATACATAAGAACATAATAGGAAGACAGGAAACTCCTACTGGAAACTGTCCTTTACAGTAACCACACAACAATTTAAAATGTCAGATTGATGTGATGTCTCACATCAAAGTGACGTCCACACACACTGTCTTGAAAAATTCCTCTGATGCCTAAAAGAAAGCAGTGTCCTGATTGAGCTATCTCACTGAGCACTTGACATGCAGTATATAGAAATAATAGAGAAGGCAAAGTGTGTGTGTGTGTGTGTGTGTGTGTGTGTGTGTGTGTGTGTGTGTGTGTGTGTGTGTGTGTGTGTGTGTGTGTGTGTGCGTTAGCCGGGTCTTATGGTGTCTGATTCCTTTTCCTTATACAGTCATAAGTGAAGAATGCTGCCTGTGAGAATCAGCTCTTTTCTCCCCCTCTTTTTTCTTTTTTCTTTGATCTATTCATCTTTGTCTCACAGGCTCAACGATATTCTGCAGTATTTTAAAGGGGATTAACTTCCAATGTGAACTTAACTTGCCAACCCCCGCCCCTGCATGTAATACTACAGTCAAATGAACTTAGAATGGTTGGAAATGAATATAAAATAGTTTTTATCAAAGAACATTCTCCTCTCTTTCTTACCTCCTGGGTGTGTTTTCTAGACATTCCATATTTGGTTGTAATAGTGGATTTCAGCAGCAATTGGAGCATCTACCTCGATTTCGCAAGACCTCTCAATGAGATTAGTGTGTGTGTGTATGTGTGTGTGTGTGTGTGTGTGTCTGTGTGTGTGTGTGTGTTCCTGAGCGTTCCTGCTGCCAATACAGTGCCTCCTGGGATCCAGGAATGAATTTACAGAAAAACAAGGGTCAGACCATTCCCACCCATAAAACAGACACACGAACACATGAAACACAAGCACACACACACACACACACACACACACCCAACATCATGCAGTTCAGTATTAGATGCTGCTGTATTTGTCAGTTTCAATTGAGTTTCAAGTTAGGAGAAATTAAATCAAAGCAAATTGCATGAATCGGACATGGATACGCTAACCTTAGTGCTTCACAGTAAGAGACTTCTGGTGCTCATGTGGAACAGCTGTCTTGCAGATGCTCCATGTTTTTAGACCTCAGATGACTTCAATGGGTAAACTCACAGCATGGGTCCTGAACATTATGTGTACACCACTGATCAGGCTGTCACTAGACTTAACAGAGTTATGTGGTGTTCCAATGCTCCTTCTTGGCATGCAAGTGTTTCCTGATATTTAGGAGTGCACCACTCGTTTGTTGAAATAGCTCAAAGATTACTGGGTGGATATCCGTGAGAGTTTGTAATGAACTTGAATGGTGCCCAGAATATGGATATGACAGCCTTTGATAACCCCCTGACCAAGCGCCCCCTTGGGGTTGTCAATTTGAGCTTCTAGTGAAAGTGCTTGATAGGAACTGAGTGACTTGCCTTTACATTTAATGCAGATACACATGGTATGCATACGCCTTAATAATGACTTTGTGATCCACTGACTTTTCCTTTGGGCCACCATTAATGGTTTTGATAGACATGTCTCAATAAGTATTGGATGCATTGCCAGGATAACTTGTAATAAAAATGTATCCCATTTCATCTGGTGCCATCATTAGATCAAAATGTCAATGTGTGTATAACTAAATACCTACGACATACCCATTAGCCTCAAATGTACTTTGTGTTTTAGCTAACTCTCAAATATAGATTAGCACGCTAACTCACACAAATAAAGCTGTGAACAGAGCTGCTAGCAGGTCTTTAGACTAATTTGTTCAACAATTCATCTTCCACTGAGTTGAATAAGTCAAAGGCTAATTATACATCTCACTTCTTTATTTAAGCATACAAAATGAAATGGATTTGGCCCAAAGGAAAGCAGAGGTAAAGCTCAAAGGACATATTAGATAATATAACCCTTAAATATCTGTGTCATTCATGTTCCTATCTGTCACTGATATTTGTACATTTTACTTAAGCCCATTTTAGATAAAGTGACACAGACACATTTGCAGATGGTATCTGAATTGACACAACGATCCATGACTCAATTCCTTGGCCTTCACTTCCTGGTGATATGAGCGTTACTACAACTTCTCGTCAGCTCAGAGAACCAGGGCTGTCTTGACATGAAAGTCCCGGTATCACAATACTTTCCAATCTCTCATCCAGGGAGAGACAATGATTTACAGCATATAAAGCCTATTATTCTATTAGGAATTTGTGGTTAGCGTGTCCTGTCTCTCCAGTTGAACTAAACTTAATTTATAGCATGGATGTTCTCTTTATCTGTCAACCACTATAAAGCTATACGATTACATCAATTTGGTTTTAAAAACTGATTGATAGCAGTGCATGTCAAGAATTCAAGTGTATCCCTGTAAGGAAATTCCCTTTTCACTTTTTTTCCTCTCTTGCCAACTTCACATGGAGGTCTGAGGTCAGCCAAATGACAGTAGGGACTGGCAGGAATGTAATATAAGCTCAACTACAACTCAGCAGGGGCTTGAACCTGGATCACCTTTAAAGAAAAAAAAAACATTTTATGAGAATATGTTCCATGTACTAATGGTGTGTTGAACATCCAGGTAAATACTCTGTAGAGCTAGGAGCTGTACAGGTAATAACGTTTTCAGTAATATACAGTTAGTGGTTTTCATCTTATCGTGTAACAGGCACCATGAAACGTGGAGTGATTGAAAATTGTGTAGCTCGGCAAACCCAGCAACAACAAAAAAAAAGACCGGTTAAAGTCCTTCCAGCTGTCTACTTGAACACTAAAGAGCATATTTTCCATAAACCCTCTTGTTTCCTTGCCTGCTTATTCAACACACATTGTTTGATTTTAACATTTTATCTTTAAAGCCTGAGGAAGATAGTATCAGATAAAAAAACTGGGATAATGTTGCATTTTTGATTAGAGTAAATATAGTTTCTACATTTCTTCATACACAATCTGCTGTCTTAAAATACAAGCTGCAGCTAACAATTACAAGAGCAATGGTCTTTTTTGTTGGTAGCTTTATAAAATGATCAATTATCAATTAAAAATCATGGTATGTACTGAGAACAGGGGATCTCTGGATCGATTAAGCTACAATCCTTAGCTCTGGGTGTGACCAACAATTATCTGACTTCTAACATTACTCAAACTGCTCTATTGTTCCTACTACTGCTATTCTGTTACTGCTGTACTCGTATTAGTTATGTATAGATCATAAATTGCATAATGTTTATATACCCTGTAACTGCACTTTTCATTTCAATCCTTTAATTGCTGTTCCCTTTTTGCTATTGCAGAATCCAGATTTTCCTAAATAAATGGTTAACCAAATTTTTTTTGCAGCAGCATTGTGTACAACTGTACAACTGATTAAGGCAGCGTTTGCATTAGGCCTTTTAAAGAGAAAAGCTCACTGTTATTTTCCCCTGACACTGGCGACTATTCTCAATGTTAACCACCGAGCTGTGTTCATAGTTCTAGCCACATCAGTATTCAGGACTGGGAATACAGTAGAGAAAAACATGACTGCAGAGATGTACAGTGAAGCTCTGCCCGTTGACGCAGAAACGCAACTTCCTCACATCGCTGTTTTTAAATGTAATTAAAGATTTAATACCTAAGTGCTTGGCCTCTATCACACCAGCCATCTATGTATCCATCCAGCTATAGTGCCTCTCCCCTTCCCTATCTACATCAGCTTTATCTTATCTACCATCTCTCCAGTCCCTGTTTGACACCACCATTTATCATGGTCATGTTTTGCTCCCCCGCCTGCATATAGTCATATATACAGTACAACTACAGTCACCAAGTTATTCTGGTCATAAAGAAAAGCAGGAGAAAGAAATGAACTGTGTGGAGCATCTGACATGCTTTCACACAGAAGTACACAGAGAGCTCAACTCATTGCTTTGAGCCCGGAGGCCTTGCCCACAGTATAACCAGCAAACACAGTGTCTAGATCCAGTCTGTACGTACACTATACAGCAAGACACACGCTCACTTCATGGAACATCTCTGAGACAATTTCACGCCTATCAGTAATTCCAGGCGTGCAGTATTCCGTCATGTTTCGGACGTGACGTAGCCCACTACATTGACACAAAGGCTGTATTCTTGCATTGTCATTCTTTGACGCCCTTACGTAACAGCAGGTTGGCCTCTTGTCTGTGGGCGCTGGCATTCGTGACCTTTTTTCCTCTCCGGCGCTTTATATTGATATTAAGAAATGCTTGCCCCTGGCATTGGTGAAAATACATAGAAGATACAATGGTGCACTGTCTTTTGGGGCTGATGACATAGAGATTCAGTCGTATTGAGCTTCATCAAGCATGTCTGCTATAATAATAATAATAATAATGGATTGGATTTATATAGCGCTTTATTTCTATGTGACTCAAAGCGCTTACAGGGTTCCAGGTTCCATTCATTCACACACAGTCATACCGGTGGTGGTAAACTACCATAGTAGCCACAGCTGCCCTGGGGCAGACTGACAGAAGCGAGGCTGCCATTCAGCGCCATCGGCCCCTCCGACCACCACCTCAAACATACAGCAGTCATACACATTCACACGAGGCAAGGTGGGTGAAGTGTCTTGCCCAGGGACACAACGACCATGACACAAGTGGCCGGGCTGGGATCGAACCGCCAACCCTAGGATCATTGGCCAACCAGCTTAACCACTTGAGCCACGGTCGCCAACTCCTATTGTTCTTTTAGGATTCTAGATGACCTATTGCTGTTTGTGTGAAGGTGTGAGTCAGTGCATAGGCAATATAAGTATATTCATGGTACAAATGCTTCATTCTTTGTCACCTGCATGTGGAAAACCTATAAAGCTATAGCCATAAAGGTTTGAGGCAATTGGATTGAAAGCCTTTTCTCAAGCAATTAGACATCATTGGTATAAGGCCCCATTCGTATTTACACAGGTCATGACATATTGAACACAATATATTTCTGTCTGCAGATGATATATTATTATTTATATAAAATGCAGATATCTCAATTTACAAAAATAGAATCTCTTGAATTGCTTTTGGCACACAACAGATAGAGTGTGCTGTTCTTTAAGCATATCTGGTCACATCCAATGGCAAACAGTAAAAGGCTGTTCAAATGTTCGAAATATAAATGAAGGATTGAAAGGAACTAGAACTCATTTCAGTTGGAGATGAACATAAGCTGCATAAACCACAGGAGAAACAGAGACATCCTGCTGTCAAATGAAATGGATACTAGCTATGAAATCACCATGAAATTGGTGGCTAACTTTGTTGTTGATACAGTGACTGAGGGGAAGTGTTCCTGTGTTATTAAGGTCAAAGTTATAAGCTGTGACAAGATGGAGTAATGCTGTTTTATCCACTGAGACAAAATCCCACAAACTTTAATGCTCAATCTGATATAATAGAAATAAAAAAAAAGATTAATTGGCCTGTTTTCCTGAATGCTCACCAAGTACTCAACTGGCAGTTAAAGGAAAAATAAATAAAAAAGCTAGGGGTGTGTATGCAAATCCATGTATATGTGCATGTTTATGAATAGGTTTCTGTTTCTATTGACCTGACTATGTTTGCTGAATAAAATAACCACACTAATTTTTTATACGACTCCCTGGTTAGCCTTGTCACATAGGTAATATCTGTAACTTTCATGTCGGTGCGTTTATGTGTGTGTGTGTGTGTGTGTGTGTGTGTGTGTGTGTGTGTGTGTGTGTGTGTGCTTTTACCGGCAGACGATGATCTCTCCGAGTGCAGAGCTCAGCGGCGCGGTGCCGGCTTTAAAGTTGGACACGTTGAAGTGGGAGAGCGTGTGGTCGATGAAGCCGTGCATGGTGCCGGTCTGACTGAACGTGTACTGGTAGACCAGCCGAGGGATGAAGTCAGATGTGAAGGAGATCACAAAGGCCTCCAGAGAGAAAGACAAGGACACATTGTCATGTGACAGAGTAACCACACACAATCAGACACAAGACGTTTCATCCTTGAGAACTTTTTTCAACTCCCTTTGTGTCGCTGTAATACACGTGTGGTGTGATTTTGGGCTGTTGTTGTAACCAGTGCCTCCCGTTCGCAGAACCTTAATTAGAGTAACTGAGTTTACCTGGGCCCGGTGTGCTGTGGCTAATTAAGCAGCAGTATCCTCTAGATCTCTCTCTCTCTCTCTCTCTCTCTCTCTCTCTCTCTCTCTCTCTCTCTCTCTCTCTCTCTCTCTCTCTCTCTCTCTCTCCTCTGGCTGTCTCCACAGGCACTACTTGTTGTGAACACCTGAGCCAGGTCATGTAAAACGGGGGCTCGCCTGGGATTTTGAAACCGGGACCTCTCACATTTTCAGCAAAAAGAAGGAAATGCCTCCGAACTGTTTGGTCCCAGATGCTTAAAAAGCACAGTTCTGTATTTGTTTCTGTATTTTAGGGATATTTGAGTAATGCATTTAAAGATATTCATTTAGAATCTCGTTCACAAAAAAGGAAACACTGCAGTTTTCCATTGCCTAGAAGCTGCAGTGCGTGTATGTTGTTGAAGGCCACATAGCTCTATAAATAAAAGAAAATCATGCTGTTTGTTTTTGTGAGTCTTTCTGAATCTCCCACAAATCTGTTTAGTATTAAAAGTAAACTGACTATGATTTGATTAGCTGACCCAGGACAAATCCCAAATGGAGCTTTCCTGACTCCACAAACACACACACACATACACTGGTGTTTCAGACATTATTCTTGTATCTGAAAAGGCCTGTCAGAATCTCCATTCAATTTGAACTCATTGTCAGCAAATGGATAATTTAAAGTATATGGAGGACACACACACGCACACACACGCACACGCACACACACGCACGCACACGCACACACACACACACGCACACACACACACACAAACATTCAACAACTGTGATAAAGGCAAGATCACATGCTCCTGTTGTTTTACAGTCTCTGATAATGTTTGATATCTATTTCGGTCCATGACGTCTCTGGTCAATAAACTGAACTTGTGTCCATATAAAACTGAGTCTTGTGATTCAGCGTAATCTAATAACTTTGGAATGTATCACAATGTTATTCGAAAGGAGACAAAAACTAAATGAAAGCCTTATAGTAATTTTGACAGGTGTCCATGTAATGAAAAATACAGTAATATTTGTACCCAATAATTTGAACTTGTTATACAATGACAGCTCTGGCTTAGAATGTCATGATAATAAAACACATCATGATAATAGGCAGATTGTAAGCACATATAGTAGCAAAGCTTATACTATAAAGCATCGGCATAAGGCTCCAACAAGAGCCAGAGAATAGAATCATTCCAATGCCCGCCTTCATGCATTTATTGTGTATACTGTATAGCTGCCTTCATCACTAATTCATTGAGCAGATAGCAAAGCGGGAAATAACTTACATTTATAATGACTGAGAATTTTCCCATTCCACTCAGTATGTTGTACCATATACCTATAGAAAGAAGAGCAGGAGAGAGTAAGATGATGAGAGAGAAAATGGTGATAAGGTTGGGAAGAAAGGCACAAACAGAAGCATACACATCTGTATCAAGCAGAATGACAAAATCGGACATTTGTACACTCTGATAGCTAGCAAAACTCAATTTGAGTCCCCAGAACTTAACGTAAAGTATGCAAAAACACTGTTTTATTCTGCCCTTCATGAGTCCTATTGTCTATCCTCAATGCAGAGACTTCATTGGGACACAATATATTAATATAATTATAAGACAGCTTTGTATGGAGTACACTATCTCCATAGCTCTGTAAAACAAGGAAAATGTTTAAGACCATAACTCGGTGGTCCAATCAGATATAATTAGGGTTGCAAAATTCCGGGAATTTTCAAAGTTGGAAACTTTCCATGGGAATTAACGGGAATTTATGGGAATTAACGGGAATTTTGGGAATTAACGGGAATTTACTAAATTTAAAGCAAACCAAATGCACTAAATCCTTCTAACTATGTTATTTCAGTCCTGGCAAACGTTCTAGACTGTAAAAAGCTGTTTTTTCAACTAAGTTTTTATATATTTATGAACATTTAATTTCAAATCAGATTTTTTTTAAAGTTTATTGAGACACCCAACTTGATATCATATATTGATTTTTACTAGACCAGGTTTACAGAGGCTTAAACAGTGATTATAAATATAGTTGGGGAAAATATATTTGAGCAAAATCTTGACTAAAATAACCAGATTTTATGCAAGCAACCTTGGCAAGTTGCACATAGCACACATCCTACTGCAGGGGTACTGAAGCCATGCCCTCTACATACTCTGTGCATTCCTCCATCACATGGTGGGGGGGCATTTGACTTTATTTATTGAATAGGTGGGGTCAGACAGATGAGTAATATTTAACTCAACATTCATCTTTTTGTTGTTCAGTGAAATTATTGATTGTTCATAAAATAATCAAAACTTGATAAAGTTCTTCTTACAAATAAATCTGTTCAAATGTAATGATTTTTAATTGTATTATTTTGCATGGATGTCAGCCTATGACCAAACATAGTGTTTAGATGTTTAGATTTATGTTTGGATATGAAAAAAAAATCATTTAAATTACCGACATTTAGTTAATTCCTATAATTTCCAATTTTGAATATTCCCAAAATTCCCGAGCGAAAGTTCCCGTGGAAAGTTTCCGGAAACTTTCCGGTAATTTACCGGAAACTTTCCACCCCTTTGCAACCCTAGATATAATAATAAATTACTTTTCAGAAGCTTGGAAGAAACAAGACAGATAGTCAAGCTAGTAGCTCTGTGAGCTTGTATGACACTGTCCGCATGCTAACATGCTCATAACGACAATACTAACCATGTTGACCACCTGAGTTTAGCATGTTTGCCATCTTACATCGACTCATTAGCTCTAAACTCAAAATACAACTGAGGCTGATGGGAATGTTACTGTTTTAAAGTTTTTTTTTTTTTCAAAATGGACAAATTCCAATTTTGACCTGATGATAGTGGAACAGGAAAGGGATCCCCACATGTATTTTGATTCATTCTTTGTAGACCATGTATGTTTGTTTAAAAACTTATGGCATCTCAGATTTGTTGAGTTATGTCAGTGTGGAACAAAGTGAGACTGACAGGTTGCCTTCCTTACAGCTATGCTGCTAGCATGGCAAAAGGGATTATTTAATCTTATTGAAAAACATTACCCAGATGATTTTTAGACAGAAGGTCAAATGAACTCATAAAGGAACATGCCAATCTTCAACTGACTTATGCCCTTTGAGCTTAGTAAAGCCCTTTAAAAGCCTATGGGTAAACTGAAGAATGCAGAGGTCAAGATGAAATGAAGACAGATTTTCTGTTGAAAATATAGCATTGAAGAGGTATGTGCTTTCAGCTGACAGCAACACCATGACTATACTGAATTGCCACAGGTGTGAGCTTGTAAACTCAGCAGTGAAAGCTGTCTTCCTGCCTGAAGGCTCTACTGGTTTCACTGGAGAGTTTTGGTGTTCTATGATGTTGGAACTAACGCACCCAACTGTTTCCACAATGACACCAAGGAAATTCTGGATGAAAAATTCCATAATGATGCTTTATAGATGTAGAGTATTAGATTCCATTTGTCATTAGCAGCTCCCATACAATTCTGTGCTATATTGGGTGTTACACTGTCAGTGAAAACACGATCAAACCTATCCACTGGCAGATTTGATGTTTTAGTTAACCCATGGTTGTACAGGGGGATTCAGATTAATAGGGGTAAGTTATGCTCCATGCGATGGCCTTTTTCCTTTTAAACGTTTGTCACGACAGCTCACCGATGTCTTTAGCACGAACAGCAACCGGCCTGCGCAGCTCCGTCACAAACTTCTTGGCGTCCAGTCTGATCTCGATGACGTTGTTGAGCAGAGCAAAGAGAGGAGCCAGCGGGAAGGAGGCCACAAACAGAGAGACGAAACCAAACTGTATGACTGGTAGAGAGAGAAACAAAGTGATAATGGATTAAAGACGTCATAAGTCATAAATAGAGGTTGTTAAAAAAGTCTTCAACAAATAAGACCATAGCAGGGATGTGGGATAAGTATTTGTATGTCTGGAAATGAAGCCTACATTGCCCATAATCCTTTTCTTCCATGCACCCCGTACACTTATAACAGAATATGCAGTAATAACAACAATATATGCACACATATGACACCAAGACATTTTCATATCTCATACTGACATGTCTCACATATCTGTTTGAAAAATGATGGTGTTCCCGTTGCATCAAAGAGACTACAGGAAAGCCAAGCACATGACTCATGTACAGTCGTCTTGCTGGAATTTACAGAACTCCTTTTACGATGTCTTAAGTACATGACGATAACCCCAACTGACACTTTTCTACAAAAAGGCAGTGCTTCAACTTTTTCTTTTTCTTTTTTACAGCAGTTTGATAATAAGCATATGCTTGTGTGGTTTAAATTAGTATCATTTTTGTAAAATACTACTGTCCTGCAGCAGATATCATAGGGGAGAGTGGGGTGAGATGTGGCACTTTTTACTCAAAGTTATTTTAAAGTGAGGCCTTGACAGTTATGTCTCCAACTCAAATATGCACATATATTCCAGGATGTTGTGCATCCCTGGCAATAAAAACTTGGGATCTGGAATAAACTGTTTAAGAAATATAGCTTTCGGAAAAAAAATGTCTTGTGGCACAACTTGCCCCCGGTGTGGTGTAAGTTGTGCCACAAGAGAGAATACCATGGGGTAAATTGTGCCATTGATATATATCTCATAAACTGTAATGCAAGACAAATCCATAGGACAATTACTTATTTAAGGTGTATTTAAAGTAAATATTTTACAGAGATTGAAGGTCAATTTTCTTAAACAAGGCCTAGCAGATCTAGGTGGTGTTACCTGCAAAGCTCACAATGACAAAGTCACCATCATCATCTTTCTGGCCATCTGAACTCTTGTCAGTGGTGTCGTTAAGTGGAATGGAGATGTCAGTCTCTTCTGAGCTACTGTAGACGATCAATTTCTTTTTGGTGACCAGCGTATACAGCCATGCCACTGGCACAACTCTCAGACATGTACTTTGTACTAGTTGCTCCGTGCTTGTGGAACCAACTGCCACCTGACAAATGTGATTCCCCCTCCATTTCTGCCTTTAAAGCAAGGCTCAAAACCCATATGTACACCCTGGTTTTTCCTCCCCATTAACTATTTTACCTCTGCACTATCTTTGTTTACATGTGGACGTATGGGCTTTATGTCTTTTATTTTTGTTATTGTTATTTTACCTTCATTGTTTACCTACTGAATGCACTATGTACAGCACTTTGGACAGTGCAAACTGTTATACATGGGCTATTATAAATAAATTTTAGTTACTTACTTACTTACTTATAACTCACCTAGGCCCTTTGGCACAAATCACCCCAACCCCAGAATTTTGGATAATGAGCATGATGCAGCAGTTTAGGGCTGACATCGTGCTAACTGTATTGACTCAAAGTGTAGCATACTAAAGCACTAAAACATGTGTCAAATGTTTTCAAACTTGTCTATAATTGTTCAGACACAATAATCAAAAACCTTGATCATGGGAATTTTACTTTGAAAGGCAAAACACAGGTTTTTTTAGCTTTAATGTGCTTATATCTTATTCCTTGTGTCTCCCTTCTTTACAGGATGAGTCAAATGGATGTCTCTTCTTAAATATATGGTCACATTTCCAATTTCTTCCACGGTTTTCTAGAAACAAGGGCAGGGTTCAACATAACTTTTTTTTCCTACTGGCCCGCCGGGCCAGTGGATCTGAGTTTTACTGGCCCCTTGTATATTTTCACTGGCCCTGCACACACTTTTTTTTTCTTCATAATTTAGTGTCAATAATTATAATACCTGTATTAGAAAAATAAAGAAAGATAACCAGATCTAAAGGGAATATCTATACTGTAACAGTATAGATATTCCCTTTAGATTTGGTTATTTTTATTTTAGTTAATAATATGAAATGTTGATATTGCTCATACACATAATATAAAACCAGGCAAACATATTGAATTAGAAGCCTACAACTGAAAGTATGTTGAAAGAGTCGGCCAGTATTTTAAAGTCCAGTAGTTTGATTTTATGATTTTTGATTGTTTTTATTCTTGAATTTGGGCAGTTTAATGAATAGTTCACCTGCAGAAGTCATGTTCAAACATAAAAAAAAAAAAAGAGATGAAGGTCTGATCATTCTTTGTGGTGTGGTAGGCTGTTTTTTACTTTCTCTATATGCATTAGGGATGTGAATATGTCGACCAAATGACCGGTTTTCCACTTGCGCTCAAGTTGACTTTAAAAATAGAATAGAAATACGAAAATCAGGGGGTTATGCCGTTTTTTTAATGGGATATTTCACCGTGTATGTGAGTTCACGTCTGGTCGTGAGCGCGCTGCAGGAGTGTCACTTCTCCATGAAGTGTCAGCTTCACATTAAGAGTCCGGTGTGGGACCATTTTTTCAAACTATTGATAAAAAACAATGCAGTGCAAAATATGCAGCACAAGTTAAACGCTCGTCTAAGACTAAGACGTTAAATCACCTTAGAAACACACAATGCCTTCGTCCGATCACCGCAGCGTTTCACCGTGTGATCTCGCCAGCGAGTGAGCCGCCGCGCAGATGAACTGTGGTTTGTGGCTAAAATAATAACCGGGGATATTCTCCCCGTTAGCGATTTCAATGGGAAAGACTTCCGCGATTTGATTGAATGTCTCGAGCCTGAAAACACAGTGCCAAACTGCGCGACTATAGGAACTGTACAGTGAGCGGAGTCCCTTCGTTCGTTTCTGTCTACAACCGACACAATCACCGGATACGCATTCACAGCGTTTAAATAACGCCTCTCATTTGTATTACCATTGGGGCTTGTATGCAAATACTGTAACATTACGGTGGCAGATAAAGGAAAAGCGCAGTTATCACTTTCTGCACCTCAACCTCTGCTGTGGGAGGGAAGAAAGAAAGGGGGCAAAGCAAGTCGATTGATGTGTCGACTCGCAGGCGGACGGTAGGCAGCTCTGCCAACGGAGCGAGAGTGCACCCGCTTCTTGCTCCGCCTGTCAAAACGCCCACGCATCGGTTGTCCACTGGCCTTTCATTAAAAAATATATTTTATATTAGGTTTATTATATTGAGTCTTAAATAAACACTGCTTTCATTACGACTCTCAACGCGCATTTCAATGAACCATGATAGTCTACAAAAAAGGTAATCTACAAAAAGATACTGAACTGTGATTGGCCAGTCACTAGCCCGGGCGGGACAGTGACTGGCCAATCAACTTGCCCTGCATATGATTTTACTGGCCCCGGGCCATCGGGCTATACGTTATGTCGAACCCTGAAGGGGTGGCACAACTTCCCCACTGGCACAACTCAGGCCACTCTCCCCTACATTTTTTCCCCCGCCATGTCTGTTGTGGCTGGTTATCATTTTCCCCTTGGTCCAATCACCAAAATCTTGTGGTCTTCTTCTACTTCAAAATGGTGGTCTGAAGTTCATTTGAAGCGAGTAATCCAATGTTTAAGTTTATGTTATGTCTGTCAAGGTTTAAATAGTAGTGATGATCATAAAGAGAGATAGTTGTATAATGGTGAGAAAAAGGCACAGTACTAATGATGTTTACAAAAAGGCATATATCATATGATGGTAGATAAGCTGATGATCTATGATCATCAGGGTCACAATCAATGACTCTGTTCATTGAGGGCATTAAGGGGGAAAAATCCCAGCCTAGGGCTTGTGAAACAAAGAGATCACTGAATGGGGAGTAAAATAACTTCCATCACCCATTTCTACTATTAAACAGCATAAGACAGGTTGACATTTGATAAAGGAATCAGACATTCAGCAATCGGAAGCACAAGTTTTAAACCGCCACCAAGACGCCGTCAGATTGACGTGCGTGAATGGTAACTTGTTTGGCCAGGAGTCACACTGTCTGTCCGGGCTGGCTCTGTGGTTCAGATGATGCCTTTTAAGGTTAAACGCTCCACTGCACCAGCTAAACTGGGACTTTTTTTATGAATAAGCACTGTGTGGAACCATGTGTGTTATGTAAGAGAGTCTGATAAAATGACCCGGAGATACCACATCCGTGACTAATAATTAAAACCAAAGTTGATGGGAAATGATTGTACGGAACATCACTATCACACAAACACACAAACTGTGGATGCTGAGGTGCTGCAGGCGTTGTTGTCAACCACTGCTTTACTCACAAGTGTCACGCTAAAGAGTAGTTCTATTAACAGGACACCAAGTGCCTTAAAAGACTTGTCCAGGCACAGCAAGCTTTTTGTCTGGACAGTTGCCACACCAGCTTGCCTTTGGGCCACAGGGCGTTCAGAGGTCAGAAAGGCAGCTAGAGCTGCTGGGGAATCTGGGTATTTGTCTGTAAACCCTCCAGACAGGTAGATGTTTGCATATACAAAGAGCTCTTTGAGTGGATAGATTACAAAGCTATGCCTGAGGTGAACTTCAGAGGTATATTCCATAGCTCATGAAATTGCATAATGTCAAGGTTCAACATTGAGAACAGTTTACTCTTTTCTGGTCGGATGACATACGAAAAGGTACATTGTGTAGACTTTATTGGCATTTTTCAGCACAGACTTGAATTGTGAAAATAAGTATATAATATAACATAAGTATGTTTGAATTAGTGCACTGTATAATCGCTTGAAAATAAGATTGTTTTTTATTAACTTAGAATGAGCTTTTATATCTACATAGCAGTGGGGATTGCCGCCATGTTGCTCCACCATGTTTCTACAGAAGCACAGAACGGACAAACTCAATAAAACACCTCGAGTCGGGTTGAGATTCTTCGCCTGATGATGATTCTCTGGACAATTTAGATATGGCATTAAATCAAACTAGTCAGACAAAGTAGGACCTGGGCTTGTTCGGCCATTGAGCAAGGTTTAAAGATAGAAGCTTTATTGAATTATTGCTGTTAATTGAATTAATTCTACTCTACTACTGGGGTTGATCAATACCGGATCAAAACAATATCCTGAGGGAAATCTGAGAAAGACAAGGGCGCTGTGCCTGACTCGAGCTCCGGTCGGAGCTGTGGAACACTAGCAGTGTGGGAGCGGGGCTTTCCAGCGCGCCGGAGACTGACGGCTTGACCTCGGGACGCCACGAACAGACAAAGAGCGCAGAGGAAGGAAACACCACGGCGCAGCGGCCAGCGCTAGAGGGCAAGCTTAGAATAACCTGCCTATGTACCTGAGACGAGGTTGACGGGTTTGAGGTTGGTACGTACACACAAAAACACAGAGAATACACCCAAACATACGGTTTCACAGTTACACACACACACACACACACACACACACACACACACACACACACACACACACACACACACACACACACACACACACACACACACACACACACACACACACACACACACACACACACACACACACACACACAGAAACACATTCTACAGGCGTTAAGACCAACCCAGAACTGCCCATTCACACGGTAATGCTATGTGTGTGTATTTGCATGTAGAGCTCAGACATTTCTGACATTCCTTCCTGTGCCCTGAAGCGGCATCAGCTCAGTTTCCTTTCTGTTTTTTCTCTCGCTCCTCCCTCTGCATCACATGAAACCTTTCTCACTAGAATAGAACTGCACTATCAAAAAGGCAAAAGGTAACTTCTGCTGAATTAAGGGGGGAGTCAGTGATTCTGGAGAACGTTGGTTGTCAAGTTCACTTTTTGTCAAAATCTGTGAATATCTCGGGGGCGCCCTTGGCTCAGTTGGTAGGGCGTCCCCCCCATGGGCCTCGGCCAGAAGAGGACCCGGGTTCAGTTCCAGCCCGCGGTCGTTCTCTGCATGTCACTCCCCTCTCTGCCCCATTTCAACTCTGTCTCTACACTATCAATAAAGCATAAATAAAAAAATGCCAAGAAAATATCTTTAAAAAAAAAAAAATCCGTGAATAAATTTTCCATTCAATGCAGTGACTAACTCCAGACTTACCAAACACACAGCACCCAGTGTAGACTGTCGGTTCCTAGATTTCTTCCTGTCCTTGGCTCTTTAAAGGTAAACTAAATAATGGCCATTCCATAAGGAAGAAGGACTATGACATATTTCAAATGTTTATTTAATCAGCATATTCAAAGTCCCGCCCTACAGAAAAATAGGTTTTGATTATTGTTATTTCCCTTGAATGTTTTAACCTCACTGTACAGAAAGCACACACATTCATCTGCTCACCTAAAATCTCAGTTTAAGATGGGTACGTACTAGCACAAACCAAATTATTTCAACTAGCCAGCAATTGTCCAATATGCTATCACAGGTGCACATACAATTAGTATGGACTTTCCAGATAAGTGAAGTGCTCTTTTTTTTCTAAATAAAAAATATTTGCATAGATTATGGTTTTGATATAACTTTGAGAATTTTTAAAGAGATATTTCAAACTTTTTGGGGAAGACACATACAAATCAGACAGGAAATTACTATTCCAAGTATGAAATGAAACATGTATGATAATAACTTCAAACAAATCACATGCATCAACATGTTAACGGCTACATTTCAATATTCAGTGTTGGTTCCTGCTAACGTCTAGATTGAGTTCATCAAAGTTTAAGGTTGTGTTTTTATGACTGAGCAGCTGTCGGTTTGTTATGACTGCAGTTGGTTTTAATACTAAAGAAGACATGGCCTGCAGCTCTGTGTGTGTGTGTGTGTGTGTGTGTGTGTGTGTGTGTGTGTGTGTGTGTGTGTGTGTGTGTGTGTGTGTGTGTGTGTGTTTGTGTGCGTGTGCCAACATAACAATCCACACCTGTAAGTCTTTACCAGCTTTCCCCACACAGGCCATGAATCAGTCAACTTTTACTGGCACATTACTGTCCCCACTTTCATCTATTTAACCTGTGATTGACCTCAATTTGAATGGTTCTCAGGCAAACAGAAGAAAACATAATGCCACTAATAACTTATAACTAACAATTTTCCTTTAGCTTCTAACTAGTTTTTTTTTCATCTCATCAATTTTGTTTTAATGGCAATAGTTTTACATTCCCATCTTTGTCAGGATCAAATATAATGTGCCTCTGGAAAATATTTGATTCTGAATTGGTCTGAATTGAACAGTCTAAACATAATCTAATACATATAATATTAGGTAATATGATGATGTCATACATAATATGCCACTCTGAAATACAGTGGAGTTGAGGTACAAAGTAAGAAATATGGTACAAGTAGCTCAAAAGTGCAATGAAAGTACAGTATTTAATATTCTTCAGTTACCTATTACATTAGAGATCTTTAAAGGCCCACCCTGCAGTGGGAGTATAGTTCTCTACTTCCTCCTGTGGGCTCCCAAATGTACAAAAGCCTCTCTGAAAGGCAACAGAATGATGAGGGGCACAGTACTCGAAACTGAAGGCCAGCCCAAACAAAGTGTCACTTGCTTATTACTTGTCAACCTTTTAAAGTTAAATATCAAACATGTTTAAACACACAGCTGAGATCAATTATGCTCAAAGCCTAAGCCTGTCACTTCACCTCATCAGTGTGTATGTGCTCTGGTTTGTGATGGACATTAATATAAATCCGTTATTGCATACACTCACATTGTAAGTCCTAAAACTAAATAAATACCAAACAATGTAATTAAACAAAAAGGTGAATTGCAAAATACCAAAAACAATTGATATTGAAGGTTAGGGAGAGATTGCAGTCATGGCTAAAATATGTTGCATGCCAACGATGCTTTACTAATGCCTTTGTTTCTAAAAGCAAGGCGTCACAATTCACGTCTCCTGTTGAGGTCATTGTGAGGTCAGCTTACCTAAGCCTATATAAACAGTGGGTAGTTTAAAGAACGTTACCAACAGCCAAATGTGTGTGTGCATGAACAAAAACCAAACACAAACACCTCCCAAAGCCATTTGCTCTCCGGTCCCACGTGTGTCCACTTACCGGAGAAGGTCACGCTGGTCCCTGTCTGCAGATACACATTACATAACACTGACAGTACTCATCTAAAACCTATGTTGGTGCCTAAATGGCTGCTTTTTGCTTCCCCTGAGGGTGTTTTTCTGTGTGTGTGTGTGTGTGTGTGTGTGTGTGTGTGTGTGTGTGTGTGTGTGTGTGTGTGTGTGTGTGTGTGTGTGTGTGTGTGTGTGTGTGTGTGTGTGTGTGTGTGCATGTGCGTATGCCTGCGTGTCTGTGAGTGTGTGTGTGTGCGCGCCTGCAGCAGACTCACTCATCTCCATGTATTCTGGCGTGAGGCCTTCAAAGGGAGCCAGGGCGTGGTCCAGGTTCCATTGCTGCGGAGGCCTCTCGTCCTCTCTCTCCTTCTCTGCCGAGCCTTTATCCTTTATGGCGCGCACCAACTTCTTCAGCTTCCTGTCGGGATGGAGGGAGAGATGGAGGAGAGGGAAAAGAAAGAAAAAAAAGATTCAGGGTAAGACATAATCATTTTGTATTTTGTGTGTACTCAGTCTTCTTGTGAAATAAAAACTAGAAATCTAATATAAAGTTTTAAAAAATAAAATAAGAAGAAAGTAATCAAATCAAAGACAGGGATTTCTTTTTCTTTTGGATCGTCTGCCAAACTGCCTCTCTGAATGTCTGCTCTGTGTTGCCTTGCTGTCTGCCACGATGCTCTTTTGATAATATTCCAGTCGGCCTTAATAGAACTGAAATGTTGGTAAGATGCTGCACCAGACACCTTTACTGGAGCTGGAAGAAGGAAATTCAAATCCGGATTCCATTTAAAAAGAAATGTGTCTCACTCAAATACAAATAAACTCCCAGTATTGACTTTCCACGACACTGAACCTAATGTACATTTAAAAAAAATTGGCAGAATGGTTCTGTCAACTGGATACCAGGAAGAAGGTGACTGTTTTGAAAGAATCCCGGATGCTTACACACTGCTGCTGGGAGAAAACTGAGTAGGAAAGCAGAGAGAGCCAGGTACATCAAGGCCTAACGAGTTTTGAGCGTGTGTATGTACAGTATGTGTGGCCCTATACGTGTAGTGTGTCCATATATGTACAGTATATGTAAAATAATGCATGTTTGACTTGGTGTATGGACAAAACTGTACTTGTGTGTAACCATGCGTGCAGTCTGTGTACGTACAGTATTGCTGTGTGCCTATGTGGTAGTGAATGTGACTATGTGTATACCGCTTGTAAAAACTCTAATAAAAGCAGCTACATGCTTGACTGCATTATTTATGTGGTTATCACACACACACACACACACACACACACACACACACACACACACACACACACACACACACACACACACACACACAGGAGTTGCAGTTTTTACGGCCCAGTCAGGGAAGCAGTGAATGCATAAATGTTTACTGTCCATACCTCGAACATACACATTCACATAAAGTACATGCGGTCACACATGTCTACAGTCACACGTTATGTATTTCAGGACATAAACACACTCTCCACATACATGTGACTGCTGCTGGTCTGAAAGGAGATGATAGGTTTTAGTTCAGGAGTCTCCTACTCTCTGATCAAAGGTGGAGAAAATGTAGTGACACAATCACTTTTGGTCAAAATCAGTGAATATATTCTCACGACCTGCTACGTGTCTGTACTGTGTATGGGTTTTTTTTTAAACCTGGTTTTAGTATGTATCTGCCCTCTAGTGGTCAGAATCCTTGAATACAGCTTTAAATCACTTTCACCATTCAAACAAATATTTTTATCAGAGTTCTGGCATGGGTTAAGAATTTATTTAAAAATGATCAATTAATGTATGACCACCAAAGTGTAGTAAGTACATCTAACAAAGAAAATAAAATGTTCTGTGTCATTGAGAAAAAAACACACACTTTTCTGAAAATGTATTTAAAATAAATTACTTTTCAACAAGTCAATTCAGAATCATGCTCTTGGGCTTGGTCGGGTTCTACTTTGAGTTTCTTGGACAGGTCCGTCTGCTACATCTTCAGAGGGCTTTTAGGGTCAAGTACAATTGTGTTAACCTGTGAAAAACACTTATGTACCTCCACTCAGCAACTCCAAGGATTCCCCCATAAAACTGCACGGTGGCCCACCGTGTTAGACTGGGGGCGTTTACTGGTTGGCTCCCAGGTGTGAGAGCTTTTGAATGTGGGGCGGTTAGCTGCTGGTATGTAGATGGTATGATGTTATGGAGGTATGCGTCGTGGCTAGCTGAACCCTTTAGGACTTCCTGAGAAAAACCACAGTGTTTGTTGAGGCTTACCGACGGCCCAGCAGGTCAAGCTGTGCTGACAGCGGCAGTAGCAGTGGCAGCCTCAAGTCAAAAAGGCACCTTTGTTGTGCTACAGTTCTAACAAACAGCGCTGACCCCCTGACCTGTAGCATTTGCATGTAAAAGCTGAGCTGTTTTGACACGATGATGTGTCACAGGACAGACATGGAAGGAATGCTTCTAGAACAAGTAAGGGGCAAAGGAATCTTGTAGGTGCCAGAGAGAAAGCATTGCGTGTGTGTAGCTATGTGTGTTAGGTGTCAGAGAAGGAGACACGTCACATTAATCAAAATGTCTCCTGCCTGACAACTTGAAGAGTCGCTGTCATGCAGACAGTAGACTGTCTACTTACGGGATGCCGATCTCAAAGATGTTGTTCTGGATGAGCTGCTTCCCCAGCATGATGATGCTGAGCTGAATGCACAGCTCGATGAGACAGCCCCCCGGCGCACACTGAGGGAGACACACACACACTTCATTTGTACACACATTGGACATCCATGTTGTTTGACTTATTCAAATGAAAAGAGGCACAGCAACAAAGTAGGACGACAAACCTCTTCCATCCGATAATCATTAAAGACATATACATAGTTTCCGGGTCGACCAGCAAACCTGTGAAAACAAACAAACACACAGTTAAAACCAGAGACACCTGGATTCACCTAGTCATTTTTTTTCTTAAACAGATGTGTTATTGCTTTAAAGGTGCAGTGTGAAATATAGGACTAAGCAGCATCTAGAAGGGAGGTTTGAGATTGCCACGCTCTCCCGTCGGGAGAATTTACAGAAGCTACGGTGGCCTTCAAGGACAGGAAGCCAGTGACTAAAGATGGCATCATCCACAGCTGCCTAAAGTATTTCCACAGTTTCTATGTCTATAAGTGTCAAGCAACATCGGTCAAGAAACATGGCCGCCATTGACCAAAACGTCTTCACAAAGGCAGGGCTTAGCACATACTTAGTTAGGCATATTGTATTCCATTTCTACCCAGTTTGTTCTGAAAAATAATAAATGCCAATACATTCTACACACTACATTAAGTGTAATACAGCTGATATGGAAGACATGTCGGTGTGTATCATCGCTTCCACAGGAAATCATGTCTCTTCAAATTTGGAGATTTTTTAGTCTTCACACAACTTGAAGGATTACATGTTTCTTTGTGGTTTTAGAAAATTCTCCTTCTTAAGATGAATAAACCCATCATGTTAACTATTAATGTATTGTCACTATGCTGAAAAAAAGGGACAAACACACTCCTATACCAGTGAATGCGGCTCTTACCGTCCCTTGAAGAAAGCCACATAAAAGATGGGTGCGTATGCGTTCATGAACTTGAGCAAAAAGGCTTTCAGGATGAGTCGCTCCTCGAAGTGGGTTTCCGTTTTAGGAATCTCTGAAAAACAGGTGAAGTGAAAGTGTAAGGATGGCCCGGCATGGCAACGTGTTTGCGTGGTTATAGTTTATACAGTATATGGCTCCGAGCAACAAGAGATAACAAGCATGTACACTAGATAATTGTTTGGTTAATATTTTTGGTTAATATGGTCTCTTTAGTCCATGTGCAGTAAAAATGGTACCCGGTACCCATGGGCTGTTTTGGACGCAGCGCTGGTATATATAAGGTATTACAGTTGGGTTACTGGATACAAAAATATATACATATTTTGGGGTGGTTTCCTACCCATGAGTCCTGGGAAAAACTAACACCTTAACACTGACACTGAGGCAAAAGAAATACTAATACAGTGGACCCATGTTCGGTCAGTTTTTAAGCCAGGGAGGTTTAGTGTGTGGTGATGACATGAGGAAGGTGTTGCCTCTGACACTCTGACTCATGTACTGGAGTGATAACATTATCACTGTGGTGGAAGTAGGTTAAAGTACCGGTACATTTCAGATGGCACACACCCTCTCTCTCTCTCTCTCTCTCTCTCTCTCTCTCTCTCTCTCTCTCTCTCTCTCTCTCTCTCTCTCTCTCTCTCTCTCTCTCTCTCTCTCTCTCTGGCCTCATTCTCACACACACTTTCCCCCTTTCTTACACTTTTCTTTCCCATTCTTTTCCTGTATTTCAGAGGTCTTGAACATGAATTTAAATGTGGTTGAACTCTCCTGGGATAACTGATGGGAGGACTGCAGCATGAAAAACATCAAACTTTCATCAAGTCGAGATAGACTTTCTGTTTCTCACTCTCATAGATGCAGAGTGGATACACGCAAACATTTTTTTGATTTCTTTCATTGAATTCCTGAGGAAGTATGTTTGTCCTCACATTCTTGGAATAAGCCATCCTGGATATTGAAAACACATTGCTTTCTGAGATTATTGTTTGATCGATGGCACTAGCTCTGATTGCTGTTTATTTTACGGAGGTTAAATGAAATGAAGATGACAGGGCATCTGACATATTCATATGTGTTTGTTTATTCAAGTAAGATTATAAATATGAAAGTATAATTAACTTAGAGATCCCTCTATGCACAGATAACAGGTGGTATATTGGCACCACTTTATATTCAAACTGGAAGTTACACATGGGTGGATAAGATTGAGAGGATTTGTAATTAGTGTGAACTGAAAAAGGAGGAGGTAAACCCAATTAATTGTATTCTCTACTTGACTATATTTCATG
The DNA here is from genome assembly GCF_949987685.1 of Ammodytes marinus. NCBI lineage: Eukaryota > Metazoa > Chordata > Actinopteri > Uranoscopiformes > Ammodytidae > Ammodytes > Ammodytes marinus. Next base: position 18,491,864 of record NC_137226.1, read on the forward strand.
ATTTGTAACAGTATAGTTTGGATAAGTCATGTTCTAAATTTATATTTGATTAGTTTTGAAAAAATTTAGCTTTATTTGAATACATTTATAATAATATTTTTGCGCTTTCTGAATATATTTCTAATGCAGGGATTAGAATGATAAAAGTTTTATGATGCAATGTTCAAACTTTACATTGTACAGTATGTATCACAGACAATTTTTTTATGAGCTGAAGATAGATACACGTAGATATAACAGTAAACCAGGATATCTTCCAGAGATATCCACTATATAATTTTAGGACTCAACCCATCAAATCTTGTTTCTTTATCCAATGTAAAGTGTTGAAAGGCGTTTATCCAGGATATTGTGTTGTGTTTACCTCTCCTCAGAGCAAGGCTAACAGTTTTCTCCTGGGTCCCAGTCTTCCTCCTAAGCTAAGCTAAGCTATCAGTTTCCTGGCTATTAGCTTCATATTTAATGTACAATTAGGAGATTGATATTAATCTTCTCATCTCCCCTCCATCACATTTCCAAAAATGTTGAACTATTTGTTTAATTATTCAGATATAATTGCTTTTTAATTAGACAGACAGACAGACAGACAGACAGACAGACAGACAGACAGACAGACAGACAGATAGATAGATAGATAGATAGATAGATAGATAGATAGATAGATAGATAGATAGATAGATAGATAGATAGATAGATAGATAGATAGATAGATAGATAGATAGATAGATAGATAGCAGCACTGTGTTCGCCAACCCACCGTGCTATAAGAGTAAATGACATGTATGTATTACAGTACCTAGTTCAGTCAGCCACAGGGCCACTGCGCCGTAGATTTCGTCCAGGATCAGAATGACCACCAGGTTGATGATGACCGCGGTGGCCGTCACCGTCACCCTGACATTAGACTTGGTCTCTGGGTCGGGGCTCATGGCCATCAGGGCAGACACTGTGATACGGTAGATGATCACACCGAACACTGCAGAGAACGTCAAACAAAACTATAGGAGCAGAGAGGAAAAAAATAATAATCATAAATTAGTCATCACTCAACCATATTTGTCTGACACTCACAGGGCAGAGGCAGGAATTAATATTTCAAAGGTCACGTCGATGTAGGTCACTCATATACTTGTTTAGGTGCATTACATGTGTCCTATACATGTTTAGCTTTCTATTTAAAGGGCTCTCATCCATACATACTGAGGAAGTGTATGAATTGTACATCGTAGGCTACATTGCTAATGCATGAGCATTAAAGGGGGAATGAGCTATTCTGGAGAATGTTTGTTATCAAATTCAGTATTTTGTCAAAATCAGTGAATAACTCCTCACAAACTGCTACTTGTCCATACTGTGTGAGCACTGAAAAAAACCTATTGTTAATAGACAGCCTAGGCTCTGTAAACAGGTATGTAAACAAAAGGTGCCCACCATAGCTAGCAAAATGCCTGTTTACAGAGCGTATTAACGCCGGATTTCTTTTTCAGCGCACACACAGTACGGGCAGGTAACGGATCATGAGAGGATATTCATTAATTTTGACACAATGTGATTTTGACAACAAGCATTCTCCAGAAAGGCTGACTGCACCTTTAACCTGCTTTTTATGTACTGACCATGAAGAGGATAGAGGAAACGTTGATGAAGTATCCAGGAAGTCGGTCCTTCCAGGTCAGCTTCTCTATGACGGCCTGACGGGAAGGAAGAGGGGAGGAAAAGAGAGGGAGAGTTGGCTGTTACTCATACAATGGCCAATGCCTCATCGACTTTACGTGGGGAAATCCGTGATATAAAACACTGAGCCGAACGAACGGGAGGACAGGAAGAAGGAAGAAGCTGCTTCACACGGTTGAGGGATAAAAAAATAAATAAAAAAAGACTTGGACCAATCCCATTTCTCCTTTTAAATGGTTTGTAAAAATCTGAATGGAGGGGCCGACAGTGTCTGCATTTCACCGCCTCCACAGGAAGCGTTACTACATGCACACAGAGAGACATAGAGAAGCACAATAGCCTGTTTTATAGTCTACATCCTGCATTAACGGTTCAAAAACAAATGTTTTCAGTACACAGACTTTTAAAAATACCCAGACAGCCCACCAGTTAGCGTGATTTATCATTTTTGTATGGGAACTTTTTTTTTAAAGTGTTTCTTTGGTATTGAAAAAAAATATCGATACTGTAGCCTACATACTGTAAGAAGACGTGTAAAGTGTATAGTAGTTTTAGAAAGTATCACATGCTTTTCTTTGCTGTGTCACGTCTGGATTCTTTGAGACCACTTTATGGTATTCCTATAGGGACAACTTTGTGCCGCACACTTGACACATTTGCTGCAACTACCTAAATACATAGACAGTAAAATACTTAATGGCTTCCTTGTCAACATTTTCAAAGAACATTTCAGACTTTCCTGATGCTCATAACCAATAGCAGCAAAGATGGTTCTCACAACTTAAGACCACTGGTATAAGCTGACCAATGTCAAAATGAAAAGCCACTTCACTGACCTAGCTGTGGTTCAAGTTTGGTGTTTTGAACTCTGAATGGCTCAGGTATGTTACCCCCTTCATCCATAAACACATACACTTACATGGGCAAGCAAAGGCAGGCAGGAATGTCACACACACATACCACAGAATGATGGATAGA
>NC_137226.1:18499515-18549515 GCF_949987685.1 Ammodytes marinus
ACATTAATACCCAGATCATGTTATGGGACATACTGTAGAGGCAGTGGTGATTCTGTGTTGTGGCAGACAGACAGCATTGTGGCAGGACGCCATCTGTCGCTGCGGGGAAAATGACTTTGGGCCAAAAGGACTCAATGTGATTGACCCAATTTACAGAGGGGATCTACTGTACTGTAGATCGTTCCAATAGATTATAGCAGTAAAATCCGCCCCACGCTTTACCAATCAAACCTCCGGATCGGATACCAACTGTGAAGAGTGAGCCAGGTGGAAGAGTCTCGTGATAACCTGATGTCCCTGATGTTACTCAAAATGAATGTCATAATCTGCTGTACATGATACGATATATAGAGGAATGACCTATACTGTATAATACCGTTCCATTAGTATTGTTGATAGTCAGGAGCAGCACAGACATTGGTATGATTGGTTATGTTTTCTCATGAGTTTCAGGTACAGTAATAATCGGGTAAATAAACGCATAAGACTTCAACAGGACTTGTAAAATGCATGTGAACACCTTTATCCGATCTATTTCGCACACAAATCGGCAAATTAACGGACAAGCAAAAGAATAAGAACACCTAGATAACTCGTTCATAGTCGACATTCTCTCTGCATGTATACACGGATCGGACATCGCATATCGGAGTTTTGCGTTCTGCGCTTGCTCGAGAATCCCTGTCGGGATTTCACATGGAAGTGGAAGGAGACGACGTAAAAAAATAGTAGGGTTGTTGACGGAAGGGAACCGGACGTGGCTCTATAACCACGTGTTGAAAGGGCTACAGCGCCACCTAGCATAGTGGAGACAGCCATGTATACTCAGACAAGTGACATGGTCCGTTCGAGTGTCTAGTTCGGTATATGTCTTAATCCAATTTAGTTGTGCCATGGAAACGCACTGACTGTGTAATATAGGAGCATTTTGGCATCGTCTAGTGTTGAAAGTTCTAGATTGCTAACCCCTCCTGGTCAGAGAAATCACAGGAGCTACGGTGGCCTTCAAGGACAAGGTGCTAGTTAATAGAGTTGGCATGAACCAACACTGTCTCAAGTTGTTTCCACTATACTATCAAGTGATGAGGTGAAGATGTATTTAGTTATTTATTCTATAGTACTTCTTCTTTGTCTTCCAACAGGTGCATTTCCCAAGGACATCCACATCATATAGAAACGTGCAAGGCCGATAAGCTTGTTCGCGCCCCACTACTATATAAAAAGCTCATCTTAGGGTAATTATTTTCAAGCAGAAATACAGTAATTAAAACATAATTATGGATATTTACATTCCATTTGTACCCAGTCTGTTCTGGAAAAACCGCAATCCCTTTTGCACACCGTACCTTTAAGAAAATGAGCGATGTTGTATTATATTGACAGAGGTTTGTTATCTTCCCTACCTCACTCTTTTTCTTCTTCTTCTTCTGTTTCTGCAGCTTTTTCTGCGTCCTCTGTCTCTTCTGAAGGAGGATGGTCTCGTAGCGCGGCCGGGGATGTTCCTACAGGAAACACACATAGTGCATAATGTACAAATGACATTAATAAGGGAAAATTCTGCAGCTGATTATGCAGATGATTTGTTTAATGTTCAGTGTGTGTGTGTGTGTGTTTGCGTGTGTGTGGGTGTGCGTGTGTGCGTCTGCGTGTGTGTGTGTGCGTGTGTGTGTGTGCGTGTGTGTGCCTGTGTGTTTGCTTGTGTCTGTGTGTGTTTGTGTGTGCGTGTCTGTGTGCGTGTCTGTGTGTGTGTGCGTGTGTGTGTGCGTGTGTGCGTGTGTGTGTGTGTGTGTACCTCGTCCTCCTCGACACCAGTCAGATCCCAGCTGAAGCTCAGACTGATCTGACGGCGCTTCCATTGCTCCAGGAACAGCACCGCTACACACACAGACACAGAAGTCCAATTTACTTCATGATCAAAGCCTTCAATATCTCCAGGGAAGAACTTTCATATGTTTCATTTCAAATATAACTCACTCAAAGACTTGTAAAAGCCAAAAGTTACTAACATTGCTATAACGCTCATAGTTTTACGTGGAAATATCCATAGTCAATGTTCACTTGAGTAGCTTTTTCTAGACTTCCAACCACATATTATGTTTGCAATCTCAGGAAAATAACAATACTTTATTTTAATATAGGCCTAATTCGGTTTTCTGGGTCAACAATGTAGTTTTAAAGCCAACTCATTGTTTGGTTTATACCCGTTTTCACTGGAAAATATCCACATTTTATAAAATGAGGAGTTTTTTTTAAAGTCAAATTGAAAAGATGTCTTGCAGTAACAGCATGCTGTTCAGGCCAATTTACAAGTTAGCAAGAAAAGCAGATGTTCACACAGTCACACAAACCAAGACACAGACACACGCACACACACACACACACACACACACACACACACACACACACACACACACACACACACACACACACACACACACACACACACACACACACACACACACACACACACACACACACACACACACACACACATCCTCACCCCACAGAGACATGAAGATGGCGAAGAAGACGGTGGCGGGGTTGTCGAAGAGGTGCGAGGCCCTGGCGGTGCCGCAGGCCGTGCTGAGGTGCCAGAAGTCACAGGCTCCGTCACACAGAGGACACATGGTGAAGTTCAGACTCTCGTCACACATCTCCTGACTGAGGGAGGGAGGGGGGAGGGAGGGAGGGAGGGAGGGAGGGAGGGAGGGGGGAGGGGAGAGAGGGAGGGAGGGAGGGAGGGAGGGAGGGGGGAGGGAGGGAGGAAGGGGGGGGAGAGTCATGGCATGAGTCTCACAACACAGAATTATGACAAGACTAACACAATAACCTTAAAATAGCATCAATTAAAAGTGCAGTCAGCAATTATGAAGAATGTTTGTTGTCAAAAAATGTTTTGTTAGAAATCAGTGAATATTTTTGTGATCCACTACCATTACGTACTGTGGTTGAGCTGAAAAAAGATCTACTGTCAATACACAACCTAGGCTCTGTAAACAGGTATGTAAACAAAGGGTATGTAAACAAATGGGGCCCCACATATCTAGCAAGATGCTCCTTTTCCAGCGGATCGTGTGGAGATATTCACCGATTTTGTCAAAAAAAAGTGATTTGGACAACAACCATTCTCCAGAATCACTGACTTCACCTTTAAATGAAGATCTGCATTGTAGAAAGGCCCACATATCTGTGAGTCTGTTACATTTAACACGAAGAAATGAATAGCACATTTAACACATGACCGCAGTACGAGCTCTTCAAAGTCAGTGTAGGCTGAATTATCAACCTTTATCTTCATGATGACACACTCTCACTCACACACACACACACACACACACACACACACACACACACACACACACACACACACTGCCAGCCGTGCCTTCTGTGTTCCGCCCACACAACAGTGACTAAAGCCAGATACAGCAGGTATCTGGGCAATCCCTGTCTACTGCGTGTACTGTAAGTGTGGAAGGCCATGTGTGCATACTGTATATTTCAATCGTGGCAAGAAGAAATCTTCATTTTCTACATCCTTTCTAATGATAGTATTTGATCCGATAACATGTTTTTTTTTGTATCATTTAGCATCTTCAGCTAATAGAATTCCTCCTGCTGCACTCACAGTCATTGGAGGGCTCTTTATAGATTTGTATAAGCACTGCGTCGGCCAAGGACTTTTCTTTTGTATCACTGAACTGGGTGGAAAATATGTAAAGTGTCAGATGGATTTGAACCTAATTCAAGTGAAATGTGGGTATATTACAATAGCTTTCTTCCACAAATGAAGCTGCAGTGCTCTGTGTGGTACCTGGGTATGTTAGTATCCACTGTAGCCACCCCGTAGCCAAACACAATGATTCCCACAATGGAGGCCGGTATCAGCAGCTGAGTGTAAACTCCGAGCCAGGCGAAGTACAGGCCGATCTTTTCTCCAAAGTATTTCCTGGAGGAGGGATCAGAGGTAAAGAATTAGGAGGTGAAAGTGTTGGTTGAGTTCATGGTGCTGCTGACACAACAGACTGCGCAGACTTAACCCACACGCAACACACAGGTATGGTATCCTCACGCTGCGTCAAAAATAAAAAGCCAGAATTCATCTTTTATTCAAGGCGTTCAATCTTCAAGTGGAGCTTTTAGGAGGTGTGTGTACAAAACGTTGCCTTTTATGCTAGGACGAACAAACGCAAGAGCTCAAAACATGGACTTAGGAACGCTATGCAGATATAGTAGCACGATATCACTGAGAGCAATATCATCACATTTTTAAACCTTGACGAGAACTAAAAGTACAGAAAATGTGTGTGATATAATCCAATTTTTAACATTTCTCAGAATGGGCAGGTGAAGTGGTCCTCCTCCTCAACCTGTGAACTATAGTACAGGTTCTACGATCATACAACATTCACATATCAATATGTAAGTTGAAAGTTATTTGTGGTGATAGCCAAAGAGGGAATTCCCTTCTAAAATCACAGTAAATGTACATATTTCACGGAACAAGCAGTGTGGATTTTGTCACTGTTAGAATGGGGTTGATCTGGCATGGCATCACTTCACGGCCAGCATGAGGAGGAGGTATGATCACTGTGACATTTAGATGTGTGAAACTGTGATAAGACTTGGAAAAATTGTGGAAATATCCTTTGAAGAATCGACTCACTTCACTGACGTTCTGAAAATGTAAAAGAAAACATCCTGCCAAATAACAGAAGTCTGTTTGTGAACCGCAATAACCACAATGCACTGCTACCTCTATAGCTGGGCATTTGTCCTTGGTTAATCAGATGTACAAAGTGTATGTACAGTTATCTGAGCTGCAAATTAGATGAAAGGAAAACATTTTGGGTATGGCGAAATTGCAGCTACTGATGTCGGTGGTGCGGTGGCGTTACCTGACAAGATCAATGGGCTGGTACTTGTAAAAGGCTGAGTATCGGGCCCACTCTTCATGCAGGACCTGACAGGAAGAAGAGAAGGAGACAGAGTCAGTGTGGGTGTTATGTTGTAATGCATGTTTACCTTATGTAGCCTAGCGCTCTTGATGCTAAAAGAACATCACCTCGCATCGCACAGATAAATAATCTGGTTTCATGATCTAAAAAAGAAATGCCATGATCATGATTGAATGGAGAAGTTGCTATTCATTTTAGCAGTAGTTTTTTACAAATTCAACTCACTCGTCGAGTTTTGCTTTTATACCCTGAACTCCGCTGAGATTTTTATTGAACTGAAACCGCAATCTGTGACAAACATTGGACAGATGGAGAGGAGGATCAATAGCAGCAGAGAAGAAAGAGAAGAAAGAGTGCGAGATGAAACTATTGATTGGAGGAGCGGAAAGTTCCTTTGCTGTTCAGCTGCAGCAAATTGACAAGAGAGTTTTCTCGTAGCAACCAGCACTGCATCCCATTAACCAGTTCCCTTTGCGGCAGTTGCAGTCTTCGCTAGCAAACCTTTTGTACTTTTCTTTAGACAGAAAAATGGAGGGAAAGAGAAAGAGACGCCGAATGAGAGAGAGAGAGTCTTTCTACCTGTCTGTCGCTCTTTTCCTCCACGTGTCCGATGACCTTGTAGTCACCCTGAGGAGTGGGAAGAGAGGGTGGGTGAACAAAGGCTTCCACACACTCAATCAAACATAATACACATACATACAATATTCTATGCTGTGTAGAATCTGGCTAGTATTACTACATCACATCACATTATATTGATAATCCAAGGAGAACATTTTGTCAAATCAATTTAATTCTAAAAAAAAAATCATATTCAAAACACGGCAAATCTGAAATTCAGAGACTAGATGTAGTGCGACATCTACAGTAGTGGGGGTTGTAGTTCACAACCCTTTTTCAAAATATTATATTATATATATTGATATTTAAGAACAGTCCTAGAATTTATCCTATTTTCATTCTTATTTCAAGCTTCCATTTTCTGTAAATTTTGTGTTGAAAGAAAAGGAAGAATTCCCACACTTACATCGTGAAGAGGGAAGGCAGAGTCGTACACGCCTTTAGCGATCAGCGTGCTGATGCCTGGTAAAGAGACACAGGGGGAGCAGAGACATTTAGACCACCATAAGGGGCTATGTGAACGTCACTCTGAGGGGCGTTTCCCCTCCTACCCTATCATCCAAACCACACACACAGAAGTTGTGATTTATTCCAAATTCTTGTTTGTCTTGAAACAGAAAAGAGTTTGGTGGAGTATTAATCCAGACAATCCAAGCAGCTGGCGAAGCAATAGCTGAGTCGTTGGCATTAAGGAGTGAGATTACACAGAATGGCGCCAAGACGTGGCGTGAAATAAAGTGAAAGTGTTGCTTATCTTACATCTAGTTCTGCACACTGCTCCGTTGATGTGATGTGTTATTGACGCCCGGTGATAAAGTGAGTCTCCTCGCTCGTTCAGACTCAATGTCGTGTTCAAGGACACTCCAGCAGCACTGTTATGATATCCGACCTTTTCTATGTCACTGACCAACTTCCTCATCGTTTCTTTGTGAACACTGAACTAACTAATGTCTTCTGTATATATTCAACCACTATGCATTAAAAAGACATACGTAGGCACCATTTTTTGGCTTTGGAACGTTTCATATGGCAAGTAATGGTCTGACATGTGAACATCAGATGACCTAGCACACATTGCTGGGCGCTTTAAGCAAAATAATTGATCAATTAATTACCAGTGCCTCAAAGGGGACCGTCAACTATGCAGGGATTAGTTGTGCTATTAATGAAACTCGCCACCAACACTCAAAGCTGCATTCAAATGCATGAATGCTCATTGAACTGACTGGAGGCAAACCACAACTCCCAGAGGGCCCTGCTTCAATCTCAGCCTGACCCAGGAAGTATGACCCACTTGTGGAGGAGATGGAAGAGGGCAGTGGAGACATAGGGACTGAGCTCTGTGTGTGTGAGAGAGGCGAAATGTGTATCTTTGAAGAGCAAAGAGAGAATAGAGGTTAAAGAGATGCAAGTCTATTTTCTCCCCCCTTCTTGCCCTGCAGCTCCCTCAGTACCCGCTGGCTGAGACCTTCTGCTGCTGCGGGGGAGCCAAGCTGACATATGGTGGACACTGGAAATGAAACGGGTGTCAGCTCACTTTAATATGGGCCTCGTGAACGCATAGGGAGTACAGATATACTGTATAAACATTAAGGCAAGGCTTGAGTTGACCTGAATTGAGGGTGTGCTGAATGACTGGCAGTTCGTTTAGAAAATCCCCAAGGACATTTATTCCGCTCTTATAGGCAGTGGTGGATGTATCTTTTGGAAGTCTTATTGACACAGTCATGTGTTGTGTTTCTCCCATATTAGGTGTATTTTGTAGCTGCTGTTGTTATCTCAATACACAGTAAATTCCCCAGTGTTAAATATGCAGTGTCAAACTCCATTAACTCTATCTGAGTTAATATAACAACAGCTGGAGTAGAATGCCTCCTAGTGTTGGTGTCAATTTCAGTAGTTAAAAGACGGGGTGTAGAAAGTACTCTATAAGGCTTTAAATAACACTATACAGTGTATTTTTAACTCTATTTTGAGTTAATTTAACTCTAAAATTGTAACACTTTGAAGAGAGTTAATTTAACTCTAAAATTGTAACACTTTGAAGAGAGTTAATTTAACTCCAATTCTGAGTGGGACCAAATACACTCGGAAATAGTGTTGAATTTAACTCTTTTAGTGTTATTTTAACACTTCAAAATTTACTGTGATGGGAAGATAAGGTCAGATAAAACTTTTTGTCCGTTCACTAGGATATGTGTTGAGCATCACATGCACAACTTTGCTTACAAAAGTCAAAATCAACTGACACAGCTGCTGAGGTAAAGTTTGACTTTACATCTGCTAACTGTCCCAGTGGACGTCTGCAGTAGACAGAAGTGTTAATGAGAGAAGCCTGTTTCTAGGAGCAGCCTGGTGGGAGCAGGGTGTTGTCAGTGCTACAAAGCCCAAACCAAACAAATGAGTGTTAAAAAGGTGTTGGTGTCATGATCCCATTATCCAATCATTGCACTCCTTGTCTGTGTCATCAACTGCACTCCACTTCACTTCAGCCCCCAAATGAACTCCCAGTGGGCATATCTATATCACCTCCCACTAGTGACTAGTCTATCAAACGGTCCAGTCAGATTAGAAAGTTTTAGCACAACCTTGAACTTAAAGTGAACTCTTACCTGTTGCTGACATTAGAATTGTCATAATTATATACATGAAATGTTTAGCGTAAACTTCCAATTCCAACAAGTTTTGAAACACGTTAAGCTTATCTTGACATAGTGATGAATCAGTTATCAGTGTCACAAGAAGATTGTTTGGCCGTTTCTTGCAAGTTACTTCCCAGATGTGACTGTGATGCGGTATTTAATTAATTACATGCCATCATATTGGAAGGGGATGAAAGGGGTATGATGAATACAACAATGTATAGGGGCTGGAAGAGGCTGTATATGTTCAGTGAACTCCTCCCGGACACACACAGACAACCACACACACACATGAACTGCTTGGTATCCTCACCTATGGTTTGACAGGATCGCACACACACCGTCCGTCTCAGGATCTCATACACCTGAGGAAGATTGAATAACAGTAGACTGAAGATGCAAGCTCGTCCTGGACAAACACTCCACTGAGAGGAGAAACTGAATCAAATCTGAGGGATCACTTACTATTCGTCCCCTGGTGGCGTTGTCAAAGAACGTGTCTTTAGATGTGATGTTGTACCTGAAAGAAACAAGCATTAAATAAAAAATGTACACATATTAACATGTGCATTATTTATAGTATAGTAACACATGCAAACATATAGTGAAATTATTGTTAATAATGTTATCGGCCAACTGAACCTATTCACTGATCAAAGCAACACAATCTGCCATGTAAGCCAAGTATCTCACTGGGCCTGATTAAAACATATTCAACATTTATTTGATTTCTTTAGATTACTTAAAAAGTTGAAAGAACCACCAGGCATTACTGGTTGCCTACTATCAATCAGTATGCTGAGGGTAGCTTGGCCCCTTATGCTAAGGGTTTAGCAATGCAAAGTGTTTTGGTGTGTTGGCACAGCCTACAAATGCAACTATCAGTCAGGAACATGGAGTGTAATCTCCCAAAATCTTGTATTTCATAGTAAGTAAACATGGCAAGACAACTGCACTACTGTCATGGAATATGCTCAAAAATCAAACATGTCATCAGCACAACTAGAAAATAATATATTGTTAGAGAAAAGTTTGCAAACATTAGCTCGCATTAGCCACCTAATCTACGGGTACCAGACCCAGTAAGGCTGTAGCTACAATAACATTAAGGATATTGAAGTTACAAATTCTCTTATTCTTATTCTCGTTGGAGTTTTGCTTATTTGTGAAAAACAAACATCAAAGGAAGGCATGACTGTTTTTGAGCTGGCAGACTTTAAAGACCTACTTCACCGGTTGGAATATGAAGGCGTATTGAACTCGGAGATCCTATGTAGTATAAATGTGCAAAAAAAAAATTGAATCGGTTCATCCTAGCCTGAGAAAAAGCAGAAAGAGTGTTTTATGGTCTCACTGTCTAACCCTACATTTTCGTTCTTGTGACATCACAAGAATGTCAGGATTAACAGGACAGCTGGGCCAAGGGAAGACTGAGGGAAAACTGAGGGAAGAAAAACCTCATTCATTATATTATAATAGTGATTTTATAATGATAGAACGCTGGTTCCGTAAAGTATTCAAGTATTCCTTTAATTGTAGCTGCTGTAGCCAACACAGCTGCTGGGCTGACCTCCTTGTATCAATTTGCTTACGTAGCCTAAAAACGGGTAATTTACTTTTGATTTGCTGTGAGCTTCGTGTTATGTAGCAACCAATACTCACGAAATAAGAGTGTGTAGTTAAGATCTTAATTTAGCTGTGTGTGTGTGTGTGTGTGTGTGTGTGTGTGTGTGTGTGTGTGTGTGTGTGTTTATCTCACAGGTGGAGCTTGTCCCTGGAGAAGCAGTGTGAGAGGAATCTGGTGCTCTCATGGTCCTGATGTGGTACTTTGGGCTGGAACGGCTGGTTCATTTTCCTCCACACTGTGCTCATGCTGGATCCAAAGCCACTTCTTTCCTCCTTCAGGTCATAACTCTGATGGAGCACACGACATAGACTCAGTCAACCTATTACACATGGTTAAGTGCCTTACAGTTCTGAAGAAAATATATACTGTTTTCACAACAAACTGGTAGTGAGAGCTCACCGTCTTGGTTGGGACTTTTATCTTGAGAAACTCTGCCTCCCTACACAGTACCGGCCAGGGCGCATGGAGACGGGTGAAGCTAGGGCCGTGGTTCTTTAACTGAAAAACAATCACAATTTAATGTTAGGACATATACAATATTTACATAGTCGAAACCTTCAGGAAATGAGACAAATAAAACATGCATCCTCATTCACACACTCAGACTCAGAGATTACAAGTTAATGCAATATGTATATCTACATGTTAAAGGAATGCAAAATGCATTACTCTTGTTTCTACACGTTGGTCAACATCAACAACATGCCAGGCCAGGCACTCAGTATTTGTGCCAAGTATAGATAGCTTTAACAACAGGAAGGTTATAGATTATTGATTCCCCATGTTTCCCTCTGTTTGCATGTACATCAGTGTCTAAGCCAGTGTTCAACCAAAAAGTTTTTTTTTTTTTTTTTTTAATCAAAACTTTTACGTCTTGGGAAATATATCAGGAGATTTCTTGGCGTAATCTACCTGTTTACCAGTCCATCTGTCAGTGTTACCATCTGTCAGTGTTAGTACGGCTTATATGGCAAATAAATATAGCCGACACACTCCGTTTCAACAAGAGAGGGCTTAATATGCGTGTTGATCTAACTGCGGTCCAAAAGCTTCTCAGCTGCTTTTGCCTCAAGACTTCCAAATTGGCGTCTGGAGCTTGGACTCACAGCAGATTGCAAAGCCTCCCTCCACAATTCAAGCCATACTTTACACTTGAACTAGGCACAACCAATCCCCGCCATCAGCCTGACCCACTCAAACACTTTGGCTCACCAGTTTGGCCAGCAGCATTACTGGTATTTATAAAAGATAGATGTCGCCTGTGTTCCCACAGCAAAGCCTGGAGTGGGTTTTATCTTCACAGCTACGTTGTTGCAGTCTGTTCCTGACACATTGGAAGCTTTATTTGGCTCCTATCATCATCCTCGCCACCAAACAGAAATACTCTATTATTTACTGTATATAATATAAAACCCATGACTCATGTAGCTGCTTGTGCCAAATGAATCACACTTGTATTATTAAGATACATTAGCAAAGTGTGATAACTGGCAGCCCACATATAGCATCAAACAGGCGTGTGATTGGATTGTGAATATCAGTGCTTTGCCCCCCTGGCCCTCTGCAGCTCACTAAAGAGCAACAGTTGAGGAGAGACACTGCAGGTGAATATGGGAAAAAAAAATAAATAAAAAATAAGGTTGCGATAATGGCCGTTGATGGTTGTAGAGGACAAATATACAGACGCAGACAGACTATGTTAAGTAAAATAAACAACTTAATGTACATTCTGGACCTTTTATTAACACTAGTATGACAGAAGACATGGTATAGAAGCAAAATAGCATTGTCTACCATTGTCACCTTAAAGAGATATAATACAAAAAATATATATAAGATGTTAATTGTGAGAAGCAGTGAAAAACTGCTCCTCCAAAATCCATGCAGCAGTCATTGTGGAGCTGGTTTTTGCGGAGCGAGTGAGTGAGAGTTTATGCAAAACTGAAAGAGAGCCGAGTCAGTGGGGGACGTGAGCCAGGTAACCTTACCCTCCGCAGACCCCCATCAGCTTCAAGAGAAAAGGTGGCACGGCGAACGAGGGAAACCTGAAGCCATTCCCTTTCTCCTCTCTCGACTCCTACTCTCCCTGAGATCTCTCACTCCCCCCTCTCCTCACATATATGTTACTGTACCTTCTGCTAGCCACTAGCCACTAGACACTGTCTCACTGACTGATTGACTGACTGGTCCACGCGCTAACTGTCACTCATGCTCCTCTTATATTTCACGTCCACACTGGGACCTTTTTCATGCAAAGTAGCACAGTGGAGCGTCAAGCCACCTGAATGCTCTTTAATTAGAATGAATGTACAGTATAATCATTCATAAGGCATGTTTGTCAGTGACTTGAAGGTTTAACTTGCACTGAAGGCCACTTGTACAATGTAGCCTACAACAACTTTCTAAATCCACTGAATAAAGTATATGATCTGTGGGGTTTTGTAGCCTGAAAATGACACAAAATCTCTATTTTGTTTCACTTCTTTATTCACGTTTTGTTTGTTGGTTCTTTTTATTTGGAAGAGGTTTTACATCAGTGTGAGAAACTAATAATCCAGAGTGACGTATTTGTTCAGAGATGGTTGTTTGAAGTCAACATCAAAGATGGGCTGCTAGGAACAATTGATTTTATGTTTGCTATGTCAGTCAGAGGAAAGTAGAGAATCATGAGTTCTTGTTTCTGCGAGTGACGTCGACTTACAACAACCTGAACAGCTGGGCATAGATCATCCAGGCTTGATGCTATTTAAGTGGCTATTTTAAAGTATTTGCTAGAAGATGACATTCTCAATGTTAAACCTGAAGACAAAGCTCCGATTGGCTTGGATTGTTTGTGGTCAGCGGTTGAAGAGAGACAAATACAACCCCAAGAACACCTGTGCTCCAGGGATTCAATCCAGACCAACACAGGGGGCTGTCAGACGATGAAACCGGATCCAGAAAGTCCAGTAAAATATTAATGTGTTATCAGGCGGCTTATCAGACATGAAAACACTGCACAGCTGTTTGTAATGTTCACAGAATGTACAAGTGTGGAACGTTATCAGAGGGGCAACTGTTCACATTACAGGGTAACCAGGCATCTGTTTCATTTGCCCAATGCAGTGTGTGGCTGCAGGATTTTGCATTGTGATTCAGCAAGAATTTAGCCTGGATCAACAATTCTTCACCGGACGATCCCGTGACCATCATGCCTCATTCAATGTAATGAAAAGGCGGCATTCTTTCAAACAAGGCTCAAGTTGATATGAATGTGGACTTTACAATTACTGCGAACACATAACATGATGGGTCAATACAAATGCTGAACTGTATCACTTGTAGTGGTTATGCTGGATGCTAGAGTGTCTCTCCAGACTCTAGACTACATTTCCCAGATGTTTTACTTTCCTCTACCTAAACTACAGAGCTCCAGAGTAGCCATATAGAGGAAAAAAAGGATATTGAGGTCACCTTTTACTACACTGAGCACTCCAAATGCTATTGCGTGCGCACAAGATAGAGTTTGTTCCCAATTTGTAATTAATTTGTGCGCAAAAATTATATAATGGAATAATTTCCGGCAGTGCCCAAGGTGTATATTCATTTCAGTCGCCAAACGCGGTACTTGTCCTCAGCTGTACTATGGTTATGGATAGAGATTCACTTTAGCTTGGGGTTTCGTTATAATGACATTTTGACAATAACAAGGATATTGAGAACTTATCTAGTCTGCAAAGTTTTGACTTGTGTTTGGAGCAAGGTTCTGCATCAGGAAAGAAGTCATCAGGATTGTATCTTGTGGCCACAAATGAATTAAAAAGTGGTGACAAATTGTATCATTTGTGCACACAAATTAATTGAAATGAGCGAACAAATTATATCTTGTGCACAATGTATCTTGTGCACTTGTACTACATTGAGTAAACTGTGGCCTCAAAATACTTTTTCCCTCCCTCTCTCTCTCTCTATGGCCACTCTAGGGCTGCATACTTAACAACATAAACATGTTGGAAGTGTTTTTCTATTGGCCTATCACCCTCCTTCACCATCTGCAATCACCAAAATCTCTCATAATCTGACTCTTAATGTAAATGTGTAGAGCAGAATACTGAAAGCTGGCGGTCCTCTCAGTGGAGGTCTGTTTGTTCATGTTGTCACAAAATAAAGAAATTAGAAATGCTGCATTGATGTTCAATGTTAGATGAAACGCTGAGAATGCCCCAGCTAAAGCTCATCCTTGTACTGTGGCACTTTACCTCGCTCTCCTACATCATTTCTTGTTCCCACCTTCTACCAACATCCATTATATTCCACCCACCTGCTCACATTCATTTCTTAGCTCTCCCACTCCCTTTTCCCTCCCTTTCCTTTTTTCTATCTCTCCACCAAAAATCAGAGGATATAAATACTTTCCAGCCTGGAGAAGGTTAATTAGTAGCAGGATTTCCAATTAGCTCTTTAGCTCTGTAGGGGGGGTAACTAGGACGCAGCCAGGGGCCTCTTTGGCTCCTCTCTGGAGCAATCGAGTATGAGAGGGTGGTCGGATTGGGCGATGAGATGGTACGTGAGGCTGTGAGCAGAGAGAAATCGAGTCAGGAGGTGTTGATGATATGAATGGGAGAAAAACCTTTAGACAGTGACAGAAGGTGAGTGTGAGGGCGACTCAATGAATTCACACAGAGCAAGACAAATTAAGTCAAAGAGATACAGAGAAGCACAGCATGAAAGGTGCTTATTAGCCGGAGCAATTGAATTTGGGTAAAGGTTGTTGGGAGGAGGGTGACTGAAGCTCCTACAGATCTGCAGGTGGGTGGATATAGGGATCGACAGGGATATGATAACGTATTCTAGGAATGCAGGCCACCTGTTGAATCACACACGTAAGCACACATCTCAACTGATAATTGAATAATACTTTTTAATTAGTATTTTTTCAATCACTGCTTAGACATTTGCTTGAATAACTCTTTGCACAATAGTTTAACTTAAAGTGGCAGTTTGGGAAATTGCTCTGATCCAGCTTCTCCTTACGTTTGCACTTGCACAGACGTGTGCAATTTCTGTCAGGTTACCTCTCACTCATCACTCCCTCATTGTATCCACTTCCCCGGGGTTGGGTCATGAGGGCTACAGCTCCAGCAGGGGATCCCAAACTCCCCTTTCTCGGGCCACATTACCAAGCTCTGACTGGGGGATCCAGAGGTGTTCACAGACCAGTGCGGAGATATAATCTCTCTACCTAGTCCTGGGACTTCCTCCTCCCAGCTGGTCTTGCCAGGAAAACCTCCACAGGAAACATCTTAACCAGATACAGGAACCAGCAGGAACCACCTCTTGGCTGGCTCTTTTTCATCAAAGGAGCAGGGCCTCTACTCCAAATCTCTCAGAATGACTGAGCTACACACTCAGTCTCTAAGGGAGATGCCAGCTACTCCCCTGAGAAAACCTATTTCAGCCACTCATACCCGGGATCTAGTTCTTGCTGTCATGTCCCGGCATTGATGACGAGAGTAGGAACCATGTTTGACCGGTAGATCCAGAGTTTTGCCTAACAGCTCAGCTCTCTTTTTCGGTCACAACAGTGCAGTAAAGCGAGTGTTAAACCCCTCCCTAGCTGCTCCGATTCTCCGGCCAATCTCACGCTCCATTGTCCCCTCACTCGCGAACAAGACCTTGAGGTACTTGAACAGTTCAAGACAGGACTAATTCCCTACCCAGAGTAGGCACTACATCGGCTTACTGCTGAGAACCTGGGCCTCAGATTTAGAGGTGCTGCTTCACACTCGGCTGCGAACCGATACAGTGAATAATGAAGGTCACAGATTGATGATGTCATCAGGACCACATCGTCTGCAAAAAAGCAGCAATGAGATCCTCAGCCCAACAAACTGCAACCCCTCCCCACCACGACTACACCCTGATGTCCTGTCCATAAATGGCATATCACATTATTCAAAACATCCTTATTTCAACTCAAGTCCATTGCTCACACAGAACAGGCTTAAAATTCCATCAGTTTTTTTGACGTTAGAACCTAAATTGTTCTATAGAATCTTACCTTTAATTTAGAAGGGTAAACAAAACTTTTGCATCACATTGAAATGAGTGAGTGTTGGCGCACCACACTATAGCCCATCATCATAAAAGAAACTTCTGTGAAGCTGTTGACAGGACACTTTTGACTGCACACAAGCCAAAATATTTACTGTTTGTGATGTGAATTTGAATACACAGTGGGTTTATAAATCGAGGGCTTGGCGCACAAAGGGCGTAAGTGACATTTTCGGAATTTTACAGGAGAGCAAAAACAAACTTTTTATTGATCGTAAATATTTAACAAAAAACAGCATATGGAAGCAATCTCTACTTTAATAGAGATTAGGCTTGAAGGAATTAATATTTTAGAAAAAATTTAAAATTTAAAAAAATATATTTATTAAAATAAAATGAAAAATAAAGTGTTCATTTTAGTGTCCATATTGTCTCCATAATATATGGGTATATCAAATTCTCCAAACATATTCAATAATACTTTTTCTGTAGCATAAATGTTGGTCATTTCTCCATATTGTCAGCTCTTTTGCCTATTTATGATGCACTTACGCCTTTTGTGCGCCAAGCTCAACTGAAGGTTTTCACTTACGCCGTTATGTTTTTAGCCTTTATTTCAAAAAGTTAAATGTTTAGTGACGTTATTCTTTTACCATTTGATATAACTTATCAGGACCTTTAAAATGATATATAAAAGTAATTTTCGCAAAATATGTCACTTACGCCCCTTTTGCTCCAAGCCCTCGAAATATAAAAATGGTCCAGTTTAAGGCATATTTAAGTGAATGAACTCCTCCTAATGTAAAGTCAATGGGGCGAGAAAGAACTCACAGGCAGGGCGAGTGGAAAAAACAATATGTACATGTGTAGTACTACAATGTACGATGATACATCCATGCCCCTTAGTTATTGGGAAGTGGATTTGCTACGTATATAAAGTTTGCATGCTTCCCCTGAACACAGCAGGGCTTGAGCAGACAGGTGCAGAACAGAACAGTGTGCTGTCCTGCCGTATGTTAAGCAAATGCTGGGCACAGAGTGATTATCTACCAATGGGACGTCTGAGTAGTTAATCCTGCTCATTCTGTTGCACAAGCCCCAGCAGACTGAACTCTTCAAAAGTCACGGCTCCTCTTCTTAAATTAACATCTTGCACTGATTTAATTAAAAGTGTTCCGTAAAACGATGTTCCTACCAGATCAAAGGTCAGCTCAATAATCCTCCGGCACAGCCAACAGGTTTGACATTTAAGTAATTCCTTTTTTTCCCGCTCAGAATCCAATTAGAGTGAAGTCAAACAGGGTGGGCACCGGCAGGAGAGTTTAGTCTGCCACAATGCACAGGCGTAATGAGAAAATATTGGTTGGCTTATTTCTATATATTGGCAGCCATTAGAACCATGTAGGAAAAAATGCTAAATAGTAAATACGAGAGTAAAGTGAAATTTGGGGTCCATCATTTACTTCCAGACTCACAAACAGTGCAAACCAAACTCTTAGATTAACCATGGTCTCTCTATGGCAAGAGTTCATTTGTTTGAAATGAGAGAATGTGTCTGCATCATTATGGTGTGATAATGGACTTGCTTTTATTATTATTGCATGATCTGCACACAGATTAAAGCAATAAAATGCATTTCTGATATTCTCATTTTTGATTGTATCTCTGCGAATGATAGAGTGAGCGTCAAACCTACAGTTACTGCCAGCGCCTAGCTACGCCCCGATGGAGGGAGTGTAATTATGTTTGCCAGTCATTTTGTAAGAGCACCTGTCACTATATTGAAATGGGGGGATGTTGGAATGTGAGTGTTCATCTTTATAGCGGCTGATTAAATCTGCCCCCTCTATCAACCAGATGAGATGAGATGAGGACCTATCAATCAGTGGGCTAATCTTATCCTGGCTTAGGCTTTGCGGCCACACCGACAACAATCTGATTATTACGAGCCTGCATGTCATGCACTTACTGCCAACTGGCTGCAGGCCAACACACACACATGTCCACACAGTCACGTGTATGTAGAAAAATAGGTATCATACACACACATACCATACCAGTGTACATTGGTGTAACACTGTAAAAGTCCTAGTATCCCACATTTAAATGGAGATCATTCCTCCCTGCTCATTTCATAGTATCAGGGATGGAACAATTCACAAAATTGAAAACCATTTCATCCATGCAGCTTCTAGAAGCGAACGACACTTCATTTTCCAAATGAATCCCTTTTAGTTTCTGGAGCCAGAGAGCAGCAGCAGTTCATTTGGTAACAAGTGGAATTTAACAATAACTACATTTGTACAACTCTGTGGCAGTGAGCCTGCAGCCCAGAACGCACAGTGCACAATGACTGTGTGTTCTGCCAAGTGCCTACTACATGCATGCACGCGCACACACACACACAAACGCGCACACACACACACACAAACACGCACGCACACACACACACACACACACACACACACACACACACACACACATACACACACACACACACACACACAAGGCAAAAGCAGGGCTCAACTACACACTCTCACTCGTAAGTACTGGTTGCTACGTAACACAAGATTACAGCAAAGCGATTTGGACATGTCAAAACTAAATTACCCATTTTAGGCTACGTGAGCAAAGCGCTAAAGAGAGGTCTACACAACAGCTGTGTTAGCACCAGCTGCTACAATTAAAGTCCGCCACATGAAACCATGAGGCCCTTGCATTTAAAAACCAAACAAATAAAATCACAGTAGTAGGGGAGAACGGGGTAATCTGAGCCACTTTTTACATTTGCTCCCCTCTAAGCGAGCTAAAATGATTTATCACTCAAATTTACACATTTCCCATTAATTCAGGATGTTTCATAGAAATTGGCATTAGCAGATTTTTTTCAAGACAAAGGGCAGTGAAAATATGATTGTTTTAAAAAAAGTTGTCATGTGGCTCACTTTACCTCAGCTGTGGGGTAAACTGAGACAGACCAAAAAAATCAAGAGGGTAAAGTGAGCCACTTACTTTTTCCACTCTGAAACTACCATAACAACACATATAATATAACAGTTAGAATCCTGAAAGCTAGCCACACATTCCAGAACTAATGTCGGACTAATAAAAGAATGATGGGGTTTGGTCAATTAAGCAAAGCAAATTTTCTAAACACTTGAAAGTAACTCTGAACAAAATCAAATACAACACATTATAATTCAAAAGGTTTTAATAAGATTCAAATGAAAGATAGAAACAGTTAGATTAGAACACAGTCTGGGGGTCAGAACACAGGACCCTTAGAGCCAACTTGTGTCTGGGGGTCAAAGCATAGGAAAATCAGAACCAGCAAGAACAGCCTGGGACTCAGAACACAGGAGAAGACCCAATTGGATTATAACATCAGCCTGTCATACTCTACAACTAGGCCTACCCTACATTCCAGCCCTGAAGGTTACAGGGAAAGATGAGAAGGTGCTCTTTCCATGTGGTTGCCCCAGGTCGTCTTCCTGGTGTATTTCCTTGGCATGATGGCTTTTCTACAATGTGTATGACATTAAAATAAAACATATGTTATGTAATATTACATTAAAATATGTTTAAGACTTAACTCGTGCCTCATGGTGGGGGAAAGTGAGACAGTGTCTCACTTTCCCCCACAGCATTTGGCTCACTTTCCCCCACCACCACAATTTGAGAAAAAACTACCTCCCTTAGCATTTCAGGCTAATCTTTAGCTAATATCATCACATGGTTTTTATATGTTGGTAGTTCATCAACACGTATGATAAAAGTTTTTCTACGTGAATACATTTGCTTTGGCACAACAGTTGATTAAGTTGACAGCAAGAAAATTTACTTTTACATGCAAAATACCTATTTTGGTGAAAAAAAACATGCTTACCACAGCACCATGAGGTCCTCTCTTTCAGGGCCAAGGGGAAATGAGAGGGGCTTGAAAACATATATCTCACATCACCATAAATGTTTTCCGTTGCCTAGATACAGGGGGTGGCTCACATTACCCGATGGCTCAGATTCCCCCGTTCTCCCCTATACTGTATATATTGGTGGTAGGCGCAAAGTAACAGAAAAAACTAATTAAAATAATTGTAGATTTTAAGTATCTAAATTACGATAAATAAAACAGCAATAAAGGATAGTTATATACGGTAAGCTACCATTTAACAGCGTAGGCAATCTGTAAAACAAGGTAGAGAATCTACACTCGTAAAGACCAAATATCCAATATGTCACAGATTAATGATATTTCATGAGAATTCTAATGCTTTTCTGAGTTCAGTTCAAATGCTCCACAGCTTTGGTCTGATCTGGTCCAGGAGAACATTCACCAGTCTTTACAGTTTTCACATCTACACTATTGACAATACGTATTGTTGGTTTAATGTTTGCTTTGCGTCTGGTAGAAGAAACCAGGCTGAATGAATCAGTCCTGATTTGTTTTTGCCATTGCTCCAGGAGTGCAGGTTTGGTGCAGTTCACACCGAGTCATGCATCCCAGTGTGTTGCCCTGGATACAAGCTGTTTTCTGACACATGCAGTCATTCTTTGATTGCCACTTTGTGAAAATGCTTCTTTCAAAACAAAGGCTTTTGTCAGTTCAGGAAGATTCCTGTCATGTGTTGTCATGTATGATTCCTTTGATGAAGGCTCATCTGTCTCCACTGTTTTTTCTCCACTGTCTTTTCTGATGCAATTTTTCCATGTTTGATATTAGTTCTGTTTTCCTAAAATGTTCTAAAATTTTGGAAAAACGATTACTTATTCAAGGCAGGAGCCCAAGGGGTGAGGAGGCCTCTAAAGAGCACTATAGAATAGAGCATATAGAGCACTTATGTGAAGGGACTGTTACTAACAACGGTGAAGGAGCTCACGCTTGTCAATTATAAATTATGTAAATGCACTGCACCACAAACAAAGAAGATACAGGTGAATATTTGAGCGTGTCTTAGGCTATGACTGTGAGTCTCTTAAGGTGTCACATACTGATCACCGGTATTAACTTAATGACTCCTCTTGGTAGTTCAGTTATTTTCTGATTTAGTGTCTGCGATGACTTCCAAAAGGTAATAAAGGAAGGCAGAACAAGATGGTACAAGGGAAAAATCTAATTGAATATACATTTTAAAGTTTGATGTAAACCTCTTCATGGCACTAGACTATTGCTGGTAATATAGACACCTGCTATCCTACACAACGCATCGAGTCTCACCCACCCACTTTCCTCTACCATCTGAGCCAGGTTCCTACTGTATGTAGGCGCTCACCCTAAATAGCTCAAGACAGAGTTACATCAGATCCCAAAGTCCTGCAATGTCAGTAAAAACTATAGCATTTAGTCTGTGTTGAATGGGTGGACTGTATAAGGCTATTGGGTTAGAGCAGAGTGTCTTCCTGGGGTGTCGGTAAGAACACACAGTAGAGCAGTGGTTCTCAATTATTTTCTGTCATGCAAAAGGGGGACAGAATTTTTTTCGCGCCCCCCCCCCCCCCTAAATTGAAATACTATTGAGAACATGCTAATATTTATTTATGTATCTGTACAAAACCACTGTATGAGTTTCTGGCACGAGCATTCTGCATACAATCACCTTATTATCAAATTAGATAACAAAAATTAGCTGAGATAACTTCTGCAGCAAAAAAATTCAAAGTTCAGTTTATTAGCTCAATTTGTAACATTTAAACAAGACTGCTCAGTCTGTGTGAATCTCAGGACAGAGAAACAAGAGCAAATGATTCACTGAGGTTTGCATTTCATTCAAAACATTTTTAAACTGTAAACATAGTTAAGGTGGTGTCTTTTTTTTATTATAGTGATGCGATAACCAATAATTCATTAATGTTATTATTAGTCTACTTGCTTGATTTCTTTTTAAATAGGCTACAGAGACACTTGGAGACACATGTGGACATTTATTTACTGCAAATCGCGGCCTTTCCCGCGGATATGACCATACACAACCACACATCGCGCTTGCTTGGAAATCAAGGCAGCCCGCGCCCCCCCCCCCCCCCTTCCTCCCCCCGACAACTTGCGCCCCACCATTTGAGAAGCACTTCAGTAGAGTATATGATGCAGTCATGGGCTTTAATAGCAGACTTTGGTGGTTTAAAACACAGCACAGCGAGGTCTGCATAAGTGACAGAGTGTGTGGTCTGAAAAGGAAATAGACAATAAACCACATTTGCATTAATATCGAATAATATAGGCTACAGTATGTTCACAATATACAACTGATAAAGGAAATAACAGTAGTGCCTGTGCATTACTACAGGTAGGCTAAACAGACATACTCTTTCACTAACAGGCTGTGTCTGAAATCGCACACTTCTGTACTTACACTTACTTTTTTGAGTGCACTTTGCGCAAAAACGGAGAGTGTGCCAAAATGCAGTGCACTGTAAGTTCCTCGGTCGTGCACTCAAAACGGTCTAAAACTTGAGTGTGGAGCGATGGACACTTTCCACACTCAACGGCCGCCATCTTGCCTACGTAGCGGAGAGGACGGGACATTAAAATCAAAATAGAGGAGCTTGAAGCAACTGTGGAGACGGACGCGCTCTACAAAAGTTAAATTACACATTTGTTTAGTTTTTCCGTACAACTACACTGTTTTAGACTGTATCCGACCGTTAAAAAAAAATACCACCGAAGAAGAACCTTCAAAATACAAAGTCATTTCCGGTAGGTGCGCGACGGCAGTTTGGACAGTGCACTGTAGAAATGAGAGCACTGCGTCTATAAGTAAGTGTACTGTAGGGATAATAAAGTGCACTCAATGTAAGTGCACTTACGTGAGTGCGCGATTTCAGACACAGCCACAGTGTTACAATGGTGAAACACAAACCAGTGTTAAGTGGTCAAAGGCGGGAAACATATAGAACAAAGGGCTTAATGGCTCATTAACGTGACCGTTACACTAGTAAACGACCCGCAAATTCACACACACAAAAGATCGCCGAAATTGCACTATATGTAGCGAAACAACATTAATATCAGGGGCTTACATATAATAGTGTGACACCAGGCTAGTAACTTCAACTAAGGAGACATAAATTAGGATAATGAAGTGGGCAAAATCGCCTACATAATAATTAGCTTAACACAGGCCGTGATAAACAGGTAATAAACTCACTTTGAACACTCATAAAGTTTATGAAATATACAAGTCACGGTAGGCTTAACTTAAAGCATCTTATGTGCCGTTCACAATGGACAAACTCACGTTTTGGTCAATAACGCACACAAACAGACACTACTCCTCCGCTGAACTCTCTGCCCCTCTGTGCGCATGGAATGTCCAAAAGTAATATGAGTGCGAGTGCGGGTGCATGAGGGAAGCGGCCTTTCCAACAGTCTGTGTTTCAAACAAGAGGCTGGTGGTTAATGTCTGAAATTATAATTACGCTTACATCCCCATAATGGGATCAAAAACATGAACCATAATTGATTAAATGATGCTCAAATAGCAAACGATTCAAAAGTATTCATCTAGGGACTATCAAAGGAACATACTAATGGCTTTCTACATCTTTTACTATAACCGACAAACCATCTATTGTTTACTTGAAGATAGACCAATCGATTGTGTTAGCTGAACGATGGAAAAGACTCTAGAAGGACTGACCTACAAAGATGTATCACCGGACTCTGTAGCTTCCGTCAGCTTTATGGAGGGTTTTCGTCTATTCCTTTTTTTTTAAGATATTTTTTGGCATTTTCAAGCTTTATTTGACAATACAGAGTTGAAATGGGGAGACAGAGATAGAGGGGGGATGACCTGCAGTAAAGGTCCACGGGTCGGACTCAAACCCGTGACCACTGCAACGAAAGGCCGGAGCCAATATGGTACGCGCTCTATCCACTACGCCACCGGAGCGCCCCGGGTTTTCGTCTATTTCAGCCCATTGCTTTGGTTTAAAGGCCTGAAGCATTACAATTTTGGTTCATTCTTATTGCTCTCATCAATACATTTGTCAACAAAACAAAAAAAAGCTACATACTATCAATACCAGCCAAGCCCCAAAAGATCATAGGACAATGTTAGAAACTAGCTGGGGAGCATAGTGAAGCACTAAGCAGTTAAAGAGCCAGCTCAGGTGTTGGTGGAGACCAAAACCGTGCTAAAAGGAAATGGAATATACTTACGGTATATTCATCAGATGGCAACAAGCACAACTTCAAATAAATGCTAATGTTGCTATCAACTAAGGTGAACACACATCAACATGATGATGATAATAGCTTGTTATGCAGCCCTTAAATCGCAAAATAAATGAATTAAAGCAGGTTTAACTGTCAAATTGTAGCCAACGTCCCTGACAACAAGAAGTTTGTTTACATTGTTTATTTTTATAGCACATATTATTTGCTATGTTAATTCCAATCTTCAATTCATAAAAAACGTAAAGAAGGTCATTCCTGCCACAAGGGGATGAATGAATGAAGTACAGTATCTGTCTGTCTGTCTGTCTGTCTGTCTGTCTGTCTGTCTGTCTGTCTGTCTGTCTGTCTGTCTGTCTGTCTGTCTGTCTGTCTGTCTATCTATCTATCTATCTATCTATCTATCTATCTATCTATCTATCTATCTATCTATCTATCTATCTATCTATCTATCTATCTATCTATCTATCTATCTATCTATCTATCTATCTATCTATCTATCTATCTATCTATCTATCTATCTATCTATCTATCTATCTATCTATCCATCCATCCATCCATCCATCCATCCATCCATCCATCCATCCATCCATCCATCCATCCATCCATCCATCCATCCATCCATCCATCCATCCATCCATCCATCCATCCATCCATTTAGTTGTTCATTTTCTTTTATAAGTTGGAGCCACGCACGAAACCTTCACGTTGCTGTGAACAAAGCACTAGAACATACTGTAAGACTATGAAAACCTTCAATCCTAAAAAGCACTGCACTTTCACATTAATAATTGAAGCTACCTGGAGAATGTTTGTAGTTGACAAAATCACTGTTTGTCAAATCAGTGAATCATGGGGCCAACAGAAGTTAATACGCACTATAGCTTTAAGAGTGAATACGGTGCCTTGAAGGAACGAGACAGAAGACAACGTATGCACACGCAAACACTCACCTCTCTGTCTCTCTCTATCTCCAGGCCCGCCTCCCTCAGGTTGGCCTCAAACTCCTCTCTGATGAGACGCATCTCATGGTCACCGGGCTCTGTCAAATCGGTCCCTCCTCCCGCAACCCCAAGCTCCATGAAAACCTCCCCATCGCTCAAGGCCTCTGCTCCAGGCAGGCCGCCGTCCCTCCCTGCCCCAGCATCAGGCTCCACCGCTGGGGGGAAGTTCCCGTTAGAGACGATGGATAACCGGTCGTGTGATATGGAGGTGCTGGGAGCAGAGCGTATGGAGCTGTGCCGTCGCTTGTGGTAGACCAGGACGTAGTCAACTTTCCGCCGGCCGTCGGTGAAGCAATGGCCTTCTTCACTGACCTGAGGGCTTGAAGGTGAACCCACCACCTGAACAGGAGACAAGAGAAATCCAAAGATATACAGCACATATACACTGCAGGCAAAAACATTGTTTTTTCGAGCAATGGTCAATTTGGAGATTTTTGTCTGTTATGTTTCCATAATATTTCTTCTTTTATACAATTATCAATATAATGTCCAAAACGTTCATTTAGGTGTTTATTTGCAATTATTTTCTGTTTGCTTTGAACTAAAGATTTGAACTTCTTAAGCCCTTACTTTAAATGAAACTTTCCATAATCATTCTCAGCACTATTCTGAAGGTAATTACAGAAGGATTGGTTCATATGTTGATAATTGTCTGATTTATGATACATTGTCTTCTTAGAAACATTCCATAAATGCATTTTTAAGAGCTATACATAATGTTTTTGATTTATAAAACAAAAAAGTTTTTATCCAAAATGTGTTCTGTAAAAACTTTGGACACTAAAATGTTGTTCAAATGGAATAAAGATGTTAACATCTAGAGTTTTGTTGCCGAAGTAAATCAACTGGCAAAGTTTCAGGATATCATCTACTGTATAAATAAAACAGTTGAGCCTATTCACCAACAGTGTCTCGGCTTAAACGCAGTAGCTGACACACAGTAGCACTAATCACTGTGACAGCTAGGAGATAGAGCAAACCAGTTTCCATCATAATCTAATGTGTTTACAGCAAGCATAGCAGAGAGTCAGTCAGTCAATTTACCAAACACATATTGTTTAAAGACAGCATTGGCAGAACCTTTAAGCAGCAGCATGGTTATGTAATAGCCGATTGAATGAACTTAAACATCTACTGCACTGTCAGCACACGCAAACAGAAGTGGCTTTTGGCAGGTTCTCAAAAAACACTGAAGTGAGAACCTCCAGCAGCAGAGTGGGCAGTCAGTTCACCTTTGGCAGTTTTATTCTTTATTTAGACAGAGGGAAAGTAGAGAGGGAGACTAAACATGGAGGGCACAAGAGGGAACGCTCTATAGGCTCTGGGCATGCTGGGAGATTGTGCAGTTTTGCAGCAGGCTTCTTACCTATCAGCAGGACATGTTTCTAACATATGGTGTTGTGCATCCCTATGTCTATTAAACATAAGTGTTCCCTAATCATATATCACATTACATTTTTAGTTGGAATTTGACTAATACATTGAGTAGAAACAACATTGCGACAGCATTTGACTTTGTTTTTGTATCTATAGCAGGGGTGTCTGCTTTTTATTGGCCCGCGGCCGATTTTAAAAATATAATGTAATATGTTATTAATATGTTGTAATCATTTTTTTTTTTCATTTTTTCTTCAATAGCTTCAAATTCATCTGACACTGTGTCTCCAAATAATTTTTTCATACAAAATTCTTCAGATTTAGCCTCTTAATTTGCCTCTCAAAGTGCACCAGATTCATGCATTTCACTTTAAAAAGTAAAAAAAAATCTCACGGGGGGGCATACCCCGGAACCCCCCTACGAGGGTCGGGATCTCGGCTGGCTACTATTTTCTCCCAGCTGGACATCGGAGGCAATAGCAGATAACACTGGGTGTCTGAATGGCATTTAACAATAGTCAATGATTTGGTCAGCCCTAACATTGGAGAGGGGCCCCCTAGTCAAATTCTGCTTAGGGCCCCACGAAGGCTTGGGCCGGCTCTGAGGGGAATGTGTCTGTTTAATTTGCAAGGAAAGTGTTGCCGTGAAAAATTATAACAATTTACGAAGACTCAATTAAACTAAACATCAGAGCCTGATAAATGTGTTATTTTTGCAAAGTGGCCCGGGCCTTTGTAGATATTTCTGTATGTGGCCCTCAGTGAAAAAAGTTTGGACACCCCTGATCTATAGCCTAATGGATTTCTTCTTGCTCAAACTTTTGCTCTGACCACTCATTTAAGTGCAATATTTGACCAGGGAAATAGGCTAATAATGGAATGACACTTCAGTGTAGGAAGAGGCTGTGGTATAAGTCTGCTAGCTAGCTTAGCTGTAGCTAAAGCCAATTAATAAAAATAATGCTCATAGCCATTTTAATTGTATCATAACATTTCCTAGCTAGCAAACAAACTGTTGTAACCTGACACTTGACTTAACAGCAACAACTTCAAGCCAGGCCCGGTTCTAGAAAGTCAGACTTGGGGGGGCCCGTAGAAATTTGGGGGGGGCACAATGGGCAGGGAGACCGAAGATGCGAGCGCGCGCAGAGCGCGCGAGCCGAAATTTTTTGCCCTTGTAAGATCTCTGCGTCTGCTTTTTGGCACATTTACTGTGAATTGTGTAGAACACAATATGCAAATAAACGTTGAGTGTTGCTGTGTGGGAAATTTGATTATTGCATGTTATTTTTCTCCAAAATGTTTATGAATAACATATAATATACATTATATACAACATAATGTGTATATATATAAAATAAATGATTGTGATGTAAGTGTTTTATTGGCTAATTTTATTTGATGTCTCAAATGGTGAATTAAATAGGCCTACTTCCTATTAGTCAATGCATTGTGTGTCTGAATGTGTTCTCAACAGGATAATGCAGAACTGATTTTAAAAAAAAATACACTTGGTTAACAGCAGCCAACAGTAGCCAGCTAATCTATATTTTACAGTAGGCAATTTAAATCATGTGTGTGTTTGTGTGTCCAACAGGACAAATGCAGAACAGATTTTTTGGGGGTTTTTTGATTTAGTTAACAGCATTCAACAGCAGCCAGCTGATCAATATTAATTTAACAGTAGGCTATTTCAATCATATATATGTGTGTGGACCCAATTAATTTTATTTGACATTTTCTTGGACAGCGAACGAAATTTTCCGTCCGATAGTGGGTCGGGAAAAAACCCAGACCCACTATCGGGAAAAAAAAAAAAAATCTCAAATTTTGGTTGGGGGGGCACAGCTCACATCTGGGGGGGCACGGCCCCCCCTGGCCCCTAGCTACCGCCGGCCCTGCTTCAAGCCATATAGCCTATAGGCTATGTGACACAAAATCCCCCTTAAAATGTTAGCTAGCTAGAGGAAAGTCTATAGGCTATATTGTTTATGTATAGCCTACACATTTGAAATGCCTCTGCATTTAGCCAAACAGCTAACGTCAGTGCTGCATTTCTCTTAACTCTACCTTAACAAGTCGGCATAGGCCAACTTAACATTTTCATCTGTGATTTTACCATCCTCTATGCCGTAAGACTGTGTAGCCTACTGCTAGCCTACTTGTCAAAAACATCAGAACATGTAGCTTAAGGGACTCACTAACTGGTCATGGCTGTCAGACAACATGAAGTATAGCTTGGGTCTGGCTGTCATTGAAATATGGCCGCATGCTTTGTTAGTTCCAGATTTACTAAAATATTTAAAAGCCCCATGGCACCCAAGGTCCTCCCTCACAGGTGTCAACCTATTCATGCTGTTTAGATCTATTCTAATGGCCGCGTGAGCTCTGCTTGATTAATATCTTTCTCGCACCTGTTGGGTGGATCAATTTAAACCTTTTTAATTTTCCTTTTTTTCTTTGTTCAATAAATCCTGTCAAATGCTCTACATCCTCAGAGTGGATATGATGCCCTACATGGTGCCCTCATAACTGTACAAAATGGAACAATAGACTGGACTAGAAAACCATTAACGGTCTCCTGCGAAGAAGCAGCACTGTTAAAAATGTGTTTAAACGTACATAATGTCAAATCATAAAATGTTAGCCTAATAAAATGCTAATACAATTTTGAAATAATTTTGTGGAATTTAGGCTAACCTACTATTTTTATCAGGCTACTTTATAATTGATGTAATGTGCTTGGAATTATAGCAATAGACCGCAATAGAGTAATTCCGATGAAACAATAATATTCATTGGAAGTTTTGGATAAGTTTCCCTCCACTGAGACTTGCGTACAGTGGGCTGCATGCATTATGCAAGAACGGCTGCTATCATCCAGCTCCAAGAACTTTCCCCGGGGAGTTTGTGTTTGCTGACAGGATCTAATGAAGACGAACACACGTCTAGAAGCGAGCTAGTTCAAAGAAGAGTGGGGATGCTCCGGGGGACGTTCCCTGAGAGTTCCCCAGATGGTTGTAAATCCTTTATAGAAGCTCACCTGTTTACCCTACAACAAACAATACTATTTGAACGTGGCCTCATTGTGGTGTCACACAGAACATTATAAAATCATAATACTAAAAGGTTCATCACTGTAGTGTATCTTGTCTTGGCCTGTGCTTCCTGTGCTGTCAAATAGTCTCTTACAATAGTAGCATTGCTTCATAAAGTAAATGTTGGTGAGTAAGGCTACACTGTGCAGCAATCTGGTAGAGTTTGCAACAATGTCGCCAAAATGTAAATGCACTTATGAAAACTAACACAGTGGGTCGTTCTAGTTGAAGTAAGGCAAAGGCAAAGTATTTTGAATGCTGTTGTACTCACTGGGATCTTGTCTTCACTCGGGGACGTCTGCATGCTGTTGCGCTTTAAACACACGCACACAAGTAGAAGAAGGAGAAGAAGAAGTCAGGGAGGGAAAGTTTGCAGGAAAAAACAGCCCGATTCATCATCATCATCATGCCCACCATCACCATCGGCCCTAAATGACCCCCCCACCCTGTGTCACTCCAGTTTAGTCCACAGTCCAAGAGGAGCTGAGCGAGCGCCCGTCCGCACCACGTCTCATGGCTTAGCGCCGGAGAAAGAGAGTGAGAGAGAGAACGAGAGAGAGAAAACGAGAGAGAGAGAGAGAGAGAGAGAGAGAGATGTGTCAGTTTGAAGAGGCTGCGCATATAAAGACTGAGCGCGCCGTGATCACATGCTGCTGATAGTCATCTATCCAACGGTGGGATGTGTGGAGGCTGCCCGCGCACCCTTTGGAGCGGGAGCGTGCCATGTGCCGTCTTCGATGATGCGAAAATATTTAGCCTAGTTGGCCTATTGAAGCTGAGTTTCAAAATGCCGTTTTAAGTAGAAACATTTTTGACAAATAGGTGAAATTTCAAATATTTTTTTGTTGTGTAGTCTCAAGTGTTTGGGGAGTTTGGCTGTTTCTAAATGAGGCTATGTTTCAGATTGTGCTGAAAAAAATTGCCCTTCAGAAGTTGAAAG
This sequence comes from Ammodytes marinus, assembly GCF_949987685.1. Classification (NCBI taxonomy): domain Eukaryota; kingdom Metazoa; phylum Chordata; class Actinopteri; order Uranoscopiformes; family Ammodytidae; genus Ammodytes; species Ammodytes marinus. The sequence continues at coordinate 18,529,983 of NC_137226.1, forward strand.
TGACGTGAGTTTTTTCTTTCTTTGCTCTTATTTCGAAAATATCAGGTGTGGGTGGGGACACATTTTTTGCAGTGTGGGTGGAGAGAGAGAGAGAGAGAGAGAGAGAGAGAGAGAGAGAGAGAGAGAGAGAGAGAGAGAGAGAGAGGAGCCTTGGTTGTTGCTCTGACAGCTCACTGATGTAATTGGAAAGAGACCTGTTACGTGTTTTGTTCCTAATAGATACACCATAATCATCACAGAAACAGCTAAGCATACAATGTATTTGCTTTGCTTATTGTCAAGTAATCTGAATCCCTGACTGCTCCTTACTACCTGGAACATAGCCATAATAATGCTTTGTTACCAGAGATAGTAAATAATAAAAAAAATAACAATAAACAGAGATTATAACCACATGTAACCGCATGCAAGCTAAAAGCGATGAAATACAAATGTAATGAATTATGTTGTTAGCATGAAATGGGTGATTAATGTGTTAATGAATACTATGATTTAAAGTACATTTGATTTAGAAGTACAATAATGTGTTATTATTAGGGCTGTCAAGCGATTAAAAAATGTAATCTAATTAATTACAGGCTCTGTAATTAATTAATCTAAATTAATCGCATACTTTTATGACACTTTTATACCTGTTTATAAACAGCTGTATAGCCTGCTACAGTTTGTTTCTATCTCTCTCTCTCTCTCCGTCTCTAGTAACTTCTGTCTCCACAACAGACAGCGCTGCACTTCCACAAATGCCTATGCCGATTCATTCACCATCATCATACTCATAGGCAAAAATATTGACACACACACACACACACACACACACACACACACACACACACACAGGGTGTCCGCGGGAGAGGAGACAGCTAGCAAACAAAATTGAGACACATGGAGGAAGATTGAGAGATACTGTTTTGAACCTATATTGTTGCACCAACTAAATCAATAATGCACAGACACTGCGGAGAATAAAGTAAGATGTCTTCCTACCTTCATGCTTATTTTCCCAAAGCATCTCTTAAACCGTCCATAGAGCCCTCGGCCCCGCCCTTTCCTCTGCTTCTCTCTTTACTTTTCTCCCTTTCACCCGTGCGGGCCGTGTATGCAAGCTACAGGTGCAGCTCGGTGCAGCTGCGCACCACTTTTGCACCGGGTCAAAGGGCATTATAGAAGTGCGATTAATCTGCGTTAATTTTTTAAATCGCGTAAATTTTTCTGTGATTAATTAATCGAAATTAACGCGTTAATTTGACAGCCCTAGTTATTATGTTAGAAATATATACAGAGAGTGTTATCAGAGTTGAAGTGAGAAGGGGATAGGTCTGGGCATGCTGAAACATGTCTGGGCATGTTTCATAAAGTGTTGATATAACAGGGTGGAAAGTTAAGCTGTGTTCGGAAAGCCATACTAACGTCCTACGCATACTAATTTTTACTTCAATTTGAGTATGTGACGGTTGGGTATGCGAGTTTGGGTATGCGAGAAATTCCCGGATGAGTACTAACTTCCGGGAAGATTTTGGGTATAGATTGATTGGATACTTTTCCCACTCAACCGCCCCACAAAGTCAATTCTACCCGCCCAGGTAAATGAAATATTTTCGAGCAAGTTGCTAGGCAACGACATTGTTTGGGGTCCGCGATCTGACAACTGTACGTGCAGTCATACAATAGATAAGAGATGAAGATAAATACCTAACAACATTAGAGTTACTAAGTGAAATGAGTGATGCCAGTCTCATAGTGGAGAGAGATCAGAACTGAATGCTGTGTTCGACCACACACCGCGGCTCGTCCAGCTCAACTCACAGACAGCTGAGTGCTGTCTGATGAGCCGGACAGAGAGCGTCGGAGGGATCCTCTGCCTCAAAACATAATTATAAAACAAGAGGTCTAAAACACAGATGATGAACACAGGACTGTAAAAATCTAGTTCAATATCTAACCTGTAGAGGGCGGTTATACGCTAAACAGCGTTTAAACTGCCTGAATCTTATAAGAAGAAGAAGACATTATTTATTGCTTGAGTATACTTAAAAGTAAACGTTTCGACGCACCTCACATACACAATCGATCTTTGAGTAGACAGTATATAGTATATAGATGGTGAGTATGTAGGATGTAGGACGCTAGTATGGCTTTCCGAACACAGCCTGTGGGGGTTTTGCCATGAAATCAGGAAGTGACCAAATATGGCGACTCAGCAAAAGCAGGCTGAGAGAAAAATGGGAAGTCAGGGACAAACAAACTAGTAAAATGTATTCATCCAGAAAATAAAGAGAATATAAGGCAAGGTTTTGCGGAGAAAAAGTCAGTTAAGCCTCGTCGGACCTCGCGGACGGAAGCAAGCAGACCTCAGATCGACCACCCCGAAGAAGCAAGCTATGGACCAAGGAAAAGACTTAGTCTCTGGACGAGACAGAGAAACAGAGCAGCAAAAACATCGCAAGACTTAAGGCCAGGACACACCAGTCCGACTACCCGAAAATGGAGTTTGCCGATTCAGGGAGCTCCAGTCTTCCCATCGCGGCCAAAAAAGTGCAAAGAACACACCAAGCCGACTGCTGACTTTCCGTACGCTCTGCGCTTGGACGTAATGTCTCCATAACAGCAGGCGGCGCTAATCTGTATTGTGGCCCGAAAAAATACGGAAGCCGGAAATGATGGGACGGCTCTCTAGACCATAAACATAGATAGAAATACGTATTTATATTTATGGACCATAAAGAGCACCATTTTTAGCAGAGAGTGTCGAGCATGGTGTCGAGCAGTCAACAAGGGTTGATGCATGTGAGTACTCGCTGAACGAAACAAACAAACACATTAAAACAATGGCTAACTGTTGTTAGCTGTTTGTGCTACCCGCCTCACTTCCGGGCTTCACTGATTCGCTAGCCCTCCACAAATCAAATTGCTCCAACTGAAAGACTGCACACCGCCCAAAAGAAGCCCGACGACATCTACGACGACCGATTTCACGGCACACACCAAACAGATTCGTGTCCCCGCCCCCTCGAGACTCTACGACGGCAATTATCGGGCCGGTGTGTCCGGGCCTTTAGAGAACTCAACACCCTTCATCAGCTGAATCACAGAGGACCGACCACAAGAGCGCTTAACCACTTCCACCCAGCTGAAAAGGACATTTCGAGAGAACTCTTTGTTTCAACGCTCACACTTTTGGACTGAGTCAATCAAGACCGGACAGCTAGGAGGTTTGGAAGGCTGAGTCTGACTAGGCTCCCCTCTCCTCTCCCCGCCTCTTAGGAGAACTTTCTGAGACTTTGGACAAAGTTCGGAAGGATCTCTGTGCAGTTCCCAGGCAACGGTGAAGGAGAAGTTGCTAGGCCGAGTGACTTCCCCTCTGCCTCTCCACAACCCAACCGGATACCGACAATCCCCGCTTCAGCTCTGTTGCATTGAAGGTTAGATATTAGACGATAGAGTAGGGACCATTGTGAGAATAACCAATCAATGTAAGTAATCATTTTTTAATCTGAACTGAGCTGTATGCCTGCCTTTAATAGCAATACAGCATTTAATCTTCATTTAACACGTCGTTGTGGACATTCAATCATTATCTTTTCTGAGGTTGTAATGTACTAGGTAAAGTGTGTTCTTACATCTACAAAAGGTTCTTATAGGTTACTTCTAGCCCTTTAAACTAAACATACCCTTATGGCCTACTGTCCTGGCCATTAAAACCCTATCCTAGCGACCATACCAAGAGCCTGGATCATATAGAGGAGAGCTGCCGTTAACTGATGCGACTGGTGTGACAGTAGGACCCGGGGTCTATTCGGTCCTACTGCTGGGCCAGTGTAAGCAGGGTAGACATCAGGACGAAGGCAGTTAGAAAAAGCTAGGCGTGTCTCCTCGCCACCAGCTTAATTATTCCTAGTTTATCCTTGAACGGGTAATACTCTCAGGTGATAGGAATCGGACCCTTTAAACGGAGAGCGGGTTACCGGAACCTCCTGTACAGCGGTAACTACAACTCCGGGATCTATCATTATGTCCCTGCATTATATTTCTAAACTATTTCTAATTTCACTGAAGTCTTTTTCTCACAGTCATGTTGAAGTCAGTTTAAACGTCATGTACATCTTTTATTTTGAAAGCCTTAAAGGACTTTGAAAAACACATTCTGGAAAGCAGCTCCCTTCATCATCATCATCATCATCACAGACTGGGATATGAAGTGTTTCTCTTATGTGCTAACTCATACAATGATGCAATGCTATGAAACACGCTCCCCACACAGGAAATTATTTACTTATTCTTCCGAGTTTCTTCTTGTGCTTTTCTGAGCATTTTTAACCTCAATCTGGTTCCTGAAAGGAGGAAAAAGTAGTGTTGGTTAAGTTCAACACACAGACATACACACACACACACACACACACACACACACACACACACACACACACACACACACACACACACACACACACACACACACACACACACACACACACACACACACACACACACACACACACACACACACACACACACACACACACACACACACACACACATTTCAGCTGGTTCTTAAACAGTATTCACCTGTAACAGAGTCTTTAATTCCTGAGCCAAGGGCTCTTCTTTAAAGGGTTGGAGGTGCAGTGCGCTGTAGGGCATGACCTCCAGTCTCAGCTCAGACACGTCCCTGTTCTGTTGGCACATGGAGCTGTGGATGGATGAAGACTCACTGAGCGCTGTGGCCACTCGCATGAAGCCTGAACCACGGGTCCATGAATCTGGAAGACAATTAGATTGGAACATTGGCAACAAGCTTCCTCCAGAATCACTGACTGCACCTTTTTAACATTAGAGATTGAGGTGGTCAAAAAGCACAGATGTAGGCCAAGTTTACACTGAGGGAAAGTCAAGTTCATTTTATCCATATACTATGACACGGATAAGACATTTGAATCCATTAGATTCCCACAATGCAGGGGACCACACTCAAACCTTAAACAGGGCAAATGTATAGAGCTTCTTGGATGATTCACGTATTAGGTGTGTGTTCTCACATCTTTTTCCTGTGCAGCTTTCTATTTTATTTTTTCCAGGCAAGGTCAAGCAGCCGTACTAAAACTTTCAAAGCTTGGATTAGATTGTATGCGCTTCAAAAATGGACATAACATTAACATAAAAATATCTTCCCAGCTGTCATTTCACAAACTGACTGAAACGATGGCTGAGGTTCCTCAAGGGCTCGGGGAGAAAAAAGTTTGCAGGAGAAACTTGTTGCTTAACCTTCAATTGAGAAGTGAACCTTAGAGCGCCTGAGTTAAAAGTAAATGTCAGTGCTTTGCCGGCCCATTGACCCCTATCAATAGTTTGACATTTTCTGGAATAAGCTTTCCCCCCCCTTTCTTTCTAAGAGTTCAATGAGAAGATCAGTACCACTGTTATAGTCTCCAAAAAGACTTCAGTCCAGGGCTGGTTTGGTTAGTTTAGCTAAGCACACAGACTGGATTCTTTCTTTTTTTAAATATTCAGTTAGAACCAGGCTATCTATCTGTTCTACCGTGTTTTCAGAAATGATGCTAAGCTAATACCAGCTATAGCCTTCTAGACAGACAGTGCTACAGATGTCCTCTTCCAACTCTTGGCAGGAAAGTTTAGTCTTCTCCATAAGATGATACCAGTGTCAAGTCTGTAAGCTGCCCAGTATAAATGCAGTGCTCTATTTGTAGCTCCGAAAAAACTCCAGGGGGGCACCGAGGGGGGAGCCTCGCTAAGAAGCACCTTGACATCTGTCATTAAGACAGCACAGAGAATTACTCACCCCGCTTTTCCTCCCACTCATTTTCCAAGCGAGGGTGGCAGTTATTTCTTATCAAATCAATCAAAGCTATGGGAACCTTTGGGCTACGGTGGCAGACTCATGATTCCTGGGTTTTTAGAGGATCAACGTTTTCATTTCCCTGCTCATTGCTATGCAAAGTGGCCCGGCGGCGAGGCTTTGTTTCACACTGTGCAAATTGCTGAGTGTGTCAGTCAATCAAACCCTCTGTCTAAAAAGCACTTTGCAAAGGCCAACTTCTCCACAGTCGGACGCAAATCTGGAAACACAAAGGACAGACTATACTGTGAGACAAGGAAACAAAAACCACAAAAAACATAGAAATGTTGCAAACAAGATTGTTTTAGTGTGTGTGTGCATAGGGTGCAGGGAGGGTGACTTGTTGCTCAGCCATTGTTGAGTGTTGAGGACTGTGATTTATCCAAACTCTTCCTCCGGGGAGGGTCCAAACCTTTCCCCATCTCAAATCAATCTGACTGCCATGTTGTCAGTTTAACCTCAACACATTTCCATTTTCTTTTTCCTTTTGCAGTAAGGTTACTATGTGTGTGTGTGTGGTTATTTTAGGGATACAGACAGCTGTAGCCATAGTAACGCACCAGGACACGTGCTGTGCTCTCATTTCAGCACCACGGACAGCTCCCTCTCTTTATTTCATTCTCTCTCTCATACGCACACACACACGCACACACACACACACACGCTCACACACACACACACACACACACACACAAACACACACACACACGTGCACATACACACACACACACACACACACACACACACACACACACACACACACACACACACACACACACACACACGCACACATGCACACACACACAAACACAAAGCACATTGAGTTGTACAATACTTCAACATCCTGTATGGTCATGAGTTAAGATCTGTCAGCAAGGTCAAGACTTGGGTGAAATGTTGTTGTAACGTCCCTATTAAGGCATTTTTCTCAAAGCGTGATATTCTACAGCATCAGTTAGTGTTTGTGTTCCCCTGCAGCTCACTTGCACAGTATAGCCTGGAGGTTAGAGAGAGGCAGGCCTGGAACTGGAAGGTCGCCAGTTTATCTATCCGTAGGAGGGGAAAAAGAACCAGAAAATCCCTCTTGTATAAATATGAAGCAGGGCATCCAGAAGGAGGCTGTTTTTTATATAAAATGACACAAAGAGTAACTGTGTCCAATTGCAAATTCCTAGATCTGTACTATTTCATACACAACATTGGAAATATTACCCATTCTATGTCTCAATGCTTTATTTAGTGTATATTTTTGAGGGAAAACATCAAGATTTATATTCATTTTTGCACTAGCATTTTGTCATATTGAAAGGTGGAGTCAGCCATTTTGCAGAAAGCTTGTTGTCGAAATCACTTTTTGTCAAAATCCGTGAATATCTCGTCATGATGTGCTACCTGTCCATACTGTGAATATGCTAAAAAGAATCTGGTGTTAAAACCCCGCCTATAAACTATAGCTACAGATTGTCGGTCCGAGCCCCTTTTGTTTACATACCAGTTTACAGAGCCTAGCCTGTGTATAAACAGCAGCCTTTGTTTCAGCGCACACAAAGTACCGACAGGTCGTGAGAAGATATTCAGATCGTGAGGAGATATTCAATAATTTTAACAAAGAGTGATTTTGACAACAAGCATTCTCCAGAATGGCTGACCCCACCTTTAAATTCTGTCATCATATCCAATGACACATCCCCTCTCACAAGGTGTTCCTGGAGACATATGATTCTACACTGGGGTTTCATTTTAACTGTGAGTGCCTTTTTGTGTGCCTGACATCCGTAAGAAAACAAGCTTCCCCAGTTCCCTCTACGTGTTTCATATATCAGCCTCTGTAGCAATATCACACGGTGCCCTGCCCCTCACAATGACTGTGTAAGATACACACACTCGCTGTTTTCAAAGTGATCCTCTAATGGCACAGACAAAGGGCATCTTTCAGTGCACAGCTAATGGGCAGCAGCACAGCACAAAGACTGATGCTTTTATCACATGTTGCCTCAGCTCAGGTTCGCTGATTATATAGAGGCATCTGCCAGGATGCAACCGAACACATCATTACACCCTGTCTTATATTTTTAACATGATATAACCATCTCCATTTAGTCAAAGTCTTATTCATTGCAAGTAGAAATATTTTGAGCATTTTAAAGTGACGTACATGATCTGCAACACCCGATTGTTAAGCCTGAATGAAATCCCAATTATTAAAGTCCTCCTCCATTTTAAACATTTGTTTTGCCATTCTGTTACCTAGATATTGGACAATAGACAAGTGTTTTGACTTTCATCTACTGGAGGTGTGAGAGAGTGGAGTTCCCTGTGGAGTTTTGGATCTCTGGTAGCACCATGATGCCTTTTTCTTCGGTGTGTGGGACCCCATTTCAATGGAATACACAATCCTGCCAATGCTTTCAAACTATTCCACTGATCCACAGGGGGCGGTAATGTGTTGAGAAATACAGCAATGCGCCAACAGAATCGGGGTCGGATTGGGATCAGATACAGTATTTATAGCAAGTAGATATGGATGTAAACAATGCAGGATTTACACTTAGAGTACACATAACGTGTAGACATCCAGTCTAGTGTGGAAGCCAATCGTTGTCCAATATGAAACACAATGTATTCAAGTATGAAGTGGAAACTCAAGTGCAAATAGACATGGACATTTCATGCCCAGTAGGTAAACTTCAGCAATCACAATATATTTGCATATAAATTGATTCTAGATTTATTTGTTGGCACAGTTGAAGACTTTTAAACAAGGCAATTTGAGTTTCATGAAGAATAACCATATCCAATACCAACTGTTATTGCACTGAGAGTTTTTTTCTACATTTTGGATCTTATCTGAAGGGTTATCTTTAATTTTTCCAATTTGCCATTCTGCGTAATCATAGGAGCATAGGAGCCAGGCAGGTTTGAATGAGCCAAAGGAAGCCATTGTGTGCAACAGCTGGAACGTTATTAATAGCAATCAATCATCCATCTTATCCATGGAGGAGTTGGTATTAGAGTGACTTTTGGAGCACATAACACAACAGTAAGCCCAGTATTAAATCCTCATTCCCCTGTCAAGAGATCATATCGCCTGCCTGCATCGTGTCAAACTCTTTCTCTTGGAGCAGAACAATAAAATGTCCATGCACTACCAAAGTTGCCTCTCCTGAAGTCAGCCTCTCAGCTCCAGGCCTGTTTCAAACAGCAGGGGGGAAAGCCTCATTTAGTCTTGGCCTTTTCAGAGTTTATGATGTGGTAGAACTATAAGCCCCATGCTGCTGGTACCGACACTAAACCAAAAAGTTTCAATTAAATTTAGCCTCAATTCACCACACTTTACAGTCTGCCATGTAAACTAACCCGGATTACCGCACTGCCTGAGATGTAGTCATCCCTACAAACGGATTCACTTGGTTCAAATGTGGCACCAGGGTTCCTCCAGGGCAGAGAAGGAGAACAAGGGGACCACAGTAGTGCAGAGGGTTCTGAATGAATAATCCAATTAAACTTCGGCAGCCTCACATGCAACTGTACACCCATGGCTGCCGTATAGAGCCGCGTGTTGACGGCTGCCCCACGCGGCCTGCTGACACACACACACACACACACACACACACACACACACACACACACACACACACACACACACACACACACACACACACACACACACACACACACACACACACACACACACACACACACATACACACACACACACACACACCAACACACACACACACACATGGGAAATGGGAAGGGACAAAAGGAGGGTTACTCTACGGTGGTCCAGTGAAGTCTAGTGTGTCCTTTTTTGATGGGTGAGGATGGGGGAGGGACAGGCCACACAAAGGAGGGTCCGGCTGGGTGTTTTTCTATATAGGGGACTGTGGCACTCACCTGCACAGTTAGAGGAGGGGGATCTGCGGAAAGCCATGTCAGCGCAACAAACTTTAAGTGTCTCCAGGCAAAAGGCAGGCCTCGTTTGTCTTGAGCTCCCAGTCTGTCACACAGTCAGTCAGACAGTCAGTCAGTCAGACAGACAGTCAGACAGTCAGACAGTCAGTCAGTCAGACAGTCAGTCAGTCAGTCAGACAGTCAGTCAGTCAGACAGACAGTCAGACAGTCAGACAGTCAGTCAGTCAGACAGTCAGTCAGTCAGTCAGTCAGTCAGTCAGTCAGTCAGTCAGTCAGTCAGACAGTCAGTCAGTCAGTCAGTCAGACAGTCAGACAGTCAGTCAGTCAGACAGTCAGACAGTCAGACAGTCAGTCAGTCAGACAGTCAGACAGTCAGTCAGTCAGACAGTCAGACAGTCAGTCAGACAGTCAGTCAGTCAGACAGACAGTCAGACAGTCAGACAGACAGTCAGACAGTCAGTCAGTCAGTCAGTCAGTCAGTCAGTCAGTCAGTCAGACAGTCAGACAGTCAGACAGTCAGTCAGACAGTCAGACAGTCAGTCAGTCAGTCAGTCAGTCAGACAGTCAGACAGTCAGACAGTCAGTCAGACAGTCAGACAGTCAGACAGTCAGTCAGACAGTCAGACAGTCAGTCATGCTGGTGTTGCTGTCAGCAGCATGTGAGAGCAACAACAGCAACACTCTGACTCACTGGTGCAATCCTCAGCTCAGTGGAAGCTTAGCACCGCCGAGATAATACTCTCCTCCAAATGGCTGACAAACTGTAGGCAGCGCAGACTCTACAACTCAGCTTATTGTGTACACACTTGCTTAATGCACAGCACACTGAGGGCTGTGGCTAAGAGAGCTGCTGTCCGATTGGTCCTTTCGCAAAGGAATTAAAGCCACCCTAGAGACGGGCAAGAGATTATTGGTCCCTCTAATGTGCGTTAATTACTGCGCCTTCTGTTATGGGGGTTTAGCCCAAGACCTTTTAGGTCTTCAGGGTCTGATTCATATACAGCTTAGTCCCAGGCAAGTGCAAAGTAAACTTAGACAGTGGGGGTTTCCCCCCAGGGGCAAAGAGAATGACAGTTCTCAAGAAGCAAATGTGACATGCAGAATTTGGGTCTTTAGTGACAGGTTGAAATGCAGCACATTCAGCATCCTCGCAGAGACAATAATAAGGTCTGGCTGTTACTGAATATTTTAGCAGAGAGCCTGAGAATTAGAAGGATAATATTTACTAATATAATTATAAAGTTCTAATATAGTCCTTAAAGCTATAGTGCTAGAATGTCAATCGCCTCCATGAGGACTTCTAAGAAATAACAACAACACTGTCAGGCATCTAAGCCTTCGGTGATTGCGTATGGATTTGATACCTTCTGCTGAAAGTCCAGGTTTTTCTTAGTAGAATAAACAACTGAAACATTGTATGGGTGCTTTTTGGGATTTGTCTGAGCTCCTGCACCATTGTCGGAGGTCAACACCAGTTTCTAAACGCTGCCATACAGAGAAAGTTCAACTTTGTGTCACCTAGTTTGGTGATGGCTTAAATGTAACAGACGTCATAATATATATATAGCTATATAACAAAAGTTATGCATTATAGCTTTATAGCTTTTCATAACAAAAGAGTAATACAGCTCTAACAAAAATGTAATTTTGATTACGGCCTCCAGATTGGCAAAAAATAATGATAATTTTGAAAAACTGCTGATGAGAAAATGATCTAAGGTCCGCTTACTCACCAAACTGTTTTCAGTATACGTAGTTGGTTTGGGAGTCATCATGTGATCATATACTTCTATTAGCTCACTGATAGCTGCACTGTTTCAATATTTCTTTTCAGCATTAAGTTCAGTCGCCTGCTGGTTCAAACTGTGAAGCACTGTTTATAAGTTCAATAACTCAACACCTACCTATTGCAAATGTGTCTGTGGATGGTGCGTTCTATTTCCCGTACTGTATACAGAGGTCAGTACAATTTAAGATTGTGCATCAAAGATTCCTGTATACATGTACTATGCAAAATTAAAGATACGCTGTGGTTTTTTTTGGCCTCTGCTGGCAGTATGGAGAAATGTTTTGATGAGCGGGTCCCTTTTATGTTTTTATCTCAAGCTTTCACCACAGCACCCTTGAGGATGCGTGTGTACTCGCGAAAGCACGCAGATGATGAAAATACACATTTCTGCTGCTTCATACTATTAACTTATTGACAGATCAGTAATGCACCAAGTAACCTAGCAACTGGTCGCGAAAAATGGAGAAGAAAAGTTGACAACAAAAGCATAATAGTGTTGCAAAGTGGGAGGGTTTACTGTTTACAAAAGTGTCTTTAGTCTATAGTGCCATTTCAAATGTATCTTTAAAAGTATCCTTAATGTTACTTAATATAAGGGACTCTCAAGACTCTCCTACTTAAGCTAACAATGATACAGGTTCTTATAATGGCCACCGGTTTGAATTATTTCAGTGTCGTTTCTGAGGTAACATATTATGTCAGTCATTTTTGGCATGGCGACCTTTTCTACATACTGCAATAAATACCAATGAGCCTTTTGGCCTTTATATGTTATTTTTCCGTTTTCGTTGTCTCTTGATTTAATGGACAGGACTTTGAATGAGTTATTTGCTATCACACAAGAAAATCCGCCTTGCTCGACATAAACACAACACATGGAAAGGGCTGCAGTGTCAAATCCAACATGAAGCATGAAGCAAGATTAGTTTCTTGAGGTTAAAATGACATGTACAATACATACAACTTAATGTTTGCTTCTGTCCATCTGACTGGTTCTGTTAGATAGAAGTACTAGACAGCTTATTGCTTCTCTACCACTTCATTGGAAGTCTTTAATGAAATACAAGATGAAGGGTTGATGCAGGGTTGTGCTTTTTGTACTTCCTCCCTGTCTAATTGCTTGGCCAACCTCCCCGGCGACTAATTGTTCTATGGGATGGTAACTGATGCTAAATACAGATAGAGTGTGAGAGCTAGTGTCAGGTTGCACACACACACAAACACACGAGTACAGCACGCACACACGCCGACGCACACTCCCACGCCCCCCGCGTACTCTGTCAGCAAGGGTATCTGATATGGCACACTGACCGCCAGCCCCCACAAACACACGCGCACCCAAACGCACCTCCACGCTGCCTCAAGTCTCCAGTTACAGCCGGTACAGATATGTTCAGGGTGTTTAATATTAAAGGCTGTAACATTAACGGCCAGGTGTTGTGCTCGAGGTAACTGCTAAAAGGTCAAGTTCGAAATACTGTACAGGCTGGGCGGTTGTAGCTTTCCAAGGAAGCATTCGCAAGAGTCACCAAGGTTCAATGTTAACTCAGATGAGGAAGTTGGAGTGTGGTGTTGATGTCGGTTTCCAAAGCAAGGCCTTTTGGGAAGTGTAGTTCTGGGAGGACACAAAGGGCTGATGGGACTTGGAACCCCAAGATTCAAATAAGTTGAAAGTTCACTAAACCCCTTTAGATGAACCATCTAGTTTTCAAGGGACATTCAAGATCGATGGACATTCTGGCTGGTACACATCTACTGTATGTTTGACACAAGCCAACAGTTAAGTATTTTACAAGCATTTGTATAAATGGTGTCATTCTAAAACAGCCTCACATACACACTGTGAATTCAAAAGGAAAAGCTTCTAAATCTGTATTCATATTCTTCAGGCCACGACTAGTATAGTATAGAGGCAGTCACTATAAATATACTGAAGTGTATCACACCCACACATCATAATCATGTTCATACATGTAGATGCATATGATGTGCATACAACACATCAGCATTTACATTTGAATGGAAGAGCATGCATGCACAAATCTCACACATACACACAAGTAGTCCAGTACTTGCGAGGACCCTCATTGACAACAACATGCCTTCGTGAACCCAGAGTTTAACATAACTAATTCATCTCAACCCAAGTCCTGACCCTACAGCAACCCAGGCTGGATGTCCCCACCAAGAAGATCACAAACTCTATGTGTTCCTTGCTAAGAGAAGAACAGGAGCACACAGATTCATACACAACACATAAAGCACACACACACACACACACACACACACACACACACACACACACACACACACACACACACACACACACACACACACACACACACACACACACACACACACACACACACACACACACACACACACACACACACACACACACACACACACACACACACACACACACACACACACACACACACACACACACACACACACACACACACACACACACACACGCAGTGATTTCCCCCGTCGTGTGATCTGGTTCATGTCTTCCTGGAGAGGAACCAGAGATAATAGAGAAATAGAGCAAATCGATTGTCGCTGCTCCAGTTTCCTCCCAAACCAGCGTCACACACCTGTCAGAGCAGAGGCTGTTTTCCATAAAAACTACGGTGCACGAGAACACATTTAAAATTGAAATGAGGCACCCGTTCAAAAGCCAAAGTATGTCCTGTAAAAATATCTTTATATCAAGGTTATTGAAGTCATTTTCAACCTTGGTAGCTAGTCGCCCTGTTGACTGTAACTCGGTCGACCACTGGTCTAAACTCTATTTCAGATTTATTTCCATGCTGGGGGCGCCCTTAGCTCAGTTGGTAGGACGTACCCCCCCCCCCCCCCAGGCCGGGCCCAGCAGCAGACCCGGGTTCGATTCCCGCCCGCGGTCGTTCTCTGCATGTCACTCCCCTCTCTGCCCCATTTCACCTCTGTCTCTAAAACACTATCAATAAAGCATGAAAAATACCAAAAAACTAAATAATAATAATTTATTTCCATGCTGACAAAAATTAAATCCAGAGGGATGACATTGAAAATAATGTGATCCCATAAAAACATGTCAAAACACAAAACAAAAAGCAGAACATTGGAACAAAATCTTAGTTGTACTTGCCGTCAGGAGTTTTCTTGTTGTGTTTTCATTCATTGCTCCTCACCAAAACCCCATTGTTTGTAGACCATACTACTTACTGTAGTTTGGTCTACTTGGCTTTGCGAGACAAGTAGACCACTCACTTACCCAAAAAGCATTTCCTACTTATAAAAAATGTATAAGGCTGTTTTTTTTCTTCAATATTTTAAATTGTCCATTGTTTCAGTGTGTGCCAGCTTACACTTTTCTTCACCTTCTTAGCGGCACATTGCGATGTTTTTTGGAGCATTATTACCATCAACTGTCAGTCAGAGGAACAGTGAGACACCATTGGCAGCACTGTGTATGGAGTAGCTCACTTATGTTATAAGCTAAACAGGGACTCACTTGAAAAAGGCAATGGTCCATGGTCCAAATGCCTCTTTTTTTCCCCAAAAACTTAGGGCAGCATTAAAGGTACAATGTGTAATACCGGACTATTTAGCAGTATCTAGTGGTGAAATTCTAGATTGCAACGCTCCCTCCCTTTCCACGAATGTACAGAAGCTACAGTGGTCTTCAAGGACAACAAGCTTGTTACTAAAGATGGCATCATTGTTTCATTGGACGTGGCTGGATTAAAAATGACGCTGCCACCTCATTTTTCAGTTTCTGATTCTTTCAAGATACATGATTGTATATGTTCAGTTGGCACCATGCGTACATAACATTAAAAAAGCATCTACAATAATAGGAATGCCAAAGGAGAACTGTGAAGAAAGGTTTAGCATACAGTTCACAGGCATGCTAAAAAAGCTTACATGTAGCGGGGTACATTGTTCAGATAGAGGCCATAAAGAGTGGGGAATGATGAGGCTTATCTGTATAATCCATTTAAACCCCTCAGCCTCCTCTACATCAGAACAAATACGTCAGTTTACAGCTACAGAATAGAGTGACATGTAAGAGAAGTATTCTTTACTCACACCTACTCAAACTTGTCTGATAAATTAGTGCTGGGGGAGTGGATGTAATCTCCAGTGGATTGGGATGAAGACATGCATGGGAAACTGTCAGGGAGATAGGAGGAGAAATAGGGAAGAAGTAAGCGAAGGAGGAAAGGAAAGGATGATAATGGATAGGTTGTTGTTGGGGTGTTGCCCCATCTTGTGGATAAAGTCCATTATTGCATAGCTTTACCTTTATGGTCCCAGTGGGGACATTTGGCTTGGGCACAGTGCATTGCATTAGGCCTTCATAAAAACATTCTTCACAGAGAAGTACAACCAAGAACAACACTAAACAAACAGTCAAACAAACTCTTTAACAATGACAACATGGTGCTCATAATCTGTAAGTGCTAAAGTGCTAACCTTTTCATTGCACATTGTTCATTAACTTAATGAAGGCCGGTGTGGTGCCAAAAAGTGATCAGCTGCCAGAAAGTGATTTCAGCCCACAGGAGCGCGCACAGCCTGTTCAAGCTACTGTATGTCGCCTCGTTAATATGTCTGCTTTTATCTGGATCAACTATATAGTAGGCTTTCTATTGAAATACAAATATATAATCCTCATGTAGTTATGAGTAATGTATGAGATGGATTAGAGGCCGCCCAGTCTCCTTTACCAGCTGAAATACCTTTAAAAGGGTAAATACAACACATGTGAGTCGTTTTGCTCCTGACAGAAATTGATCTGAAGCCCTATCCTGTTGCTGAATATTTTTTTTCTGCCTTAAAAGGAATTGATAACATTCATGAGTATTTAATTAAACGGATTAGAGAAGATCTAGTCTGCTGAAATACCTTTTAAATGGTAAATATAACCCATACAAATAGTTTTGCCCTTGCCAGAAATTGATTTGTAGGGAGGGAAATTAAATATTTGAACCATGACAGCAAACATTCCACAAGCCCGGTTTGAGCTTGGAAAGACAGCTTTGAGCTTCAGTGCGCCTGACTCCTGGGACAACTTTACAGCATCAAATTAAAATAAATACCTTCATATCCTTCAACAAATGTAGACATGTTATCTTAAGTTTGCCAAACCCTACCAGTAACAGTTTAAAATAGGCTGTATCGTAGGCTATATTGAAAATATCTTTGTTGTACTTTCAGCAACGTCATTGCCATTGCAGTCATACTACATCACTGTCTAAATGTTTCAAAGGTTAGGGCTCTTTTTAGCAGCTTGTTGTGTATTTGCATTGGACATTGTGTTGTTTTTTTTTTATTTGAATTTGTGTTTGACTCTACATCATTGTAAATGAGTCACCCCTCAATGATCTTTCCAGGATACTGTAAATAAAGGTTGAATAAAACATTTAAATGAAAAACAGTTGTTGTATGTAGATCTGACTTGTGTAAGAGACAAAACAAGTATGTATTTTCGGTACAAAACTTTAATTTTCTGATGCCATGACAGAGAAAAACAAGTTATTACATTGCCAGAATCGAATTGAAAATATTTAATGTTTAAAAAATGCGTTATTACAAAATATTATGAAAAGACGTTTTTACTGAAGTATTAGAATATATATACTGCTTTTCAAACTGCTGATGCTTATTGTGGCTTTAATCTCCAACTGGGGAAGTTCTTACTCAACAAAACAGAGAAAGATGCAATGTTTATTTCAGTTTGAATATGAGAACTATTTGTGAATTATGAAGTAGTTGCTTTCAGTAAGAGTTTTGCATGCTTTTACTCTGCTTGAAAATATGCACTAGCGTAAACACACAGTTTAAGAGAAAATGGGATTACATAGAGACTTTCAATTGGATCCAGTGTGTACAGAGTTACTGTGTGTTACTTATCATTGTCTGGATAATGTACTTGAGACATTCCAAATTGTCAGGCTGCAAACAAAAGAAATACCGGATATTTTTCATCATCCTATAGGAAGTGACTACAGCACTGACCAGCATGTGCTAAATGTCACTGACAGGCCACCGTAGCATTATGATGCCACAGTTGTGCATCATGTAGTCTGAATTAGCATAATTCAATTTGACCTTTGATACATATTTTTGGAATTTAAATTTCACGTTCTTTTTAAGACATCTAGTAAGTATTACTTAATAATCAGTGCAAATAAAACGTTTGTTTATAATAACAATAATAATAAAACAAATTTTTTTCGCTCTCTGACCAGGAGAATCAATATTTCATTGTATAAAACCATTTAAAATATATTTTTTTAAATCCTTTTTTTGTAACAGACTGATCCTTTAATCTGAAGTCACCCTCTTGGGAAGGAGGGACAGTGCAGCACCACTTCAGAACATAATTCAATAGCCAGTGTGACATGTTTTAAAACACAAACAATGTGAAGGGAAATGTGTTTCCTCAGCAGGAAAGGACTTTGAATGAGACACTGATTCAACAGGACGTAGGAACAGTAGTTAGACTTGGTAAATGCTTTGGAAATAGAGAGCCATTTCCTTACTTATGCAAACAGGGCTTCTTCCACTCTTTTAAGTTTTTACTTTTCATATTGAACCAAAATCATCATGAACGGTTTTAGGCACTTAATCTCTGCATCTGACCAATACATTCAAATGTGTAACAGTAGGAGTTAAGTGTTGAGGTGTTAAGAGTAACGATTGTCACAGCGATGCAGACTGAGGCAAAAGAGAACAAAATGGTAAATGGACTCCACTTATATAGCGCTTTTCCCTGGTTTTTCACAGACTCAAAGCGCATTACATTGTTTTGTACACATTCACCCAATCACACACACATTCATACACCGATAGCAGCAGCTACCACGCAGGGTGCAAGCTAACTATCAGGAGCAATTTGGGGTTCAATGTCTTGCCCAAGGACACTTCGACATGTGGCGGGTAGGCGGGGGAATCGAACCTCCGACCCTGCACTCCAGAGGCGACCTCCCTGCCCACTTTCGCCACTGCCGCCCCAAAACCACCTTTCAATGTTACTTTGAGTGTGGTGTGAATGTTTGACTTGGTCGAAGAAGTTCAGTTTTTCTCTTGTAGTTTTATTTTTACAGTTCCAGTCTTTTTCCATCATTATTATATATTTTTTTTTATTGGATCAGTGTTTGTCCAGACTAACTCAGTCACACATCTAAATAATCACCCAATTTCATTATTATCCATAAAAATGTCTGTATACTTTTTCCTTCAGTTGGAAGCTTCTTGTAAGACTCTTATTTACATTTAAAAAGGTGAAAAAGCTTTAAGGTCAAAATCTGACAGAAGAAAAAGGCTCCCTAAGTGGAGCGTTTCTCCACGCCCTGTTTGATCCCCAGCACCAGATGAACAAACCAGTTGATCTGCACCATCCAGCCCTTCTCCCTGCAGATCTCTATCTGCTCCAGCAGGTGGCGCTGGGCCTCCTCCTCACTGCGGCCCACGGTCAGCGCCTCACGGATGTACTCGATGTCCTCCTTACTGGTCAGCTGGGGCATTCCTGTCAATGAGCAAAACACAAGCGTCTCATATTTCCGTGTGAGCATCTGTCAGTATCTCTAGCTATTGTTTAAAGATCTCCTGTTATACTACTTTTCTGGTCTTAATTTCTCATTAATGACTCCTATAGAGCAACCTGACACGAATCACAGCACAAAAAAACCTATGTAGATTTTCAGGAAACTCTTCCTCTCATCTGGGTGCATTCAGTATTCTCTGTCAACACTGGGCTTCGTCCTTCTCCGTCCCCTCGCCCCCCTCCTGCCAACCCCACTCCGTTGTGATTGGTTACCTTCCGGAAGACTTTCAGCGGCGCGCGGGCAGATTTGAGCAGGCAGGTTTCAGCATTACCATACATGGAAAAATCCGGATTGATCTACGTAGATAAATCCCGGAAATTTGAACAAGTGAATCGCGACCGGCGTTCCTAGTGTTTTGGTTTCTGCACAGCCACCCC